>NW_024423675.1:12822521-12974207 GCF_017311325.1 Ursus maritimus
AAATTTGGGGGGTGGGGAGGAGCTGAGAGATGCCAGTTGCCAGGACATTTTGTGATGAATATAGCCTAAAATGGAGAGGTAGTGCCATCTTTTTGACTGCAAATGCCTTGAACAAAGCTTCTGTCATATCTTGCACTATGGCAGGGACACAGACAGTTGAAATTCACAGCCTTTCACTCTTTTTTGGGATTTAGAAGATTTTCTTGAATAGGTGTTTCTTCATCTGCTGTTTGCCCTTAGGACAACTTTTGGACTTTGTAAAAAGAGAATAACACTCAAGCAGTGAAATGGGTTTCCCTGCGGAGAGGGTTTGCTGTGCTTCTTAGATTGCTATCCAGTCTTCTTTACATGTTTACATTACTACAATAAGCCAAAATATAAGCCACACATCTAAAAGATGTCATTTTTAGAGTATAGACCCTTTACCTCTCTGGTTAAGTTTATTCCAGATATCTTATGGTTTTTGGTGCTATTGTAAATGGAATCGATTTCTCTTTGTTCAGTCTCACTTTTCGTGTATAGAAATGCAACTGATCTATACTCTAGAAACTGCAGAACACCGATGAAAGACATTGAAGAAGACACAAAAAGATGCAAAAATATTCCATGCTCATGGATCGGAAGAATAAACATAGTTAAAATGTCTAGATTTTTACCCAGAGCAATCTACACTTTCAATGCCATCATGATCAAAATACCAATGACATTTTTCAAAGAGCTGAAACAAACAATCCTAAAATTTGTGTGGCACCAGAAAAGACCCCGAATTGCCAAGGAAATGTTGAAAAAGAAAAACAAAGCTGGGGCCATCACATTGCCTGATTTCAAGCTATACTACAAAGCTGTGATCACCAAGACAACATGGTACCGGCAAAAAAAACCAGACACGTAGACCAATGGAACAGAATAGAGACTCCAGAAATGGACCCTCGACTCTACGGTCAACTAACCTTTGACAAAGCAGGAAAAAACATCCAGTGGAAAAAAGACAGTCTCTTCAATAAATGGTGCTGGGAAAATTGGACAGCTATATACAGAAGAATGAAACTTGACCACTCTCTCACACCATACACAAAGATAAACTCCAACTGGATGAAAGACCTCAATGTGAGACAGGAATCCATCAAAATCATAGAGGAGAACATAGGCTGTAACCTCTTTGACATCGGTCACAGCAACTTCTTTCATGACACGTCTCCAAAGGCAAGGGAAACAAAAGAAAAAATGAACTTTTGGGACTTCATCAAGATAAAAAGTTTCTGCACAGCAAAGGAAACAGTCAACGAAACAAAGAGGCAACCCACAGAATGGGAGAAGATATTTGCAAATGAAACTACGGATAAAAGGCTGGTATCCAAGATCTATAAAGAACTTCTCAAACTGAATACACGAGAAACAAATAATCAAATCAAAAAATGGGCAGAAGATATGAACAGACACTTTTCCAATGAAAACAAACAAATGGCTTACAGATACATGAAAAAATGTTCAAAATCATTAGCCATCAGGGAAATTCAAATCAAATCCACATTGAGATACCACCTTATGCCAGTTAGACTGGCAAAAATTGACAAGGCAAGAAACAACAGGTGTTGGAGAGGATGTGCAGAAAGGGGAACCCTCTTACACTGTTGGTGGGAATGCAAGTTGGTGCAGCCACTTTGGAAAATTACTCAGCGATCAGAAAGAACGATTACCCAACATTTGCAGCAACATGGACGGGACTGGAGGAGATTATGCTAAGTGAAATAAGTCAAGCAGAGAAAGACAATTATCATATGGCTTCACTCATTTGTGGAACATAAGGAATAGCAGGGAGATCAGTAGGAGAAGGAAGGGAAAAATGAAGGGGGGAGTAAACAGAAGGGGGAATGAACCACGAGAGACTATGGACTCTGGGAAACAAACTGAGGGCTTCCGAGGGGAGGAGCGTGGGGGGATGGGCTAGCCTGGTGATGGGTATAAAGGAGGGCATGTATTGCATGGAACACTGGGTGTTATATGCAAACAATGAATCATGAAACACTACATCAAAAACTAATGATGTACTGTATGGTGACTAGCATAATAAAAAATTAGAAAAAGATGCATTTTTGAAAAAAGAGATGGGTTATTTAGTATTTCCTCCAAGTTTGTTTAGAGTCAGTAAGGTGTACTTGAATGTGCTCCAATTTTGGAATTAGAACTGGGATGAATCCCGCTTCTGCCACTTACTCTTGTAGACTTTCTTAAAGTTCAAAATCCTCAAATTTCTCTACAAAACAGGATAATACCTACCCCAAAAAGTTCTGTTATATTTTGAGAAGAAAATGAAATAAGATATACATAGCACAGTACCTGGTAGATTGCAGGCATTTTTTATGTTGAGTAAAAATGAGTGCTGCTTATACGGTCAACTAATCTTTGACAAAGCAGAAAGAATATTCAATGGAAAAAAGACAGTCTCTTTAACAAATGGTGTTGGTAAAACTGGACAGTGACAAGTAGAACAATGAAACTTTCTTACACCACACATGAAAATAAATTCGAATGGATAAAAGACTGTAATATGAGACAGGAAACCATCAAAATCCTAGAGGGGAACATAGGCAGCAACCTCTCTCACCTCGGCGGTAGCAACTTCTTACTAGACATGTCACCAGAGGGAAGGGAAACAAAAGCAAAAAAATGAACTATTGGTACTTCATCAAGATAAAAACTTCTGCACAGCAAAGGAAACAATCACCAGAACTAAAAGGCAGTCTACAGAATGGGAGAAGATGTGTGCAAATGGCATACGTGATAAAGGGTTAGTATGCAAAATCTATAAAGAACTTATCAAAGGGCTCCTGGGTGGCTCAGTTGGTTAAGCATCCAACTCTTGATCTCAGCTCAGGTCTTGATCTCAGGTTCGTGAGTTCAAGCCCTGTGTTGGGCTCTATATTGGGCGTAAAGCTTACTTAAAGAAAAAAAAAAGAACTTATCAAACTTAACACCCAAAAAACAAATAACCCAGTTAAGAAATGGGCAAAAGATATGAATAGACATTTTTCCAAAAACAACATGCAGGTGGTAACAGACACATGAAAAGATGCTCAACATCACTCATTATCAGGGAAATACAAATCAAAACCATGATGAGAAACCACTGCATACCTGTCAGAATGGCTAAAATTAACAACACAAGAAACAACAGGTGTTGGCGAGGATGCGGAGAAAGGGAAACCCTCTTGCACTGTTCGTGGGAACGCAAACTGGTGCAGCCACTCCAGAAAACAATATGGAGGTTCCTCAAAAAGTTAAAAATAGAAAGACCTTACAATTCAGCAATTGCACTACGAGGTATTTATCCAAAGGATACAAAACTACAGATTCAAAGGGGTACATGCACCTGATGTTTACAGCAGCATTATCAACAGTAGCCAACCTATGGAGAGAGCTCAAATGTCCCTTGACTGATGAATGGATAAAGAAGATGTGGTATGTATGTATGTATGTGTGTGTAGGTGTGTGTAGGGGAATATTACTCAGCCATCAAAAAGAATGAAATCTTGCCATTTGCAACGACATGGATAGAGCTAGAGTATATCATGATAAGTGAAATAAGTCAGTCAGAGAAAGAACAATATTATATGATTTCACTCGTATGTGGAATGTATGAAGCAAAACAGATGAACATATGGGAAGGGGGAAAAAGGAGGGAAACAAATCATAAGATACTCTTTAACGATAGAGAACAAACTGAGAGTTGATGGAAGGAGGTGGGTGGGGGATGGGCTAGATGGGTGATGGGCATTAAAGAGGGCACTTGTGATGAGCACTGGGTGTTATATGTAAGTGATAAATCACTGAATTCTACTCCTGAAACCAATATTTCACTGTATGTTAGCTAAAATTTAAATAGAAATTAAAAAAAAGAGAAAATGGGTCCTGCCTATCATCTGAAGTTTGGACTATTTCTGGGGAGTTGAAGCAGATCACTTGATAATGGAAAGGGCTTACTTTTCAGTGCCTAGGATAGATGTACACTGAGAATATGATTCAGTTAGCTATGAGATCATGAAGGTAAACAAAGGGCACACAAAGAACCATTCTGTGCCCACACAACTATTTTGCTTTTCACTTTTAATACAGTATTCAATGAATTATATGAGGTATTTAATACTTTATTATAAAATAGGCTTTGTGTTAGATGATTTGCCCAACTGTAGGCTAACTTAAGTGTCCTGAGCATGTTTAAGATAGGCTAGGCTAAGCTATGATATTCACTAGGTTAGGTGTATTAAATGCACTTTTGACTTAGGATATTTTCAACTTATGATAGGTTTATCAGGATGTAATCCTACGATAAATTAAGGAAGACGTGTCCCTTGTCATTAGTCAACAACTTTATCACTCTAACTGCACAAAATTAATTAAACAATACAATGTAAAACAATAGAAAAATGATTGCAAGGTGAAACTAAACATCTTAGAAAAGATGCATTAATTCATCTATCATTGAAAGTGATGCTTGAATAACATACAAATCCACTGGCAAATGAGAATCAGGCAGAGTTAGACTGATGAACAACTGAACAAGAAAAATAAGTAAGAATGATCACACTGTAAGTACTCAGAAGCAAATGTTTTAAATATCAAAGTACTGAGATTTTCTTTGTATTTATGCATTAAAAGTTAAACCCAAAGAAAAAAGTATTATACCTTGATATATATAATTATATTAGAAAAATTCTGTTCCCTTAAAAAAACCATCACAAACTCAACTTGATTCAGCCTTTAAAAGTTAGCTAATAACTGAGCTAGAAGTTCAAATTTTGTTGAATATAAAAAAAAGTAAATGAACTTTTCCTTACAGCTTTTTAAATTTTTGAGATAAATCTTCAATTAAATTTTCTTCTTCCTTCTCCTCACTTACTATAAAATATTAGACTCTCTTTTAAGTAGATTAATTTAAGTAGCTTTTTCTAGGGACTAGTATCCTTGGTTCTCTAGCACTGCTTCTTTTTTGACTTTTAAAACTTATTTTGTTTTGCAGTGCGGTGACATAACAGAGCTCCCAATTAATTAGGTTTGAATGTAACATGAATTTTATACCTTAACAAAAATATGGTTACTTAAAAGCTCCCAATGTACAAGCAGGTGAGTAATTCTATACATCTGTATGAAAATGCTATTGTAAATCTGTTTCAATGACCTGAAAATCTTAATGCAGCTTTCCTAGAGAGAGAATATGACACCACTGGTAAAATTCTGAATTTCAAGCTACAGAGCATTATATAAATCTGCATATTTGAATATGTGTTGCATATATTCAAATGTATCTCAGAATTCTGTCTGGACGGCATTATCATTATTAATATAAATGTAAACTTTAATTTTTATAAATGGTTGTTCCTCAGGATAGTTTGACAATATTAATAAATTAAAAGCTATAAAGAACACATGTAACATAACACTGTAAAACTTGTAAAATAGTTCAGTGCTTACGCATAAAACTTCCTAAATTTTAAAAATTCTATTCCTAGATGTCAAATCAACAAACACATCTTTGAGTTCAGACTTCAGAAAATGAGACACCTGTACTGTACCTAGAGCAACCAGCCATACTGAAAGTCAGCCAAATTGACTGGATGGCAACATGGAGTGACAGCTCAGGATATTTTCCAAAATGTATTCGATTTTTTTTTTTTTGCTTTTATCCACTAAGTAGAAAGTTTATTTTCTAAACTTAATTTAAATAACCTAAGGAATTTCTGATTTATTTGAAATGCAAAAATCTAGGTTCTCAGGGAAAACTAAGAAATGGTAGCTTGCATATATGAGAGTATACATAAACTACTCTGTTATGAAGCAAAGTCTACATTAGGAAGAAAAATGCAGGTATCCTTAAAGTTTCTGAAAAATTCTGATATATATTCTAATTTTTTATTTTGATTTGGAAATATATTGCTTAAAATTAAGGAGTGATCCAACAAATGATATCTATTTGCTCTTGAAACAAAGTTTCCTATAGAACGGTGCTACAGGACTAATCACATGATTTGCAAGGCCTATCTGAAAAAGACAAGTTTAATAAGTTATGGTGGACATGTAAAATTAAGAGACTACGTGCCCCTGATGTTTTTAGCAGCTTTATCTACAATAGCCAAATTATGGAAAGAGCCCAAATGTCCATCGACTGATGAATGGATAAAGATGTGGTGTATGTGTGTACACACACACACACACACATTGGAAAATTAGCCATAAAAAATGGAATCTTGTCATTTGCAACATGGATGGAGCTACTGAGTATTATGCTAAGCGAAATAAGTCAGAGAAAGACAAATACCATATGATTTCATATGTGGAATTTAACAAAACAAATAAGCAAAGGGACAGAGAGAGACACACACCCACAAATCAAGAAACAGACTCTTTTTAACTACAGAGAATAAACTATAGAGAACAAACTGATGGTTACCAGAAGGGAAGTGGGTGGAAGGATGGATTAAATAGATGATGGGGATTAAGGAGTACACATGTTGTGGAGTGATGTATGGAAGTGCTGAATCACCATATTATACACCTAAAACTAATTTTATACTGTACGTTAAGTAACTGGATTTAAACAAAAACTTAAAAAAATGAAGAGACTACAGATTTGTGGGGTTTTTCATGTCTTACTCAGGCCAGGTACAATACTTAAAGATATCTGATTTTCTTTCTGAGTAGGACGGGTAACTGGCAACAAGAGCTGGTTTATTTGGCACAGGTTTAGGGAACAATTACTTACATTTATTAGCAGTCATTACTACTTCAAAAATTATTTAACAAATAGCTCTAGACTTCATCCTTCCTCCTTAGTCAGTTCTCTAGTCCCTCTGAGACTTGTCTACACAAGTCCATATCTTATCCTCAGGCTATTTCCTCATAACTGGAAAGCCTTCCTCACTCTCACTAATCTTCCATTTTGTAGGAGTATCTTCTATGAAGTGTTAGTTTTTTATTTCTACTTAGTGCTATAAAATGTTTATCTTTTGCTTGGCTTACAAAATGCTCTTGGTAGAACAACCAGACTTAGACTCATTATTAATAAAAATCCAAAACTTAGCCAAAAGAAAGATGGGTAAGAGGTGATTAAAGTGAAAAGAGGGTCTGATTTTAAATAAATATCCCAGAACATACGTCTTGCTATTCAAAATAAACACTGTGAGAGGTTATAAATTCATTTCCATAGGGCTTGCATCACTCAAAACATTTTGGAAGTTGTCTTTTGGTATTATAGTCAGAATGACTTTAGGAACTACGCTTATCTTGTAGTTACAACCAATTTTGCAAAAAAAATCATACTGCCTGACTTAATCAACAAATTTAGTCTTCTGACTTGGCTTCAAATAATTTCCTGTCACTTTCTCAAAACAAAAGCAAACGTCCAAACAGAAAAGTACCATTAACGGAGAACATTTTGTGCCCAAAATAATTAAAAGAAAGTGCCATGGGCCTCAATGAAGTTAATATTTTTTGTAATGAACTTAGTAAACAGCTTTTAAAGATAATCCTAAGATAACAGTTAATGAATGTATTAGTTCTGTCATGTTTATTTTAAAAGTCACTTTAGTTTGAAGGCTGTATGAAATGCTCAAAAATATGAACATAGAGATGGATCACACAATAAGTAGAGGAAACAGGTGTCACATGGCAATTATAAACTGGGAGAATAAAAATAAACCATTAAAAAATAGCCTAGATATACATAAAACAAAACACAAACCCTGCCAATCAGATACCTAATGTTATGTGTTTCTGGTAATATGCTTAAGTGGGTGCTTTAGTCACCTAAGTTTGAGCCTGTTTTAGGCAGGAAGCTTTTCTTTTGTTCATGTTTGTAAAAATTAAATGTTTTGTTATTAACTCATAAAATTAATTACTTCCTCATATTTAGAGTTACCAATATTTTGGCTCCAGGGCAAACTTTTAAGAAGTTATATTTAAAGGCAACAAAGAAAAATAGAAATTTTCAGTACCAGATGTCTGGGAAGATCCCATTTGGATTTGAGCTACTTAAATTTGCAATCATGTATTTATACATCTAACAGAGCTTCTGTTTCCCCCAGAATCAGAAAATTAACTAGCTTTGTAGCATCTTCCTTGATCTGCCACCCGTGCCCTGAGGATTAGAGACTCCACCTGAGCTTGTTTTACAAGCATAACAGAAAAAATTAATCTCTGCTGGCAGTACTCCCACTGGGATACTGATGAATAATGATATCCCTCTTTTGCTGCCCTCTCAGTCCACTAGAAAAGCCACTCTAACCCAGCAACGTGGAAACTGCTGAAACCATTCCAGCTGTGGATTAGCAGGCAGTCAAGCATCCATCTGCTCTGTGTGAATCAAGAGAAAGCAAACAAGCATTCTCATGGCTAAAGTCATATTCAAACCCCATAATATCTTATAGGAATACATATATATGTACATCTCTTTGTATCTGTGTCTCTATCTACCTCTCTCTTCAATAACAGGCAATCACATACTGTAAGCTAAATTAACTGAATTCCTCGATTTAGTTTGCATTTCCTGGTGCTTTAAACATTGGAAAACAAAGAACATGTTCAGAGGTTATAAAGTATAGCTCTTTTTCTTAATTGAAGTATAATTGACATACAATATCCTATTAGTCTCAGATGTACATCATAGTGATTTGATATTTTCATACATTATGAAATGATCCCCATGGTAAGTCTAGCTACCATCTGTCACCATACAAAGTTATTACAATATTATTGACTACATTCCCAATGCTGTACGTTACATCCCCATGACTTCTTTATTTTGTACCTGGAAGTTTGTACCACTTAATCCCCTGCACCTACTTCACCTGACCCCCAACCTTCTTCTGCCCTTTGTTAACCAACAGTTCATTTTCCATATCTATGAGTTTGTTTTCATTTTATTTTTGTTTTTTAGATTTCACATATAAGTGAAATCATATGGTATTTGTCTTTCTGTCTGACTTATTTCACTTAGCATAATGCCCTCTAGGTCCATCTATGTTGTTGCAAATGGCAAGAAAACTATAAACTTTTAATTTGATATTCATGTGGGGCAATAAACTCGAAATTAAGCTTCTAGAGTGCAGCATGACCTTACGTCAGGCATATACACATTCACAGATTCTCAAATATAGCAACCAACTACTTGTTTCAAAAAGTAAGCCTGTTTAATCAGTTTCTAAGCAAGTGTTACATAAAGGATCTGTGGCCTTTAATTTCACTTAGCTTTATTTTACTGACACAATGATGTAATAAATCTCTGTGGACTTCTGCCTTCTCCAAAAAGTAAAGCAAAAACCATTGCTTATGGTTTACCGTGAGCAATTCGAGTCTGACTGGATTCTTATCAGCTTTTTATTAATGAACCCCCCAGCACTTCAGTATGTCCATAATGTAATGATGACTGATGTTTATAATGACAGCTCTGGGACTCTAAAAGATCTTTATGGGTCTTCCCAGTCATCAAAGAAAATTTTTTTCGTCAAAGTTCTAAGAGTATTTTATAGCATTTCAGTTCTATGAATTCTGAAATCCATATATGTATTTAGAAATTTTATTTAAAAAGATATTTTAAGTAATCATGACACACAGCAACAACTCACTCTGCTTTTAAGCTCTAGTCTGCTATTACCCACATTACTTTTCCTCCGATTTTAGTTGCTTTCACCGGTTATTTCAATGTCTTACTGATTATTTCCCCTCTTACTTCTCTTCCTCCTTCACTGATTAACAGTAAAAGTAGTTCAAGTTTACAACACTTTCTGTGCTTTCAGTGCAGCAGAGCAATATGCTGCCAGCTAGTCAATGGTTCTGCAAGACGGTCTGTTCATCTGTCAGTAGAAGGCACCTGTTTGGCATTCGTCTTACAAATTTGCTGACACTGTTTAATAAATAACAGAAAATACCTACAAAGATGGTATTAAGAACCTAAATCTAATAAGTTAAAGCCCTGTATACGGAAAATTCTCCTTTGCCAATGGAAATATTTTAAAACTGAGACTATCATGCTTCTGCCAAAGTGCATTATTCCTCTGAATTACATATAAAATAGTGAACAGAACATAAGAACATGCAGAATTTTATGTATGTGAGGAGCATGACACTTGGAAATCCCTCTTACCTCCCGGTTTTTTGTTTTTTTTGTGTGTGTGTGTGTGTGTGTGTGTGTGTGTGTGTGTGTGTTTTTTTAAAGCAAAGTGAGTTCTAACTTTCTGACATTATCGAATTTCTGAGACATGCTTATATTCTTTTGGACTGTCAGCTGGCAAACATTGTAGAGTAAGTGGAGTCCTTTTTTAGGAGAATGTAATGTTAAAATAAAATGCAGATGGTATGAATACTACTACTGTAATAAAGACCATATCTATGCATTTTATTTGGTAGTAACAACAAAATTTTTCAGAATCTATGCAAGCCTGAAAATGGGGCACATCCATTTTTTTGGGTTGAGAAATCAAAAGATATGCAGCTTACAATGTATCACTGAAGAAAAATATCTTCTACGCTTCTGCCATATGTATAATGGCTCAGCATTAAAATATTCATTTTAGTCTTTCTCACAGTGGGAAGACTACAGTTTGCTAAGAATTATTAATCACTAGTTAGATCTTTTTCTTGGCAAGACCTTTTCAAAACTATTCAGCTAGTTAGTTAAGTGATCCCCTATCATCTGACAAGGCAAGCACGAATATCTCAGTACTAGGATGTACACACAGGGCTACGTATGAACAAAGCAAAACAAAAAACATTTGCCCACTGATTCTCTTTTGAAAAACTTCAGTTTATATTTAAGTGATTGTAAATTATTTATTCCTAAAAGAGAGAGCTTTGGTCTTTTTAGAAAAGTTTTTCAGGTTTTTTCGTTTTTTTTTTATGCTATTATAAATAATGCTGTGATGAACATCTGTGTACATATATCTTGACAACACACTTGTTCTTTTAGGATAGATTCCTAGAGATGGAATCACAATATCAGGGAGCAGAAAATTCTTAAAGACTTTTTTTTTTTAACAGATATTATCAAATTTCTTTCTAGAAAGACTAGGTCAATGAAAACTGTTTATCAGTGTCTTCTTTTCATTTTATCATTGGAGCCATGGTTTTCTTTTTAATTAAAAAATTAAAATATATTATTTCTTATCATAATTGTAACAAATACGCATACTTCAAAAATTTTAGACATTCATATATTTTATACATTTATGTAGGCAAATCCATCCATTTATTTTTGCAATTTTTTCCTTTATGCTTTTTGTGTTTCTTTCCCTGTATCTGAAATTTTAACATTTTTGGTTTTAATCCTTCATCTGACTTAAGTTTATTCTAATATATGCTATGAAGGTAGAGTTAACTTGAATATTTTTCCAAAATGTTAAACAATTTGCCCAAAAATACTTGTTGAATAAATCATCCCTTAACCAATGATTTTATGTTTTCTTTTTATTTGGTTAGAGCTTCACACAAATAAATGTGTCTTGACCAGTGGGTGAAAATTGTTCTGGCCTAGCTGGGGACGGTGGTATTCTGGCATATGGAAGAGCATGAACTCCATGGAGGAAGGGGAAGAGCAGATGAAGACTGGAGGCGATTTGCACTCCAACCTACACTGCAGCCAGACTCAGAACAATCTTGTATGGCATAGTAATGAACCTGAATTTATCTTGTAATCTCCATCTTTTGAGTAGAAGAGGTTAATAATATTTGTCAGATATAGATATGATTTATATAAATTGTAATTCATCAACTACTAGTGCTTGTTATATCAAAATATTAATGAAAACTAGCAATAACAGATGTGAGTGACTGAGGCTCCTAATTCAAAGAATTCAAATATCATACGGTAGGCAATGTATTGAGGCTTTACACACATTACTTTATTTAACCTTCTCCTTTATTTTATAGAGAAGCATGAAGCTTGGACTAACCTAAGATCACATATTTAGAAAATGGTGGAGTCATGTTTGTGTGACTTTGAAGCCCATATTCTAAATAACTAGACTTTCATCATACTCCAGACATACTAGTACAACTTATACTTTCAAAACAGTTAATATCTAACTATAATTACTTCTTAGACATAGGGCTATTCCCTTCCTAAAGGCAGCGACCATATCTTAATTATCACTCTCCTCTTGTACCTGACATGGTAGGTGCTAAATAAATACTTACTGGCACTGCTGAAGATGTGTGTTTAAGAATGTCTGTAGGATAGTAGTACAGAACACATAAGATTCCAAAAAGAGAAAATGAAGGACAAGAGAAAGTGCAACCAGTAAGGGAGGCAAAGAAGAACCTGCAGTAAAGGAAGGAAGAGATTTAAAAGGTACAGAGTAATAGAAAGAATGGACATTTATTTTCTCACTAAAAAATAAGATGAGGTAGGGCTTTGTCTATTTGCATATCAAAAATTTTAATTTTTGAAAACCTGTATTTTGGAAATAACTGGACTTGAAATATGGTTCTCCTTCCTCAACTAGATTAAATAATGTAATATTTGCCTACTTATTCAGGAAGAGAAACTACTAAATATCACAGCCCATTTTAGAGTTGGCATTACTAATGAACTAGATTAAATTGACCAGAGCTTTAACTGCAATTGAATGAAGAGAATTTTTCCAGATGAATATATGCCTAATACGACCAATTTGATTTGCTTGATTTTTCTCTCAGCCAGGATCCCAGTGGCTTCCTGGCTGTTTTACAGCTTTCTGCTTAGTCCCAAAAGAAAGAACATTTTTCTTATTAATACAGCTTCCTCATAGATTTCGAGCCCAAGTTCCTAATTCAAAGAAGTGCTAATCCATTTGCAAAGCATCTTAGTGAAGGAGTAATCACCCAGCCATAATCACTATTACAAGTCATAATTACTTTATGAATTCTTTTAATTACTAAGTGGTTTTTAACAACTACAAATAGATGAGCACTCTTAGCAACACAGACATTGGTCTGGAAGCCAGGGTAATATCTCATTAAAGAATTGTAGTGCTTTTTTATTTGGAGGTAGGATGATGTGGCAGTGGGGAATCATTACTTTTACAGACTTTGTCACACCCCTGTGGTACACTAAAACCCAGAGCCATGGCCTCTAGTAAAATGTTAACCTGGAGAGAAAGGAAGAAGGAACAAGGCAGTAGGGGAGCAGGGGCAAGAGAAAACTCAGAAAATGACACTGCCATCAAGGAAACCAACATCTTGCAAATGAAGTTACCATATGTTCTTTTAAAAAAGCAATGATAAAACTCACTAACTACATGGTAGGGTAAGGGCAAAGCTGTATTTGGGATCATAAGAGAAATAAGACTCTGTATTCTTCTATACTCGTCCTAATATTAATAATGAAATAAAAAGTTTCTTAGTGAATCCAATAAGGCCAGCCCTTCTGATAGAGACAGAGAGACCAACTGTTCGAACCCTTAAAACATATAAAAGAATCTAGAGTGTGACAGTTTTGAATGCAAAACAAAAGCAAAACACAAATAAGAAATATACACTAAAACACAGCACCAAACAAAAAAATCCCCTACCTTGATCAAGGTAAGATTTGTTTGAACATGTATCTTTTACCTTATTAGATCTCACACTAATCCTGTGATAAGTAGGGCAGGTATGATTGCACATTTTTTAATGAATGAGGAAACCGAGATTAAGAAATTAAATGACCTGCCACTTACACAAAGAAGTTAAAATGGCCATGCTAAGATTTGAACCCGTTCCCTAAATGCAAATGCCATATTCATTCCACCACACTATGGCCCCTTGGTCTATTAATGGCCTTTGTCCACATTCACAGGTCTTTCCTTACCTCCTCAATTTCAGCTGATGATCTTGCTTCTTAGTTCTAAAAAATTAGTTTAAAAAAATTAAAGCAAACACAAGGGGATTTCCTCATTATCTTACCCTCTACTAACCTATACCCCAATACTCCATCTTTTCTCCCACTACAATGAATTAATTTGCTCTACTATCTAAGGCCAATTTTTCCACTTTATGTTAATTCCTGTTTCCCTTTTGTTTTCTTAAGACTTTTCTCTCTCCTATAACAGCATTTTTTTACCTCACTATAGGATCATTTTTATCTGCATACAAATATTCTGTATCTTAAATTAAAAAAGGAAATTGATTTTATATCCTCCCCCCACAGCTCCAAGTAAGAGTAAGTTATATTTACTGTCTCTATTTTCTTAAAATTAAGTCTCTGAGTTCTTTCAAATAAAATAAGGCTTTTGTCTCCTACCACTCCGCTGAAATTACTCGTTAAAGACATCTAGGATCTTTATCTTTTCAAGTCAAACGAATAATCGTAGCTCTCATCACTCTGTATCAACAATCTGTAACTCAGTTAATCACCATCCCCTTCTTGAGAAATTCCGCCCCCCTCCCCCCAGCTTCCAGGGCCATTCACTCTCCCGGAGGTTTTCTTTCCATTTGTCATCCCTCATTCTCAGTTTTCTTCGCTTACCTACCTTCTCCTCTTTCTCCCCAACCTCAACATGCTAAGTTCCCAGAGCTCAATCCTCAGACCACTTTTCTTTTTTAATTTTAATTCTAGTATAGTTAACATACAATGTAATATTAGTTTCAGGTGTACAATATAGTGATTCAACACTTCCATACATCACCAGGTGCTCATCACAAGTGCACTCCTTAATCCCCATCACCTATTTCACCTATGCCCTCACCACCTGCCCTCATCAGTTTGTTCTCTACAGTTAAGAGTCTATTTCTTGGTTTGTCTCCCCCACCTTTGTTTGTTTTGTTTCTTATATTTCACATATGAGTGAGATCATATGGTATTTGTCTTTTTGTGACTGACTTATTTTGCTTAGCATTATACTCTCTAGCTCCACAGACTTCTTTTCAATACTCATTCCAACCAGATAATCTCACCCAACCTCAGGACTGAAATTCTGAATACCATCCATATGCCAATTACCAACCCCCCCCCCGCCCCGCCCAAGTAAACACAGACCCTGCCTTTCTTACCCGGTCTTCCCCACCTCAGTAAATGGTATTCTCTTTACCAAGTTGTTCAGGCCAGAAACCTAGCATTGTCTTTATTTCCTCTGTTTACATATAATTAACCCATCAATTCTTGTTGGTTCTATTTTCAAAACATCCTGAGTCTAACTACTACTCATCATCATTTCAACTTCTGATCATTCTATCCAAGCCATTTTCTCTCATCTTGACTTTCTGTAACAATCATTTCTCTACTATGGAGCCAGAGTGGTCTTTTCAGAACAAATAATAGCACACCACTCTTTTGATCAAAACCCCTCCAATGGCTTCTCTAAACACTTAGAGGACAAAATCCAAAACTCCTTAGCCAGACCACGATGACCTAGCCCCTGCATACCATGACCTCCCAATGCTTGTTCTGCTCTAACCACACTGGCTTTCCTGCTATTCTCTGAATCTGACAAGTAATTCCTGCTTGATGGCTTTTGCGTATCTCTTCCTTCTACCTAGAATTTCTTCTCTGAGGCTTTCTCATGAGTTGGTTGCTCATGTCCTTCAGTTCCCTGTTCAGATATATCCTCAGAAAAGCTCTCTTTAACTGTCCTATCTAGAACAGTCTCCTCTAGTTACCTATGGTCACTTTCTTGATTTTTAAAAAATCTCATTTATATTCACTTTGTTATATTACATGTTTATTTACTTGTTTGTTTACCAGCCCCACTATGAATGTAAGGTCCATGAGTACTGGAACTTCATCAGCCTAGTCTGCTGCTGTATTCTCCATGCCTGGAGCATAGTCTGTATGTAATAAATATTATTATTAAATATAATAATAGTTTCCGTTTACTGAGTTTACTATAAATGAGCAAAGGACTGCTCTGTGCTTTACCTATATTAACTAATTTAATCTTCCCAGTAACTCCACAAGGTGCTTATACTGGTGATATCACAAAAACCACAGTTATGAATCATTCTGTACTTGTACTATTGGCTGTTCCCTTTAAAACAGGACTATGAAAAGAACCACTCATAAGGATTAATGGACAAGAAACTGTTTTGTGAGAAAACAATCAGAAGATATACATCTATATGTAGACTAAATAATGGCTAAATATATGAGGACTAGTGGTGGTCTGATAATCAATAAGTGGGTGAACAATATTATTTATTAAGTATAAGGAAATACAGCCAAATAACAAATTAAGGAAGGATAATTGTACTATTTTCATTAAAAGCCCCCAAACTTATAAAGTATTATTATTTTTTTAAAGATTTTATTTATTTATTTGACAGAGATAGAGACAGCCAGCGAGAGAGGGAACACAAGCAGGGGGAGTGGGAGAGGAAAAAGCTGGCTCATAGCGGAAGAGCCTGATGTGGGGCTCGATCTCATAACGCCGGGATCACGCCCTGAGCCGAAGGCAGACGCTTAACCGCTGTGCCCCCCAGGCACCCCTAAAGTAGTATTATTTGTACAGTAAGATTCAATAAACCAGGGAGACGGCTATATATAATTACATTTTAAAACACATATTAAGATACACTTTAATATACTGTACAATAGAGAATTCACAAAAATTTGGTCCCAAACTGTTAACACAGTTTTAAAAAATATACGTTTTTAAGCACATAGTGATTCTGTTGTTGTTCTACATTATTACATAAAGAAAAAGCCTGGCATGTTAGTTAATCTAAAAGGCTATTATGTCCCTCAGCACCAAGGAGCATGTCTATGATAATTTTTTACTTTTAAAATTCCATTTTTCTAAAATAATGTAATATTGTAGACTCCACTTACACCAATTGGGGGTTGGAAAAGAAACTAGGATTTTTAGTTTTTCTTTTGCTCTATTATGCGGAAGTGATACTGAAATACACTGAGTTGACTTTAAGTACTGCGAATAATCACACTTATTTACCCACTTGGCAGCTCTGTGAGAACAAAAGTCAGGGTGACATATTTTTAGCTTAAAGAATGTTTTTGCATTTTTTGTATTTGGAAGATACTTAGGACAGGAACCACGAGCCTTTTGGAAAATTTCTAATCATTATTAATTGAGGAAGGAGCTAGCACTGATTTCTGAACTGTTCCACTTGTTGGACCAAAAGGACCTTAAAAATAATTTTAGAGAGCTTAACTTTATTGGGATACTATCAGAAAGATTTTGAGCAGAAACCAATTTCTGGCATATGAAAACTGCATTTTAAAATATTTCATCCAATGCTAAAGTTTTCATTTATTTCTTACTTATTTTTAGAGTTTAAACAAAGTTCTACAAACTCAGAATGAAGTAATGGCTAGAATTTATGGAAGCAATTTTATTCCAGTAATATCATAATCTTTGGTGTTCTTTTTATTTCCCAATGTGATGGTATGTGTATCAATAATTTTTTAAAAAGATTTTATTTATCTATTTAACAGAGAGAGTGCGTGAGCACAAGCAGGGGGAATGGCAAGCAGAGGGAGAAGCAGGCTCCCCACTGAGCAAGGAGCCTGATGTGGGACTCGATCTCAGCACCCTGGAATCATGACCTGAGCTGAAGGCAGAAGCTGAACTGACTGAGCCACCCAGGCATTCCAATAATTCTTTTTTTTTTAAATTAAAGACTTATTTATTTTGGAGAGAGAGAGAGAGAGAGCATGCAAGCACAGAGGGGCGAGGGAGAGAGGGAGACAGAGAATCTCTAGCAGACTCTTTGCTGAGTGGAGCCTGATGTGGGGCTTGATGCCAGGACCCTGAGATTATGGTCTGAGCCAAAATCAAGAGTTGGATGCTTAACTGATGGAGCCACCCAGGTGTCCCTGTATTGACAATTCTAAATAGTTATGATATCTGATATCATTAAGTTAAGCAAAGACACCAATGATAAAATATTTTCGAAACTAAATTAACGATGACTTCCTCTGCCAAATGATTCGTGATAGGGCTTCCTGAAAAGTAAACTACCTTGGAGTTTTAGAAACATAATTTATATGACACCATCCAAGATTATACTTGTAATTAAAAAATGTCTAAATGTAGACTCCTTTTGCAAATACTTATATGACTCCCATGACTTACACACCTCCTGCCTATAGGCCAGGCTGGTAACTCTAAGTTTTTGGGGAAAGCAATGTCAGCAACTCTTCTGCTCTGAATGCCATAAGTAGGACTAAACACTTCTCATGCATAGGCAAAGCTATATTAAGCAGCAATAGCCAAGAAACAGGTATTCAGCACAAGCCTATCCCTTGTTTTTATTAGGATCTTTGGCTTCCAGGACAAATCTCCTTAAAAGATATGGGTCTTCTATTTCTTTGGTATTCCCCACAGTACACTGAGTATTGGCTAGAACACTTAGCAAATCTTAATAAATGTTGACAAGCCAAAAGTATTTTTTATAGATAGCTTAGGCTGAGAAGGTTAATGGTTTATTTTATGTACCTCGTGCTTTGTAAGTTTAAATAAAAGGGCAAAATAAGATGCAAGAAGAGGAAAAAGAAAAGTATAAAATGGCAAAGGGAGAAAAAAGGCATTTAAAAGGTTGCCGGGAGATCTGAATTCTAATTCCAACTTTGTCCTTTCCCTACTGAGAGTTGAGTTTTTATATTATTTTTCCATACTGATTGTGTCATCTTGGGCAAGAATAGGTCTTTGTTCTTCAAAAAAATGAGACATTAAACTAGGTGATAAAGAAAGAAATATCAAAGCTATTTATATTTTGATATCTAAAATCATTTCTTAATTAACAACTTTACTTAATCACAAACCATTAGATTCCTAATAATTACTAGTTGTCATTCTGTGGGATATTTTAGGACCCCCCCCCCCAAATCAAAAATTTAAAACAGGACAAATTTCACATAACATCATAAAACGTTTTATGCTCATCAGAATATAATCAGCTTAAAAATCTTGAAGTAATCTATTGAAGCACAACAAATATATCTGAGACTGAGGTCTTTTACCAGGAAAATATTTCACTTTTCTCTGTGCTGAGGAGACCTTATATGTACAGAAAGCTAGGAAGAAGCTGAGAAATAATGGAGAAGAGGGAAAGTCTCAAGGGAAAGAGACCAAGAGAAGTAGAAAGATAACTTTTTTTCAAGACATTTGCCATCTGTGCCTCTCTAAAAGATGCCAGGCAGCTCCCCAGCCTGAGGGTTAGGGAAGCTCTTCTCACAAACCCTGGAAGATATCCCATTCGGTTTCCCCACCAGGAAGATAAAGAGTAGCAGATGGGAGCCTGCAATTGTCAGGAGGTTATTTGGAAATGGAAGGCCACGAGGTTGGTGGTGCTCACTGTTACTCAGTTAACCTCTCCTTCCTTTCATTCTTCCTTTAATGAACTCTTTAATTTTACATGCTGGGTCCCCTACTGATGCTATTCATATATGGCTTGTCCTTTTTATTTGTTTTGTTTTAAATTTCTCTCTTTTTAAAACAATATTGCTTATTTTTCCAATCTCATGTTTGAGAAAGATATATTTGCAATTTTCCACCAAAAGATTTGTAGTTGGGTCCAAACAGGACAAAATTCAAGCATTAAAAATGCTCTATTACTGAAAATGTTCTATATATGGCCAGAGCAAAGAATCTGTCCGCTTTTAAAGAAAGCAGTATAGAGAACTGCCAAACCTGGAAATTTATTGACATATAAAAATCTTATTGCTCTGGTACTCTTCTAAATTTGGAATGGTTCTATTTTATATTAACATATGAAACCCATACTTTTAGTTAATATCCGACGCTCTGTGAAAAAGTAAGAATTTCACAACTTTTCAGATTGGATATTTGATATATAATCTCATGTTTCTGTGTAGTCACAAGAACCGTAATAACTAAGAATATCTTTTAAAAATATTTATTGAAAATTCTAGAGACAGAATACATTTGGGGCATATTCTGCTTTCTTTCAAAGCTATTAATACAATAGCAATCATATTCGTAAATCTGTTCAAATAAATTTTCCCTAACTTTGATATATTTTCATTTCTATTATGGTTCTAAAATAGGTTACCTTCTAAAAGTTCACTGAACATATCAAATCATGATCCTTGTTTGCCATGACGACAGGCACTTTCTACTCTAGACGTGGGTTTTCAGTGCCAACATCATTAAGAGATTCTTTAAATTACTTTTTAAATGTCCTTTTCCCTCAGGACTTTCACTTATATCTAATTAGACTACTTACTCCATGCCATGTAATCCCTGTTGCCAAAACTGCTAAATGCTTCAAATAGTAGGAGGAGGGCATCAATGGAGCAAGACAGATGTAATGTCACTGGTTAACAATAGAAGTGTGAAGCAGCTGCCTTAATTATGAAGCTTATTAATTCATAGTGTTAAAAAAAACTTGGCAAGAGTTCTTATAAAATAGCTAAACTTTCCAAATAGCATCATATCGTTTAAAACTTAAAATATATGTTTTTAATAAGAAATATTGCAATAATTATTTTGTCACAGTAATTAACATCTGCATTTAACATCTATAATTATAAGTTACAAGGCCACACATAATTTAAAAGTAATTCTGCTTTTTTAATTAACTTTTAAAAGTATATACGCTTATACTTCCATGCTTTAAAAATTTTTACGGTTGGAATTAAAACACTGGATAATGATAAATTATGTCTCGGAGAGGAAGTAAGGTATAGAGAAGGAATTCTAAAGAACTACTCTCTACGAACCTGGAAAAATGTAACCTCATTAAATTTCAATTTCATGATCTGTATATTAACGTTTACCATGAAGTACTTTTTGATGATTACAAATGATGTACCTAAAATGCCGGACATGTAGTAGGTGCTCAGTAAAAGATAGTATTATTTTTTTAATGGATGTATTGGAAAGACAAAATTTAAATAAATGGGTTGCTATTACAGAGTAAGGTCAGTGAACAGAAATAGTTTCAGTACAATCTTTGGCCTTACAGTTTTTAACTCTCATTTAAAGGCAATGACATCTGAAGATGTAAGTTAGAAACAGTTCGATTTCTTAGGAAGAAGACGAATGAGTAGAAACATAAGTCTCGAAAGAGGTGTTACTAAAAAAAAAAAAAATAGTGGAAGTATATTTTCTTTTTCAGTGTTGACCGAAATAAAAATTTATATATAATGGAGTAATAACAAACAAGATTTAGTTCCTGGAAGTTTAACACACTGCCACATTAAAAACAAACAAACAAAACTCCTCATATTACTTGGAGGGATTCCAAGTATCTAGTGGGCCAAGAGAAAACTCATGTAGATGCCACAGAGGTCTAATCCTAATCCCACCTTCCCTGGACTGTAAAGGAACGATCACCATCTATCCCACCATGTAGGACAGGCACAGTTCCACCTTGTCTTTTAGTTCTTCAGGAGTTTTATCATTAATAAATTCATTCCAGCCCTTTCTGAATCTATGTATTTGGCATGCGCATGTGTGTGTGTATGTACACATTCTCTCTCCCTCTCGTAATTTTGTCAGTAATGTTCACTATTTTATCATCTGCCCCTACAATGAGCCTCACACATTATAGGTACAAAATATTTTTTTCAAGAATCAGTATATGGTCTGTGGGTAGAAATATGACTGATAGAATTTAATATAGACCAATGTAGAGAGTAACATATTAAGGATAAAATATATAAATTATACATACTTCATTTTATGCTTAAGATATTTCCTTTTCTTTTTAAAAGATATTTATTTCTTAAGACAATTTCACTTAGCTTAGCCCCTTACTATTGGGAAGAACTTAGTTTTCAACTTTAAACTCAGAAATTTCCTGTTTGTCCATCCTTTGGTCAAACGGATGATTACTGTCAATATAATACCATTCTGCAAAATACCAGTCTGACCCCAACCATTCTACTGATAGAAGAAAAAGAACAGAATTCAGAAGACAGGGTATACATTAACTTAATGTATGAGTTTTTTTTTTTTTTTAATCAAACCTGACAATCTTCTTTGAACACTGGAAGAGGGAAGTCTATAGTGCCAAAAACACTGTACAAGGAAGCATGTCAGGAAATGACCTGATTAAATGCTTTCTCTTCTATTTTTGAAAGAAAATACAGAATCTGGTAAATATTATAATGTCAATAAAATTCCATCCTTAAAAAGAAATTCAGAAAAGTTGACAATGATATACAAAATGACCAAATAAAGACTAGGAATTCTAATTCATTTAAGTAAAGGAAAAACAACTCTATTGCTAACTATGAGATTCTCTTCTCTAAAGCAAAAAAGGTCTAAAAACAGTTATGAGTTATCAGTTATGATTACATAAAATCAAGAGATCATTTGAAAATATGATGTTAAATGAAGAGAAATAACATATTTATGTATTTTTAAATGCCTGGTGAAAGTGAATCAATGTCTTAATATTCTTTTTCCTTCTATGATTGGTTACCTTCTAGTTTTTTTTCTCTCTGTGCCAAGTGTAATCAATCACACTGCTACATAGAGAACCTCAAAGAAAATCTAAATGAACACACTTTCTATATTATCATTAATACCAAAGGAAAGAAAAAAAAAGTTAAATACAATATGTAACCTAATAAAATGAGAAAACGTCATTCACTGCCAAAATTACACTGATGGAAGTATTAGAGTAAGTTCAAAGTAATACTCAAGAGGATAGAAGTGATCTCAGGAATATCAAATGTCTTTAAAAAATATATATATTAATAAAAAAAGTTTAAAGATGACTTTAGAAACATCAATGACTATCTTTATAAAAGGAGATGCTGGTAGTGAATGAGTTCTAATACTGAATTTTTCAAAAGTATAATGTGACATTATTAAGCATGATAATAACAAAAACAGTAATAATGAAAATAGGCCTTTGAAACTAATGACAGTCCTACTGATTTTCTTTGCCCTGCTGTGTTTATCATCCTGTTCTCCATAGCTCCTGTCTGGCTGCTTTTTTCTCCTGTTTCAAAACCACAAGGAGATTAATATCCATTCTTGGAGGTGAGAGTAAAGATAATGAGGCTATGTAAGTCATTTCGGATTTTTTAGTGTGGTAACAGAAAACATTAAAAAAATACTTTTCAACAACCGAATGAATTCTAGAAATTGCACTGTAATTACCTCAAATCCAATCTTGCTTTACTTTTTAATATTTGTTTGTTAGTTACACATGTTCTCTAGTGAATGGAAAGTAAATCCTACACAAGAAATTAACAAAACAGTGATACCTGCAGATCTCCTTGTCAATGTGAGTCCTACAATTCTAATGCCACAACATCCTCATTCAAAAATTAGTATCACTGAGATATTACAGACTTAGATGCTATCTAGCACAGGCTGAGTTTCTGGCACTAAACACCATAGGATGAAGAGATGACATCATTGTTGCTGTGGAAATTATTAAGGGGTACCCCAAACAATATCTATATAAATATACTGTTGAGTTTATTTACATGATTTTGCAGATGATTTGTTTTGTTTAGTTTCACAAGCATTGACTTTATTTTAATAAAAATAAACCATGAAATGAGTGTAACTGGTTTTAGGCAGTGTAATGGTGGGAAGAAACAGGCGGCTCAAAGGATGTGGACAGACCTCTTGTTCTGATCAATGCCTTTTCAGAGAAGACTGAATAGGATAACAGTTTAATTCTCTTGGTACTGGATATATTTTTGGGTCTTTTTTAGTGGGGTGGAGGGGGATACAGAGTGTAATAGGCATATGGTTTTCATAAACCTTTACAAACAATTTGCATCCAGTCTTTTATTTTTCCTTCATGGATTGGAAGGACAAATATTGCTAAAATGTCTATACTACCCAAAGCAATCTACATATTTAAGGCAACCTTTACCAAAACAGCACCAGCATTTTTCACAGAGCTAAAACAAACAATCCTAAAATTTGTGTGGAACCACAAAAGACCCAGAATAGCCAAAGCTATAGCCAAAGCTAATCTTGAAAGAGAAAACCAAAGCAGTAGGCATCACAATCCCAGACTTCAAGCTGTATTACAAAGCTGTAATAATCAACACAGTATGGTACTGGCACAAAAACAGACACATAGATCAATGGAACAGAGATCAATGGAACAGAATAGAAAATCTAGAAATGGGCCCATAACTCTATGATCAACTAATCTTAGACAAAGCAGGAAAAGAATATCCAATGGAAAAAAGATAGTCTCGTCAACAAATGGTATTGGGAAAACTAGACAGCCACATGCTGAAGAATGAAACTGGACCATTTTTTTTTACACCATACACAAAAGTAAATTAAAAATGGATGAAAGTCCTAAATGTGACACAAGAAACCATCAAAATTCTAGAGGCGAACACAGGCAGCAACCTCTCTGACATTAGCCAAAGCAACTTCTTACTAGACACATTTCCAGAGGCAAGGGAAACAAAAGCAAAAATGAACTACCGGGACTTCATCAAGTTAAAAAACTTCTGCACAAAAAAAAAAAAAAAAGAAAAAAGAAAAATAAAAAAACCCAACAACTTCTGCACAGCAAAGGAAACAATCAACAAAACTAAAGGCAACCTATGGAATGGAAGATATTTGCAAATGACATTTTTGATAAAGGGCTAGTACCCAAAAATGTGCATCCAGTCTTAACACGTCTTTCCTACCTCAATATCTTCCACCTCAGTGTGTATGTGTGTGTGTGTGTCTGTGTGTGTGTCTGTGTGTGTCTGTGTGTGACATGAGAGACAGGACAGTACTTAAGAACCCATACTTGGGCTACTAGACTGCAAAGTATTCACTTGCTGTGCAACCTTAGAGAGGTTAGTTAACCTGTAAAATGGGAATAATAATGGGATGTTATCAATATAAAATGAATGGTTATTGTTAGGATTAAATGAATTTATTGATGTAAAGTTCCTAGAATAGTACTTAACAGATGAAAAGTGTTCAAAGGTGTTAGCTCTTATTACGTGTGTTCCCAAGGTAGGCATATACTTTTAAATATTAGATTAGATAAATATATCAAGGTAGGTAAATAAGAAAGGAAAATTATATTCTTAAATCTAACAGATACTAGTTTAAAATACTTGCCCAAATTAATTAACCATGATTTTACTGTCTTCTATCCAGATAAATCCTGTTTTTATGACTTTCCAACTAGGAAATAATAAAAACCTCATTCTAGGGATCTAAAAACAATTCTTATTCTTTATATTCTTACTTCAGAAATGAATTTTATAAAAAAATTTTTGACAGCTGCCTCATATACTTTAATTCTCTATTCTTTTCTATAGAGCATATAACAGAAAACTGATGAATACAGGATACATCCATCCATCAATTCATTAATAAATTATTTTCTGACTCACTACAATGTACTTGGCCCTATATTGCACACAAAATCTACACACTAGCTTCTCAAAGGAAAAACACTGAAAAATTGGAAACTGTGAAAGGGATATTGAAGCCGATTGAGAATGATAAGCAAAAGAGGTAAGAAAAAAGCTAATAAGTGAACTACCTCAGAATCAGTGAATGTATAAGAGGACCTTAAAGACATTATACAGTCCAATAGTTCTTACCTCTTTAAAATATTATCAATGTACCTGAAGGGTAAGATAACATATTGTATTCATTTATAACATTTATCTTGACTAATGTGCTAACAAAGTTTTGTGGGAAATTATATTTAAACTCAACAAAGACAGACTACGCTGAAAGGAAAATGGAGAGAATACTCCTAATAGTAATTTTAACTTCAGTATAAAATTTAGTTCTTATCTTCTTGGCCAAAAAACAAAGCTAAACACAGTTTAGTTGGTTTTTTTTTTTTGGTTGTTGTTTTATTTTGTTTTTAACCATGAAATAAATCTGGTTATATTTTTATTTTGGAAGGAGGAAAGGGGAGGGAGTTGAACAGTTTTTTTGGCATTAGTTGATTCTAAAAGATCTTAATTGTGTGTCCTGTATTCATCAGTTTTCTGTTATATGCTCTATAGAAAAGAATAGATATATACAGTTATATACAGTTTTCAATTTCAAAAGCAAGCATATTATATATAAATATAAATATATAATTCATTTTTATATATTAAAAACCCATCCTCAGTAACTTTGTAAAGTTATTATATTGAAGGATAGGGTGATCATCTGGCTGCTGAGGATAGCCCAGTTTATACCTATTATCCTGACTTACATATTAACAGTGACCCATCCATTCTCAGAAGTACCCAAGTTTGGATAGTAAGTTATATGGGAAAGTTGGTCCAAATATGTTGCTCTGTAGTGATCTTGTTTGACAGGGGAAAGGCTTTATAAACAGTTTCTGCCAAATTTCTAGAGTCACCGGCTGGCAGCAATTTAAGACCCAAAGTAAAAGAGAAGGTATGAAATATATAAGATGTAATCTCTTTATATTAAAAAGCAATGCAATAATGTCATGAAACTCACGCTCAAAATGGAAAGCAATTCTTCAGTACCACATTCAGGTTTCAAGCGCTCTTTGAACATTTTAACTGTTTGGTGCTTCAAATAGTAGTAAGAAGCAATTCGGCCATATGTCAGAGGTTCAATGCTCCGATTATCCTATTTCAAAAAGAAAGATGAGAAGATAAAAAGTACAATAGAAGCACAGGCATTCATAAAATTAGTAGTTCTTATTGCAGGTTGCCTTTGCAACAATTTTGCTAAAATTTCTGGTATTATCATTAGAACAAAAGCCCTACTGTTAAAAAGCTGGGCAATCTTTTCCCTTGGAATGTATATGACTGAGTCATACCTCTCCAATTTCAATACAGTAGGAATGTTCCAATTCTACCAGAGACTTCTCAACCAGACTGGACAGAAATTTGTTCACAGAATCATGGCTCACATCACTCAAATTGTAGTAGCTAGAAAAGAAGCAAGGTCATTATTTGTTTCAAGATAGTTTCTACTAAAATTAGCATTTCAATTTTTTATCATTCTATTTTTTTCAGAATTTCAAAGAACTACACTTATGGCAAATCAAAGAAGTAAAACAACTGCCAACTGCCACTTTCATTGTACAAATCAAAATTCCCATACTAAGATTTGTGGACACCAATGAACAATGATAATACATTAAAATATGTAAGATAAGCAGATAAAATTCAGCATTACATTAGAAAGATACTAACTTTCCAGTGTTAAAACTGGCATTACTTCACTTTGTACATCTACAGCAAATTAAACTTACACACTAGATTTAGAAACAGAAGCATATTATATATAAATATAAATATATAATTCCCTTTTCCATATAAAAACCCATCCACAGTAACTTTATAAAGCTCAAAAAAGAACTATAGATTTGGGTAGCAGATGAATTCTTTTAGGAGATTTTGTCATTTATTGTTCTCCAAATTCTTAATAACTACATGCCACCCTCAATATTGGAAAAGACATCACCAAGCTAACAATAAAGTATTTGAACTAAGCTTTTATATACAAAAAACACATAGGTTCAGCTCTGCATATTTTCCGAGTAAAAGGCTGAGGGACATGCAATTCAACTGAATGCTCTGCCCTCTAAGTCCAGAAGTTTCTTGTCAAATATCTAAGATCGCTAGGAATCTGTGCCTGGGAACCGATTCACAGGGTGACAGAATGCCCCCACGTAACCCCAGATCTCTAATTCCTGGAGGTGAATCCTGTACCTTGGTCAGCATAAAGAATTATGTGTCCTATCTCCATCCAAATCCAGTAGCAGGAGTATAAAGTGACCCTAGAACAGACTCATCATTAAACCCCAGCACAAGGGTTGTACTTCTGCACAGGACTAGAAAGGAGGTATTCATAGTCTGGGAAGAAAGTGTTAACAATCTCAAATGGGAGAGGCCTAAAGGAAACCATAACCAGCCAAGTATGGTGGCTTTTTTTCTTTCTTCAAAGGGAAAGATCTGGGGTCAGTATACTGCAAAAATTTACTTAAAAATACATGAAGCAGGGCTTAAATGATGGCATGATATACTTTCAATAGAAAGAGAAGTTTGCACAAATGGCTAGATATACCGATATGAGAGACTCCACTAAGTATTAAGAAGAGACTATTTACCTGGTTAAATAACTGTAAATCATAATTATATGCTGAAGATTTTAATTTTCACAAAAGAGAAATAGCTACTTTCAATCTTAATCTGCAGAGAAATTATTGCCTTTCCTAGAAAAGTTCTTGTCACAGACCAAAATAAAGCAGTATTTATCAACGAACAGATAAATAAGTATTGAAACCAGCACTGTTGTTAATTTAAACAAAATGTACAAACTTTTATCTAACCAGGCATATAAAGTGAAAAACCAGCATTAGAAACCATTAGAAAATATTTCCTTTATCCTGAAAAATGACTAAAAGAAGTATTAGTTAGAATAGTGTATTCTGCTGTGGAAGGTGAAAATAGAAATTCTGGACATTCAATGCCCCATCAGAGAGATCTCTAAAGCCATTCTAAATTATTAGTAATACTTGCTGTCTTTCAATTTTTTCTAAGAAATGGAATTTATCAGCTAAACTTTCTACAACAGAAGTGTTTATATTTTACATTCTTTTGACTTGCTAAATCTATAAATTTTCCAACACTATTTTCAGCTGTCTGGATTTATATATAGTTGATAAAATTATTTCTAAATTGAAAAAAAAAAAAAACAAACCCAGTGAGATATATGCCCAGGAACTGAATAAGTAGTACAATTTCTAGAACAAGAATCAAATAATTACACAATTAAAATTACAGAAGGAAGCTATTATGAAAATAATATTACCATGAAAAAGAAAACATTAAAAATACCATTTTTGTCTAAAAATTTACTAGGCCATTTGAAAACAAAAAATCTCGCGGACATTTTTGCTAATGATTACCACAAGCCCTTACTCTATAAATACAACTGAATGACAATTTTATCATTTTTTACTTTAGCAAATTTAGTATACTTATAAATAATATTTAAAACCATCTATGATAAAAACTTTCCTTTAAAAATCATAAATTTTTGAAGTATTTTAGCCACTGTTTTATGTATTTACAAGGTATATTCTGATGGGCTAATACCCTTTCTATCTAATGTTTGTCTAAGTTTATTGGGAAGTTTTTAAGACTAGTTTGTAACTTTTATTAGATAAAGTATAGTCAGGGTAAACATTTCTTTAACATTTAAAGTTGGAAAAATGAAAAAAAAAACAATTAAAATTATACCTCTGAGATTACAACAAATTATTTGATGACTACATTATGCATACTCTAACTTGCTAAAAATTAACACATTTCAGAATAATTTAAAAAACTTCCAGATATTTCCTCTTAATATGGTTGTTCTTTTCTAATGCGCTCACCAACACTCTCACAATTGACTTGCCTAAGAGAAGAAATGCAAAAATTCAATTTAAGTAATTGAACTGACATTCAATTTACTCAGTATCAATACTTTTATCCTTAAGGAATCAGGGGTAATTAAAAAAAAATCCTAAAATTGTTTTCTTCTGGCATATGTTAAAGATAACTTTTATTTATTTATAGAAAGTGATAACTTTTAAAAATAGAAAATGCTAGGTAAAATAATACATTCAAGAATATAATAGGAAAATCTCAATTATTAAAAAACTTGTCTTCTATACACCCAACACAAATACTAAAATGCATAATTGTTGTTGTGATGTAACTTCACTGATTTATACTACTATTCTTTGCTAATATTTGACCTAAGTTTACTTACAACATTGTCAAATCCTTATAAAAGTAAGATTTGCTACATCTCAATTAGAAACATAACCTATAAGACACTGTAAACTAAATGTAAATGAATTTATTGTCTAGGTTACATAAAATTTTGAGAGATATTTGGACACTTTTCTGTGAATAAACAATGGAGTTTATATTTACATGATCTCATCAGCATTATATGGCCTTTGCTTCTACTGTGTGAACTTTTCAGTCACTGGGTAATTTCTAGCCTAAATAATTATAAGCATTTAGCTTAAAAGATTATATATCATTAATTTCAATAATCACTTTACTAACTTGAAAAAGCAAGCAACAGCTAAGTAAAAAGGTCTGTTTTCATGTTGCACTCTCCACAGTCCAAAATTTACAATTTACTGGTTATTAAAACAGAAATATTACACAACTGTTTAATTACAGATAAAGGATACAATGTATTTTCATGTTCCCTGCATTGGATCATCAAGTCATTATCTTCTCTCTGCCATAAACAGACAGCCTACCTTTTTGTCAGCACGCTATTTCATTTATTTCACAGAGAAACCCAGTTTCACAATAATTGACTTGTCAGAAGCTCTAATTTATGAGGCTGAGCTCTGTAAGATTTCTCTATATTGGACTCAACCTGCACACAAGCAGGGTTGAATATTTACAATGCTGTTAACAGGTGCTGAGTTGTTTAATGATTCTAATAGCCAGAAGCGTACTGAGAAAGCCAGCGGGATCACAATTACAGGCTGTTTGAACACAACAATTACTAGTCCCCTGGGAGGTGTGAAAGTCAAAGGCAGTTTGATACTGACAGCATCTAGCACATGGGCTAGACAAGCTAACTTCTATTAGCAGTCCATTGGGGAAAAGTCATAACAAACCTCTCCCTCTCATAAAAATTTACAAAGTTCATTAAATTTAAACAATCCAAAAGGTAAAACAACTTTAAAAAATGATCTTTAAAAGATCTCATCAAAGGACAAACAGGAATACCACACATGAAACCTCAAGTTATCTTTTGGCAACCGTTAATAAGGATGAAATTTTGCTGGTTGGGAATGAAAGAGATTTTATTGTAATCGAAAACATAGATAAAGTTACACCAAACAGTCTGGATTTAATGTGAATAGTGGCAGCCATTTCCTGTTTCGTTATTGTAAACCTGGCCAGAGATCTTGCTGGGAAATTTTTCATCAGTCTTGAAATGCTGCGGCTATAACTGTCAGGACTGGGAAGTCATTTGTTACAGCACCATGTTTTTTTATGTTCAGATTATGCAGCAGTAATAATGACACAAATAATGAAAGTGGTTGCAGGGACAGCTGAAACTACCACAACATTTTTTGTCCTAGAAATGTTTAAAAGCTTTCTCAGGGGAAAACAGAGAGTAAAATTGAACATTCAAATTGAATCCAGAACTCAATTTGGAATATATTATATTTCATGATGCACCAGTACATGTGTTTATATACATTTGAACACACTAATGTAATGTGTGTCTATATATTTATGAACATAAATATATATCTTTATATGCACGTGCATATATTTGCATATATATATACGGATCACACACACACGAGAATATATAGACACATAGAGAACAATCCAGGAACAGTGGCAGAATCTTTGTCAACATAAGTTCTACTTTTGGTGGTGGTGTGCTGGGGGTACTTTAAAGTAGTATGATTAAATGAAGGGGGCTGGAGAATTGGGTCATATTTAATATCTATGTATGACTTATTCTGAAAGTGGTCTTTGTCTTTGTTATTTTCAATAAACCTCACTTTTTCCTTGTAACACATATGTGCATGTATATATGCCTATTCCACCCAACCAAAAGTCAAAAATGTCAATTTATGACACTGAATAATAGGTAGTATTAAGGATAAATTAACTACACATGATATAAGCCCTTCATTTGAGACAATGATTTTGGCTTCCTTAAAACTTCTAATAAATTTAAAAATAAATAGGAAGAATTTATCAATTTCCTGAACTCTTGTGCCTTTCTTTACTTCCAGATTATGGAACAGGTGATTTTGACACAGACAATAATAAGAAGATGATCAGAAAATACAATCAAGGGCCAATCAGAAAGAAAATTGTAGAGCTTCACTATAGCAGACTATTTTAAATAAAATACATAAATCATTAAAATTGATTTAGGCGCATGTTCTCATTTTTATCCAGATGTAAAGGTATAGATATTAAAACTGACATTTTTTTTTGCATCAAATGAACAAAATTTGTATGGTATGATTTCCGTAAAGAACATATTTTCCAGCATAGCACTGGAAGGAGAAGTGAAGAGGGAGTGTGGATATGTGGGTTCTGGACCTGATAATGAGCCTGGGGATGAAGACTGTGGCCCCTGGAGCCAGAGTGCCTGAAATCCAGGGCTGCCTCTGCTACTCAGGGGCTGTGTGATTATGGGCAAGTTGCTCAATCTCCCTGTGCTTCAGTTCCTTCATCTATAAAAATGGGGACCATGATAATACTAAATGAGTTAGGTTCTCAAAACAACAACTCGAGTATAGTAGATAATAAATAACATTAGTGTATGTCTTTGTTTCTCACATTATTAATTTCAATTTTTACTTTTATAAATTCCCTTCTTGTATTTTGCTAAGTTTCCTCTAGTTCCTAGAGATGAATGCTTATTTTGTTTTCAAGCATTCATGCTCTCTTGTCAATGCTCTAAAGATATGAATACTCCTTGCAATTGCGCTTTGACTGAAATTCACTGACTTTGTTATATATTACTTTTTATTATTTTTTAATAGCTCTAGTCTATACCTTTAAAATAAAATTTCGCCTTCCACTAGAATAAGAATAGTTAAATCCCAAGCAGGTAGATTGCCTTTGCCATCCTTTTTCTTGTTATTTCTGGTATTATTGCATTATGCACTGGGAATGTAGCCTTATGATCTCTATATTTTGAAATACACTGAGATGTTCTTTGTGGTCTAGTACATGGTACATTTTTATAAATCAATTTTGATGAGTGTATGCAAGTAGGCTTATTCTTTTGGGGTGGGGGGAAGAAATATAAAGATACACATAAATATTCAAAGATATGTTATTCAAATTCTCTATTTTACAAAGTACCTTTATCTCTTTGGCATGCTGATTTTCAAGAGATGTGCTTAAGCCTCTTAACATGATTGTAATTTAGTTAACATCTTAAATTTCTATCAGTTTTTGCTTTCTGTATTTCGATGCTATGTTTTTAGTTACCTAAAAATTTGTAAACTACTATAACTATTTAGTGATTGTGCTTGCTATCAATATGAACCATTCTTCATTGTCCTTTTTAGCCTTTCTTTTCTTTGCCTTGAATTTCATTTTCTCTGATTTTAATTTTGCAACTGTTCCTTTCTCTGTTATTGTCCTTTATGTCTTCTTTCAATCCTTAACTTTCAACTTCTCTGTATCACTTTAATTTGATGTTTCTTACAAATCATGTCTAGCTGGATTTAAAATAATTGAATCTAAGAATTTCTTTCAACAAGTAAGTTTAAGTTATTTTTAGCATTTATGATTATAATTGACCAGACTTAAGCTACTAATAGATCCTGTCAGTCCTTTACTCCAAAAGTTTTTTTGCTGTTGTTGGTAGAGTCCACATACAAGTGACAACATACAGTATTTATCTTTCTCTGCTTGACTTATTTAACTTAGCATAATGACCTCCAGGTCCATCTATATTGTTGCGAATGGCAGGATTTCCTTTTTTTTTTTTTTTTTGGTGAATAATATTTCAGTGTGTGTGTGCACGTGTGTGTGTATCATGTCTTTATCTCTTCAACCACTGATGAACACTTGGGTTGTTTCTAGGTTTTTGCTATTGTAAATAATATTGCAATGAACCCGGGAGTGCAGATATCTTTTTGAGATAGTGATTTTTTTTTAAAGACTTTATTTATTTACTTGACACAGAGAGTGAGAGAGCACAAGCAGGGGGAGCAGTAGAGGGAGAAAGAGAAGCAGCCTCCTTGCTAAGGGGGGGAGCCTGATGTGGGGCTTGATCCCAGAACCCTGGGATCATGACCTGAGCCAAAGGCAGATGCTTAATCATCTGAGCCACCCAGAACTGTTTTCCACAGTGGCTGCCTCAATTTTAATTCTTACCAACAGTGCAAAAGGGTTCTCTTTTCTTCACATACTCAACAAACACTTATTTCTTGTCTTTTTGATAATAGCCATGCTAACAGGTGTGAGATATCTTATGGTTTTGATTTGCATTTCCCTGGTGATTAGTGATGTTAAGCACCTTTTCATGTAGCTACTGACCACCTGTATGTCTTCTTTGGAAAAATGTCTATTCAGATCCTTAGCCCATTTTTTATTCAGATTGTTATTTTTCTATTCAGTTGTATGAATTCTTTATATATTTTGGATATTAACCTCTAATCAGATATACGATTTGCAAATATTTTCTCCCATTTGGTAGGATGCCTTTTCATTTTGCTAGTTTCCTCTACTGCATAGAAGCATTTTAGTTTGACATAGTCCTACTTGTTTATTTTTGCTTTTACTGCCTTTGCTTTTGGTGTAGAATCTAGAAAGTCAAGGACATTACCTTCTAGGTCTTTTAGCAGTTTTATGGTTTCAGGTTTTACCTTCAAGTCTTTAATCCATTTTGAGTTGATTTTTGTGCATGGTGAAATATATGGGTCCACTTTCATTCTTTTGTATGTGAATATCCAGCTTTCCCAATATTACTTATTAAAGAGACTATATTTCATCATATACTCTTGGCTCCTTTGAGTAAATTAATTGACCATATATGTGTAGGCTTATTATTGGGCTCTGTTCTATTCCATTGATCAATGTGTCTGTTTTTATGCTAATACCATACTGTTTTAATTATTATACCTTTGTAATATGATTTGAAATCAGGAAATGTGATGCCTCCAGCTTTGTTCTTCTTTCTCAGGTTTGCTGTGGCTATTTGAGGTCTTTTGTGGTACCATACAAATTTTAGGATTGCTTGTTCTCTTTCTGTGAAAAATGTCATCATGGCCCTTCAAAAAAATTTATTGCTGTACCTATTCTGGACTGATTAATTCACATGGCAACAGCTGGGGCACGGGTTTCTACTACAGGATAACAATGACAGTCTTAGTATTAACCTAGCTAGGCATCTCAAAATATGTTCAGGTGATTACTCTAAAGGAACTAGCAACTTCATGAGGACAGTCAAGAGTGTATAGACCACCACCTTCTGAAAATTAATTTACATGCATTTATCAATATATGACTGGACTTTTAAGACTGTTATAACTTGGATGGCTATAAGGGCTGGAGAGGACACTACAGGCAGGCAAGGAGCTACAGCAAAAGCATAAAGGTGTGAGGAATATACTCTTACCTAGGGGTGGTATGGGTTAATGTTTCCTTTGGTGGTGTTGGTGGTGGTAGTAGGGGATACCTAGTTTTTATCTGGGGCAGCAAGAGGGCAGGAAAAGCAGCTGCCACAACAACCAAGTACCCTAAGCTAATGTATCCTTTGACTCCCAGTGCTAGAATCTTCCCCTAGCAAAGACGGCACTCAGGTAAAAGTAGGTGAGGCAATGTGATCTACAGAAGACTCACTATCTACATGCACTACAATCATATGAGCAGAAGATACCCTAAACTTTCAACACCACGAAGTCCCCAGGCTCAGAGGCTCCGTATAATTTCTTTAAGTTATAAATCAAGTACATCCCCTCAAGATTTCATCTTTGTCCACTGCGCCAACCTCCCCCAAACTTCTTGTTCTGTCTGTCCTTAATTAATACTGTTTATTATAGTTGCATGTGGATTTTTCCCACCACATTAATATTAAATAGAAGGTAGTCTGCAACCAGAACAACAGGGAGTGATGTCTGTTCTGGTTCCTTCTTGGTAGCACCCAAACAAATGGACATTCTACAAAATAACTGGCCAGTATTCTTCTAACACATCAAGGTTACGGTAGACAAATACTGAAGAAACATCATACATTAGCGTGAATTAAGGAGACAGAACTAAATGCAATGCAGGGCACCAAATTGGATCCTGGACAGAAAAGGACATCAGTGGGACAACTGACAAAAATCTGAATAAAGTTTATAGATTAAATAGTACGACATAAATGTTAATTTCCTGGTTTGGATAACCGTGCTACAGTCATGAAAGATGTTAACATTTGAGGTAGCTGGGTGCAGGCTATACAGTGTCTGTTTTTGCAATTTTTTTAAAGTCGCAAATTGCTTCTAATTGAAAGTTAAAATTTGTGTTTTTTTAAGTTTAAGAAAAGTAGATGCACACACAAAGTTCAGTGTATCTGTGGATTCAGTAAAGAACTCTAATTTGCTAAAGAACTCAATTTAAATTTGAACTCAATTTGAACCAGTTTTAAGAACTCAGAGAATTATTCCCTTGTTTGCTAATCAGAGAACTGACAAATGATTAGGTTCTTAGTCTCTAAGATTCTTTAGGATGGTAGGGACCAGGAAAGCAACTGGAATCACAGCTCACTAATCAACATTAATTATGTTCTTCAAAATGAAGACAAAACTTAGAAAGACTTTAATGCATGTATTTGATTCTCAACATGATCCTGTGAGGGAGGTAGGCTATGACTCATTTTCCAGACGAAGAAAGGGAAGCTGAGAGGTGAAGTGACTCAAAGTCAAACAGTAAAGGGCAGTGCTAAAACAGGAATTAGTGTTCTGATTCCATGTTCAAATCTCTTTCCACAATATTAATCGCTTCTACCTTTTATGACATAAGAAAAAGAAATACTTCTACAGTTATACACCAAGCCACTCGTTTCTCTAAAAAAAGAGTTGAGGGGTGCCTGGGTGGCACAGCGGTTAAGCGTCTGCCTTCGGCTCAGGGTGTGATCCCGGCGTTATGGGATCGAGCCCCACATCAGGCTCCTCCACTATGAGCCTGCTTCTTCCTCTCCCGCTCCCCCTGCTGTGTTCCCTCTCTCGCTGGCTGTCTCTATGTCTGTCGAATAAATAAATAAAATCTTTAAAAAAAAATAAAAAATAAATAAAAAGAGTTGAGTCAGAAAACTTATGGTGTTAAGTCCTGGCTTTATGTCAAAGTAGTTCTGGGATCCAGAGCAAGTCACTTCAAGTTTCCAACCTCCCTTTCTTCAGTATCAAACAAGAAGGTAGGACCAGAGTACATGTAATGTCTATCCCAGTATACCTTCCACAATTCTAATCCTGTGATCTATTTGCTATGGTAAAGTTGCAGTGTTGGATGACTACCTCACTAATTTTGTAGTCATGTTCCCAAATGATATCTTGTATCTAATCCAGAGGCCCTAAGAGCTGAGGAAACAGAAAACTGTCACCATATTTTCAAACTCTGATCTATGTGAGTAGAAATGTTGGCTGAAACAAGAGACAAATTTCTTAAGGTACCAACAGGTAAGATTTGGTAATAATATTTTCATCATGATCTCTCTGTTCAAGACCTTATAATGCCTTGATATTTCCTAATATATCAGGAATGTCCCCATCTCTGGCCCCTCCTTCCATTCCTTCTGCAACTGTTGAGGTCTTATTCACCTTTCCTATTAAATAGCTTCCTAACTGGTCTTCCTGCTTTAAATGTCTCCCCATTCCAGCTCATTCCCTACCATTGTATCATAGTGTCATAAGGACTAAAACAAAACGAAACCTAATTTGGGGATATTAAACCATGTTTAAAAACTCACCAATGCCAATAGGATCAGATGTAAACTCCTTAGCATGACATACAGGACATTTACTCTCTGGTGCTTGGCCCACTTTCTGGTCAAGACAATATTTTGATATCCATACTCTTAAACTCTGGCTATATCAAACATCTTGGCACTCTACAAACGCCCTTTCAATCCACAAGGGCCTATGTCCGTTATAGTATTTTTGTGCCTCTTACCTTTTCTACTCCTGCTCCAGATTCAAAATTGGTTGAAGTATCACCTCTCTGTGAAGATTTTACTCTCATAGCCTTAATACAGTGCTATTAGAACACTTATGATTTACAATGTAATCATTTATATGTCTTTTTCCCCATTAAAAGATCAGCCATTGAAGATAGGGGATAATGTACACTAATTTTTACCCTCAAAATCTACATAACATTCAACAAATAGGTGCTCAGTGAAGAAGATCTACCTATACTGCCTGAAAGGAAAAGATTCTTATTTTTTCCCTCCTGCAGGGTTCTTATTAACCATTACAGATGCCTCACAAACTCCTCCCTCTACAACTGCATAAGCCTCACTCTTCTCTGAATTCCAACTGTACCTAAGGTAGTAAGTACCATCCAGTTTAGCACATTTCTTAATGAATTCAGGTGTCCTGTCTCCCTTACTACAGAGCCAACTCCTCAAGGATATCCTAAGTTAACTAAAATAAGCTACGTAATAAATGCATACCATTATTCATTTTCAAATATATCATGATATGTTGTGATATCAGAGATATCATGTGATTCCTTGGGAAAATTCATAGGCCTAGAATGCCCAAAGTTCTGACTTTTTTGTTATGTACTGAAATTTAGGAATTATTACTTTTTAAAAAAAGATTTTATTTATTGGGATTATTACTTTCAAATATAATTTCTTTCAGTGCAAAACAAAACGACATATAGTTGCCCTGCACTTACCTGGGGTTCATGATAAGACGTCGGAAAAAGTAGGTCCAAGTGATATAATCCATTGCATCTTGCTTAGATGTAATTGTACCACCAGCAATCTCTGCGTTTAAATGGTCAGACAGCACTCCCAATAAGCTATATAGTGAACAACACATGGTAAACATACATGAACACTAAATGAAACACACTTTATCTCACATAGCAGGCTGATGGAATGGGGCTAGTAACTTTCAGGAGAAGATGAGAGCCAAGAGGAGAAAGGTAAGAGTGGGCAACAGATGTAACTTAGAGAGTAGGGAAGAGTATACCTATGGGGTATTAGAGTAAGTATCGAATAATACTGAGGCTGATGAAAGGAGAGTTGGCAAGAAAGAGATGACAGTTATAAGAGAGTAAAGATATATATTCCTTTCATTTATTCAGTGAATGTTAAGTTCCTAGTCATATGAAACATAATTGTGCTGGGTGTTGTAGAGTATTTAAAGATGATCAGATGTGTTCAAAAACTAGCATAACATAATGTTCATTTTAGTTTCTTATGTAAAATGCAAAAAAAAAAGGGAAGCAGTGTCCAAGAAAAGAAAAGGCTAAATAAATTATGTATACATGGGACAATATGCAGGTATTAAAAATAGATTTTTTTGCAAAGGATGTTTTAAGAACATGAGAAAATGGTAATAAATTGAATGACTGAAACGACAACAACAACAACACAAGTTTCTATATTACTCTCAATACACCAGTAGCTGAGTATAAATCTGTATACTCAACTGGGAGAGCAACTTGGCAATATCTATTTGAACGATCACTATGACCCAGCAATTTCACTTTTCACTGTCACCTGCCAGAGAAATATTTACAGACGAGGGTAGAGAAGCAAATTACTTCACTGTGATACTGTATGTAAGAAAAATATAGGAAACTCTTGAAAGGCCCATTAATAGAGAAGTTAATATATAAACTATGGAATAATCCATGATAGGTAAGTATTAATAATAGTCATATTAAGGTACAAAATTAAATTTTTTAGTTAGCTACTGAAATATACATGCAGAAAATTACAAAAATCATACACGTACAACTCAAGTAATTTCACAACGTGAACATACTGTGTAATCAATACTAAGATCAAGTATCACCAGTTTCCCCAGAAGCCTTCCTTTTGTGCTGTTTAGTTATTATCCTTGTTCAAAAGGATATTCTGACTCTTATTTCTATTCTTTACCTTATTGCAGTGGCTTGGGCTTCTAGTACAATGCTTACTGGAAGTGGGGAGAACAATATTCCTGTATCATTCCCTATCTCAAATGGGAAACTTTCAGTATTTCATTATTAACTATGATGTTTGCAGTAGATTTACTCTTTATCAGATTAAGGACACTTCCTTATATTCCTGATATTCCTGTTTGCTAAGAGTTTTTAGTATGAATGGGTGTGCAATTTTTTCAAATGCTTTTTTTTTAATCTATGAAATATGATTTTCTCTTTTTCCTAATGTAGTAAATTATAGTAATTTATTTTCAAATAATAAATCAACTTCACATTTATAAAATAAATTACACATAATTTGATTTACTAATATTGTTTAGGATTTCTATATTTATATTCATGAGAATTACAGGTTTGCCAATGTTCCCTTTTGGTAAATTTCTTATCAGGTTTTGGTATCAAGGCTACTCTGATCTTATAATATGAGTTGGTAAATAGTCTTGTCTTCTCTACTATTAGGAAAAGTTCATTTAAGACTGATGTTATTTCATCCTTAATGTTATGAAGTAGCAAAGCATCTGAATCAGATTTCTTTGTGGAAAGATTTTAAATTTCAGATTCAACTGTTTTGATAAATAAGAGACCATTTAGATTTCTATTTCTTTTTATATCAGTTTAATAAGTTTTTTAAAATGAATTTTACCATTTGATCTAAATTTTAAAATTATTTGCATAATGTTTTTCATATCTTTTTAATGCCTGTGATCTTTTTGTTCCTAATATTATTTTGTTCATTCTTTCTCTCTCTCTCTCTTTTTGATAAGACTTAAAGGTTTATTGATTTCATTCTTCTTTTCAAATAACTTTTGACTTTGTTAATGTTTTTCTAATGTATATTTGATTTTAATTCTTTGATTCTTGCTCTTAGCTTTCTTATCTTCTCCTTTCTTTTGAGTTCAATTTGTTAACATTTTTTCAAATTTTTGAGATGGATATTTAGATCATTATTCAGGCTTTCTTTTAAAACATACATATATATTATTACATATATTTATATATAACACATATATATTATATATAGGATCATAAATTTTTTCTTAGCACGGTGTTAACTGCATCCATGTTTTTTTATTTTCTAAATTAAAAAAAACTGAACATTAGCACTTAGAATAAAAACTCCAATGACTATTTACACTATCACTTAGAAACGTGTCATCTTTTGCAGTTAGAACACAGTATATTGAAAAAGACAACAAAAGATAGCAAGTGATAAATGTTATAAATAAAAAGTATATAACTCTGAGGGAGAAAGGCTATTTTCCACTGAGAAAATGAGGGAAGCCTTTGTCAAAGGGATAGTTACTGGGCCACAAAGTATGTGATAATTCTGAAATAACGCAGTAAGTCTAAATTACTCATTACAAGTCCCTTTATTCTGGATATTTCTTTATTAACTACATTATAAAAACACACATCAAACTAAAACTTTAATAAATGCTTACTATGTGATAGACACTGTTATAAGCACTATACATTAGTATGTAACCTATCAGATAGCTAGTGTTGCTACTATCTCCATTGTACAGATAAGTGCACTAAGGCATGGAGGAATAGAATAACTTGCTGAAGGTCAAGAAGTAAGTAGAGGAGCTCAGATATGAACCCGGGTTGTCTGGCTCCAGAGTTCATGTGATTCGACACTGCAGTACACTGATTCTTTTAAAAGGTTTTTTAAAAATGTAATTATAATTGAATTCTAATAGTGATAATTCAGTTTCATTTCAAATAATTCTTTTGAATTAGAACTTCTACTGACTTTTATCTAATAAAATATCATGAGATAAATATTAACTTGCTATGACATGAATCTATTTAAATTAATTTACAGCAAGATTTACCTTGACTCTACTGGGAAAGGTTCATAAAGAAATTTTTTGTAAAAGTCTTTCTTTATATCATGAACCAGAATTACAGCTTTGCCTTGGTCATCAAATTGAGGCCTCCCAGCACGCCCCATCATCTGGAGTACATCTATAAAAAAGAGAAGAAGAGGTATTCCGCAACACGGCAGATAGCACAGGTATATTTAGTGATTACAGCATGTTTTGACAACACAACAAAATAACAAAGAATACAGAGTATTTTGAGAGTGTGCATATTATCTCTGATGCCTACGGTTGAGTTCCCTAATAATTAATCAATTCATTATGACAGGAAATTGAATCCCCCAAAATGGTCTCTCTTACTATTTGTAAAAGTAAGAATGATGTTTCCTTTAGTTAAATGTTTAAGAATGCTGTTTAAGAGTTATTACTGGGGTCCCTGGGTGGCTCAGTTGGTTAAGCATCTGACTCTTGGTTTTGGTTCAGGTCATTGTCTTAGGGTGGTGGGACTGAGGCCCACGTGGGACTCCCCCCTCAGCATGGAGTCTGCTTGAGATTCTCTCCGTTTCCCCCCGCCCCCCCCTCCTGTGCGCTCTCTCTCTCAAATAAATAAAATAAATAAAATCTTTAAAAGAAGTTATTATTATTTTAATTAAACAAGAAAAAGTAAGACATATATGGGTAAATCTCTTTAGCAGATTACTTTGATTATTTTTCCCCAGGAATGGACCCCATGAGTCCATTTAGGCCTCACCTTCCTCCTTCTTATGGTATAAATATGTTCCTTCTTTTATACTGCAAGAATCTCTGAGGTAAAAAATGATTTAGAAATAATATAGCTTTACATGTAATCCTTGAGTGGAAATACACACAGTATATTTCCCTCTTCAGAACTCACTGACAATGCTTTTATCAAGTTTTAAAATATGCTAAAGCATGTTCATGGACACAAACCCTTGGGTTCTAGAAGTGCCATGGAAGTATTTCTAGTAAAACAGATTTAAAATTAAACAGTATAACGTTTCACTATAATTTATTAAGTCACTAATAACTACCAAACAGTACTTTTTATCTATTTGTGAATTTGAAACCATTAGTTATGCTTTTGATATTTATTAACAAATTAGGTGCGTAAAAGTAAATAAAACGGCTCAATACTTTGAACAGTATTTGGATTGGAAGCAAAAATTTACAATTTGCTCATCGTATGTTCATATGTGATCAACTCACTACAATTCAATTCATGCAAATTCAGATTATTAAGGCTAAAATAGAAGCTTAATATATCTGTAAATTTTTAAAAATATTACCTGTAATGGGAAAATCCACATAACGTCTTGTTTTTCCATCATAATATTCTGTTCCCTTAATAATTACTAAATGAGCTGGAAAGTTTACACCCCAGGCTAGTGTACTTGTAGCAATCAGAACCTAGAAAATAAAATATATTTAACTAAAATATAACTTTTAAGTTACATTTAAGTTTCTGTTTATGAAAAATAAAATACCTGAACTTTACAGTTTACAAACAGCTCCTCTACTGTTTTTCGGTCCCTCTCGTGTAGTCCAGCATGATGCATTCCTATTCCGAAAGCAAGTGTCAGCTTCAGGTTGGAATCTCTTAGCGTTCCAATGATGTTCTCCATCTGCAAATAAAAGCACAATGACAGGATGTAGGTTTATTAGCTTTGAAATTTTCATTCTAAGATTATATTTGACTAATTTTGTTTTTTATTCTTATACTACATAAGCAAAAATAAAGGCCTCATCTACAGTTATGATTAAAGTTAAATTGAAAAGAATATCTAGTTAGTGAGAATGTATATCCTAAATGAGTTAAAGTTTAATGTTATCCATTTTATTCTCATGCATCAAGGGAAAAAAAATCTGTGGATAAATGCAATAACTCCTTAAATGAGTAACAACTATTAAAAAGGATATAATATTGCCTAAAATGTTTCAGTGTCTTGTTCATCTCTTGTAATAGAAAAACCTTCCATCTTTTTGCCTCAGGGCTAAAAATTTAGAAAATACGGACAAAAAATTAATGCAAGAAAATCAGTCATAATCTCACCAAACAGTCAGGAATCATTCAAATTTAGGCTTTCTCAACTGAACTTAATGACCCAGGGCAAATCATATAACTTCTCCGAGTCTCAGTTTCTTTATTTAAAAAATCAAACTGGTATATTTTTGTTTACTTCTCATTTCTTTGATCAACAGTGCAGTTAAATACTTTTCATATTAGTAGCTTTTTTTTTTGTAAATTATCTTTTAATTTTTTAAGTGGATATGAGAGTTTTTTGTGTTACTGGTTTGTAATGGCTCTTTATCTATTGGAGCTATTATTAAGCCACATATGTAGTAAAGTTATTTCATTTCCAGCCTCAGTTTAGCTCACTAAGTTTTCACATGTCTAAAGAGTTTCTGAAACTTTTATATTATCTCTGAATATTCTCTTTCCATTCTACATGGAAAATACTCAATGCGACACAGGTTTTATGGCAACAGAAACAAATCTTACTTTCTTATAAAACTTACTTCCTGTAAGGAACTAAATAGAAAGCTCAATCTCTTTCTGTTTAATGATAGATCCCTACTGGTCCTTAAAGCAGAGGATGATACAAGATGTAGTATGGGGATCTTCCTTTTGGACAACTCCATGGGGGGAGTAATATAGAGATCAAGTGGTTTGAGAATATACGAGCAGTTAAAAGAATGACATATTTTAGTTATATCTATAGCTTCCCTACCATATTCCAACCGTGAACAACAGTGAAGGATAAACCTGGAAATGGGTACATGTATAATTTTATATGCCTAAAGACTGAGGTAGTATAAATAACTGACACTGTCTTCAGACCTCATTTCTTTTTTTTCCTTCTACTGTTAAGCACCTCTAATTATACACAAATATACTTGCAATACATTCACTCTTCTGGTTGTGAAGAAATTAATGAGCAGCTCACAAAAATCTCACGAAAGTTTAGCTGGCTGCTTCAGTTTAGCAAAAATGCGTAAGACAATATATTCATATCTGAAGCACTCCAATTGCTTTCATTTTACTCATCTTATTTTCAATGCTCAGAAAAATTTTCCAAAAATTTTTATGTGGGAATAAGTTGTTTTTACACTAATAATTCAAAAAATAGGAAGATGAAATGTTTTTTTTTTTTTAAGATTTTATTTATTTATTTGACAGAGATAGAGACAGCCAGCAAGAGAGGGAACACAAGCAGGGGGAGTGGGAGAGGAAAAAGCAGGCTCATAGTGGAGGAGCCTGATGTGGGGCTCGATCCCAGAATGCCGGGATCACGCCCTGAGCCGAAGGCAGACGCTTAACCGCTGTGCCACCCAGGTGCCCTGAAATTTGGTTTTATAGTAGTTCTTAATGTATAAAAAGCACTGCAGAGAAGCAAAGTAATATTTTAATCATATACTCATCATGTTATCTATCAACTTTCCCTGAACTGAATGCAATATATAAACAGTACATTTTGTTTCACAATCACAGTATGGTCACCTAATATTGCTGAACACTCATTTTATAAACTGTTGAGCAAGGATATGGAAATGTATTAACATAAATCCACTTTACCTTTAAAATTAGCGAAGGATAAGTAAGCTGACTACGAATGTATGTTATAAAGAAAGGTGTTTGTCTTGTCTCATAAATTATATGTTAGCCATTCTCAAGTGACAGCCTATTATCCATTTTTTTGTTCAATAGTTCACTGCATAAATATCTTCAATTTACACTATCAAGAATTAATTCACAGATATTCTTGTTGTGACAATTAATTTCAGGATTATTTTTTCAGTTTCATAATTTAATAACAGTATAATTTTATAACTTATATAATTGATAGTGTTCCATGGCAATGCCAATCATACCCTCTAAAATGTACCATTTACTATAGGAAAACTAAAGAATCCTATGGCAGGAGGTTTGGTGAGGCATTAATATCCTGTCCTTTCACATAAGGGAAGCCTTTTTCTCATTCCCCCTGCCCCCACTTTCACATAAATCAATGCATTAAAAAGAACTATTTGCCTATCTGAACTGGCAAAGACCTAAAATCCTCATGAGGACAATTACAAAAAACAACTTCATTTATTACATAGTTACTATGGATGAATTCCGAGTTATTTGAACATCATAAAAAAGCAAAATTTATAGTAATGTTACTCGGTCATTAAGCATAAGATACTACCAGGACAGCCTGTTTAAATTTGAAAATATAAATTGTTGATTAAATTCTATACACCTTAAATTATATACTTAAAATGCTTCATTTTGATCATGATACAGTACAAGCAAAATTTTTGAGAAACTTAGGATAATGAAAGCTTAAAACATGGTAGTACATATTATTTGTTGAGTACTTATTATGTGTCAGGCATTGTACTTAACACTCTACAAAGATTATCACATTTAGTCCTTTACATAAAATAATATAGCTCTAATGTAGCACTCAATTCATTTACACCATCCAGCATATTTCAAATTAAAAGACTCAGTGATCTTGAATACTACAGAGTAGACTGTCTCAACCCTGGTTCCATGAGAGAATTAAATCTCACAAAAAATATTTGAATTACATTCTTTTTAGTTTTTCCAAAGACAGATAGTACCACTCTAGGTGGTTAGGAGAAAAGTTCACTTACTACATGCAATGGATATCTTAAGACATTAAGGCTTAATTCTTGTTAAGAAAGGCTGCTATAGAATTTTGGTAAGAACAATCATGATAATAAAACACTGACAGAGGAAGTTTTAATACCACAGTTCATTTCTATTCAACCAACATTTGTTGTAATGTATAGGTATCTTTCCAACAGTCTTTGAAATATGTCTGACTGACTACCTGATAGCTAAGCCAAAAAAATTATTCAATATTATAAATAAAAGAAAAACAGATCTGTATTCCTCTAAAGAGTGGCCTTTTTTTTTTTTTTTTTTAGGGTGATGGGGAGGAGGCACATATGTAAACTGTTGAACCAATTACTTTAACTTAATAGAATTTTTTTATATTTTAAATTTATTATACTCAAAAAGCTTTCGTAGAAATATAGGATTCCATTTAAGTAGACACATTACTCTGTGCCTGAAATACATTCCAGTCAGAATATAATTCAGTGAGTTGATGACAATGCTGGCTCCAAAAGAAAGGAGGAGACCAGATTGGACAAGAATGAGCTAACAGATTGTACAGCCCAATTCTGTCCCTTTGAGTGTGATATATTGTTTCAAGATGCTAAAAACCCATACTTTTTCAAAGCATATCTGTTGTGCTGGTTTTCCCATTTTCACAGAATCCTCATTATCAGAAAACTCTGCACTCTTTTCAAAGCACGTCAGACTCAGACCATATGCCACTGAATAATGCTTATCAATTGTCTAAAATGCTCAATAAAAGATGCAGCATACAGAAGAATAATGAAAGAATATGAAGACTTTTAAAAAACAAATAAAGATAATTAAATATATCACATCTGGTACAGATGTTAAAGCTAAAACATTTTCTTATAATTACCAAGGGTTAATTTCTTAAAATACACTCTGCATGATAAACCCCTCCATAGACTGAAGGGGAAAAAACTAAAATGAAAGAAACACGTTAGAACATCCTGCTGATCTACTAAAGGAAAAGAAATTTAAAAATAGTAATAATTAATTAAAGATAGTAAGTTTCCAATCTTTGCCAATACTCTTCATAATATATTCATTGCTGTCCTCTCTGAAGCCCAAAACAATGACACCTCAAAATGATTTACCATACTATTAATATATAAATATGTTTATATATGTATTAAACATATGATTACATGTGAATTAAATATATAAATAAAATCTATACAATAACATGTAAATCTTTGCTATGTCTGCTAAATAAACACAATACTATTTTCAACGTTTCCTCCTTAGCTTGTCCTAATTCTTAATGATAGCAATATCAAAACTGGTTTGTAGAGTGAAATAATAAAGATTTTTCCTTATTAATGTTTCTAACTTAGTTCACTATGCTATCGGTGGGAAATTCAAGTCAGTGTTTCATATTTATTCTGGAATATACATTTTATGCTTATTTCCATTTTGGGAGAGTTCAGATTCTAATACATGCTTGGAGAGCATTTCCATATAATTGAAAAGCTTTTAAAATGCAGATAAAGCGGATGAAACGGATGTTATAAAATTAATTTGCTAAGGTAGCATAATTTTAAATGAACAAATACTACACTAATATGAATTAAATTTGTGGAGGAACACAAGCAAAATAGAAAAACAACAGCAAATTTAACCACAGAGATTTCACTTATCTATTTATAAGGTATTCAGTGTTGCTGTACTGTAACAGTAATAACAGTTAACACTTATTGAACATTTACCTCTGGTCCTGGCTTGTTTTAAGTTCATTAAATAACTTAATGCATTCAATACTTACAACAATCCTGTAAGGATAGGATTATTATTATTTTTTTTATAGATGAAGGGGTAAGTCTCAGAGGCTGAACACCCCACCAAGGGCATGTAGCTTGTAATGGGCAGGCAGCATTGAATCCAAGAGGCCTGGCTCCAGTCCATGTTCTCAACCACAATGCCACCTTCTAATTACCATAGAAATGTGATATACTTAAAATAATGAAATCATTCATTTGGCTTAGGTCTGGGCCTCACTGTTTAAGACTGTGGGCAAAAAACATTATTATGACATAAATATGTCAACTGACATATATGTCATATATATGACATAAATATGTCAACTGACATATATGTCATATATATGACATAAATATGTCAACTGACATATATGTCATATATATGACATAAATATGTCAATTATTACTAAGCATAAGACCTTTGCCTCTTTCTTCATTAAGACATGCATGATATCAACTATGGCAGAATAATCATATTTGTAGCTGCTCTGAATTACATAACTTATTCCATGAGGACCAACTAAGTTCAAATGTCCAATGCTCAGCAAATCTTGTGGATAATGTCTGTTTTGATACTTAATATTCTTAGCCTAGTAATTTCTCTACTGGTCAGTCACTGAGAGGTCTGGGGCCTGATCCAAATAGAAAGCACTTGGGGTGGGACTTTTGTACCACAAGCTAAATCTATTTTTTTGATAATAAAACAGATTTTCAAGTTGAAAATGCGGTTACCCTACATTAAACTCAACTTAATTTCTGGTTTTCAACAATCTCAAAGTCCATCCTCAAAGCCTGGTACTAATTTCTTACCTATAAGGAAGAGGTCAATATATATGTTGAATGAAAAACCAAATGAATCAAAAGAACGATAGAAAACTGTTATTAGGGGTGCCTAGGTGGCTCAGTCAGTTAAGCGTCTGACTTTAGCTCAGGTCATGATCCCAGGGTCCCAGGATGCAGCCCTGCATCAGGCTCCTTGCTTGTTCCTCTCCTGCTCCCCCTGCTTGTGCTCTCTCTCTCTCTCTCTGTGTGTCAAATAAATAAATAAAATCTTGAAAGAAAGAAAGGAAGGAAGGAAGGAAGGAAGGAAGGAAGGAAGGAAGGAAGGAAGGAAGAAAAATTAATTTATCATTAGTAGAAACTCTACCAAATTTGAACTTGTGGTGATTTTGAGTTGTCAGAGTTGCTGCTTGCCATGTTCATTCAGGATGTCTGAGTGCTAAATCCCGTGGGTGTTTCCCTGCTCATCTCACTAAACTTCCACTAACATTTGAAGTAGTTAAGCCCTCCTTTCTTCACAAAACTCTCTCATTTACAGTGTTTTTAAGACTTTCCTTACTGACATCACCTTCTCGGTGCTCTTTGTCAGCTCTTCATTTTCTACCCAAGCTCTACCTTGAGTCCCTCAAGGCCTGGCCCTCTGGTTCTCCATACGCTGTTCTCAGGGTCTCATGTGCTTACCTGGGTGTAAAGGCCGCTTCTATGCTGATGCTCCCAAGTTCATATGTTCATTTCACATCCCCTGCGGATTTTACAGACTTCCTGTATCTATTTAATTGCCCTGAAGATCTTGGAAATACAAATCCAAAATACAACATCTATTGTACAACTTTTCTGTTTTTCTCCCTGCCTTGGCTCAAATCTGTCTTTTCCTTCCTCTCTCCATCCTATACTTTCAGCTCTTCCCATTTCAATAAGTGACACCATTATTTACTCAGATGTTTAGAGTTAATAACTGGGGAGTCATTCTTGATTCTTTTCATTTTCTCAACCTCCATTTTTCACCTGTCAGAAAGTCCTACTGAATTTAGGCCAAAATATCTTTCCATTCCCACTATCACCACTCTAGGTGGCCCCTAGGTCACCACCATCATTAATTCCATGCTTAACCTCCACTTCAATCCATTTTCCACTAAGCAGCAAAAGTGATCTTAAAATGCAAATTGAGTATGTAATTTGCCTAGCTTAAAACCTCTTAATTCTCCAGAGAGAATTAAAGACCCCTCCCTTAGATATCTGCTTGGTTTGTTTCCTTGCTTCCTTCAGTTCTCTAATCAAAGCTACCCTCATCATCACAGGGTCATTCTGTAAGTCTATCAATGTATAACATTCTACTGCTCAGCACTCCCTTTTCTCTTTACCCCGCTTATTTGTTTTTCCATAGAAATGATCACGATTTGACATACTTGCTTTTTATCTAATCATCTCCACAAGAACCTTAATTCCCAGGGTAGGAACTTTACCTAACACACGATAGGAGCTCAAGAGATGTTACTTTAATAAATAGATAAATGACTGTCTTCCCATAGTGCTTAGAATCAAAATCCGAGCTCTGTAACCATGGGTCTAAGGCCTTACGTGAGCTGGCTTTTGCCTATCTCTGAAACTTAAATTTTACCATTTTCCTCCTAGCTTATTCTGTTCCAGCTGAGCTGATCTCAGTTCCTTTAACATCCTGTTCCCTTTACCTGAAATGCTATTATCTTCTCTCATGGTGTAGCTAACTTGTTCTTATCCTTTTGTTCTCAGCTTAAACGTTATCTCCTTAAAGAAGCCGTCTCTGACCATTTTATTTAAAGAAGTCCCACATCCCCTTATATATTTCATCTCATTTTATAGCAATTTTTATAATATTAATATTATTTGCTTCATCATATATATTTTCAAATTTCTATCTAGTTGAGCTCCTTGAGAATTGGGATCAGCTGGCTAACATAGTGCTTGGTAAAGTTGTAGATATTCAATAAATATGTTACATAAATGAACACTATACAAATTCTGGTAAGAACTGCCTATTGACTTATGTTAAAGGATTACTCTTATGGGTATTTTTTTTTTTTAAAGATTTTATTTATTTATTCGACAGAGATAGAGACAGCCAGCGAGAGAGGGAACACAAGCAGGGAGAGTGGGAGAGGAAGAAGCAGGCTCATAGCAGAAGAGCCTGATGTGGGGCTCGATCCCATAACACCGGGATCACGCCCTGAGCCGAAGGCAGACGCTTAACCGCTGTGCCACCCAGGCGCCCCTCTTATGGGTATTTTTGATGTAGGAGAGAAAAAATGCCTAACTATGTGATACCAGGTAATCTTGCAACTTAAACATCAGGACACTGATGTGGTGTTACAGCTCCTTTTGGGGATGACTCTAAAAACAGCTAAGTGTCAAGTATTTCCCTATCACTTTACTGCAAAGAGAGATGATGTAAATTGATGACCCACACTTTACTCTGTAGCTATTGGATTAGTCAAAGGGTCAGGACCTTGACAAGAGTGCTACTGGACGACAGATGGCAAGAAAGGCACAAGTTTTATGTGGATGAAATTTTAGTATGGTTCCAGAATAGACTACCTATATCCCATGAAGATGTTTACCAAAAAGTTAACAGCAGTGTGGACAATGCAATTAATAGTCAAGTGGGCAAAACGACCACTTGTAAGGATATTAGGCAGTCTCCCTTCCAGATCCCAGTGTTTCATGCAGTGAGTTCATGTATTAAGTGGTGCTGTGGTGGAAGAGATGAAAACTATGCATGGGCTAAACATGGACTTCCACTTCCTCAGGCAGACCCAGCTACTGCCACTGCTCTGTGCCTAATATGCACCAGTGCAAACATCCCTAGGCCCATTATAAAGTACCTTGCCCAGGGGACCAGATAGCTATCTGGTAGTAAGGAGGTTATATTGGATCTTTGCTATCACAGAGGGGACACCTATTTGGGATGATGTCTAGAATGGACACTTCGGATTTTGATTCTTTTCCCTGCCTACTGAGTGCTGTCAGTAGCCTCAATTGTAAGATTACTGAACACTTTATACATCATCTAAAATCTCCTATGATAATATTTCTGACTGAGGAACTCACTTTATAGAGGAAGATTAAGACAATGGATGCCATGGTATCCACTGGTCTTATTGCATCTCTCATTACCCAGAAAGAGCTGGCTTTATAGATGAATGACTCAGAGTGGCAGGTGACATTGCTTTGGCAAGGTTGGGGTGCTCTCTTGTAAAATGAGGTGTATGCTCTGAAGCAGTTATCATTAAATGATACTATTTCTCTCATTGCCAAAATATACAGTTCCAGGAACCAAGTAGTCAATGTTTTTTGCAGTCACAGCTAATAAACCACTTAGAAAATTTTTGTTTCTCTTCCCTATAATTCTAGCTGTGCTAGTTTGGAGGCTTAACATCCAAGGGATATACCAATTTACTTAGAAGCTGAAATAGCCACATCTCTCATTGTAGGAGTAAACAAGCAAAATGTGGTCATAGTGTAGTTTAGGTAACCAATTCTGATAACGAAACTGGGTTACTGCTACACAGTAAGGGGAAGGAAAAATTTGGATAGACCCTAGAGATATCTTCTCACACTACTGTATCGACTTGAAAAATTAATCAAAAACTTTTAAAGCCTTATATAGTAAGCATGTATAAAAATCCAATTTTCAATGTCTCGGGAATGTGGGTTTTGGTTACTCCAATGAATAAAGAATCTTAATTAGCTTAGGGGCTGGTTGAAGAAGTGTGCAGGTGATGTATGGTATAGAAAAAAAATCACAAATGTCTGTTTGGCTCCCCGACCTAATATGTTTGGTCATATGCTGCTGAAAAAAATACTGTGACTTCTACCTTTGCTATCTCATATATGCTCTAAGCACATTTTAACTAACATACTTTATATATTTTAACTAATTTCATTTCTCTTTCTTCTCTCTACCCTCCACTTCTGAATATAGCATGTGTTGGTTGTGGGTAACTTTATAATTTAGCTCACTGGCTAGAGAATATTGAAATGGGATTGCAAAAGAACCAGAGTGACTAGATATAATCTGCTAAAGGACTGTAAAAGACTACCTACAGACAAGCAGCATCTGAGTATCCCCTCTTGCACAGAGGTCAAAGAGGGGAAGATACTCCCTATGCCTGCTGCATTCTTGACAGTGAAGCTCAGGCATTCCAATGGTTCTGTCTTGGACGTGAAGGTTGAGAAAGTAATGTAAAAACCCAACATGAGTTTGAGGCTAACGGTGGAAGTGGTGGTTATCAAACTGAGAATCCAAGTGATATGGCAGCATACGCCCACAAACTTTTGAAATCACTTCCTGATGAGAAATATGGAAGGGTATTACTTTTCAGATTTCTCCATGCTGCAGTATGATTTCACATCAACAATACACTTGAACAGGTATTCCTGCTTCCTAGTACTCTGAAGATTTACTGGATTAAGAAGATGGATGGATAACTATTTATTTTTTTTTTTTGCCTTTGCTGACCCACCTAACCTACCTGTTGCTGCCACAGAACACCAATCTGAAACTGTGCAAGAAGCACCAAGAGGAATTGTCACTAAGCTTCTAGTCCACAATGTTATGGAAAGTAACTCTCATAAAGATTAAAGTGTTAAAAAGTCCTCCTATTTTAAGGTAATTAGGGGATTCAACAACTGAAACACCTGCTTTATAGATTTTTGGTATAATCAGATTGAATTTGCATAGCAATCAGTTGTAAAACCTCTGACATTTTGATTTTAAAGGTGATGGCTTTAAGAGGAAAGGCAAAAACAAAGCCTGGATTGTCTTATTATTGCAATGGGTTTGGTGAAACACAACGTCCGGAAATGACATAATTTCTAGCTGTCTTATGCTGGCAGCAAAAAATCTACAAAATAGCAGACACCATGCAAGTAAATTCTAAGGTTTCTAATGAGTCTTGGTGATAAATTTTTGTGCTGAGTAAAAAATACAAAACAGAGAAGTAATTCTACACAATGGCTGAGCTGACCACGGTTTCTTAGGTCTCATACATTAAAATTAAAAAAACAGTAGGTGTGCAATAGCTGGGAAGAGGACATGAGGTTCACATTTGAGGCTAATATGAGTCACATACGTGCAAAATGCACAGACACACACACACATTTTGAATAAATATCTTAAAATATACTCAATAGGTATATACTTTGTACCTTGACTTCAAAGGAAAGCGTCCATTTGGAACATTTTTAGGGATAAGAACAAGAGAAAATATATTAAGCCTACACAGATGCTGCACATAAACTGTCAATAGTCCGTACATCTGTTTTTCACCATTTGCTCCCTAAGTTCAAGATACCGTTAGACACAACAGGGTGACTCTTTTGAACATACTAACTGAATAACACAGGACAAGAAAACTTTTGACAAAATTATTTTGATCTTAAATTATTATCTTAAATATTATTTGGTATATACAAACAACATTAAGGAAGTCATGATGAAACCTGAAAGGTAACATGATAGCAGTCACTCTACTTAAAGGAGTCATGTGATACCTTTATAGGAAAGCTAGTATTGGAGTCTGCTACTTATTAGTGAATAGGTCACCTACAGGACTATACAAGAACATTTCGAATTATTAGTTAACTAATATTAGTTAACACACAACTGTAATATATACAGTATCGTCTAACAGGTCTACTAATCCTAAATGACTCATGAGAAGTGGAAGGGGAAAATAAGCCAACTGCTGGGACTGGACACTAGTGGGTGTGAAACACTGTTTTGACTATTCTTCAGGTTGCATGAGATGATAAAGGGGAGATATGGAGAGAGGAGGAAGACAATGCAATAATTTTATTACTGATTTCATCTGCTTTTTCATCATAATAACAATGACAAAAATATTTTGAAAACAAGAAAAGCACAAGAAAGGAAAATCACTATCTATAAATCTATGGAGGGAAAGAGGAATATCTACTTTTAGAAGTAGTAGAAAGAATCACAAAGAATGATATTAGCTGACTGTATCACATAAAATGCAAAAATTTCTTTTTTTTTGAGAGAGAGACAGTGTGAGCAGGGAAAGGGGGGACAGAGGGAGAGGGAGAATGTCAAGCAGGCTCCACACCCAGCCTAGTGAGGATCATGCAGGGCTTGATCTCACAGCCCTGAGATCATGACCTCAGCCAAAATCAAGAGTCAGACACTTAACCGACTGAGCCACCCAGGTGCCCCAAAATGCAAGAACATTTTTTAAAAAGATTTATTTTAGAGAGAGAGAGTAAGTGTTGGGGGGGAGAGCAGAGAGAGAGGGAGAGAAACATTTATGTATACTCCAGGCTGAGTGCAGGGCCTGGTGTGGGACTCGATCTCAGAACCCTGAGATCACAACCTGAGCTGAAACCAAGAGTCGAATGCTTAACTGACTGTGACACCCAGGCGCCCCCAAATGCAAAAACTTCTATTTGTAAAGAGCTACTATGACAAAAAGTCATCTAAGGAATTAGCAAAATTAACTAATAAAAGCAGATAGAGATTAATATGTGTGTATATGTAAACAGTAATAAATATATGGAAAAAAGTGATATATGAAGTTTCAGGTGTGTGTCTATGTGTGTTTTAATTTGCTAAGGTTCTCACACAAATCTATAAGAAAAATGCTGTACTACAAAAGATAAGAGTACAAAAGGAATGAACAGACAAAAAAAGAAAAAAAAAGATGACCAATAGTAAATAGACACATGAAAAAAAGTTCAATCGCACAGAACTCAAGATGTACATTAAAATAACAAGGAATATTTTACCTATAATATATCAATAAATTACAACAAATGAGGCTGTAGTAAAACTGTGACTCTCATACACTGCTGACAATACATGTATCAATGGGAGAACATCAATTGGTACAACCCTTTTGGAAAATAATTAGCAGTGTATATGAAAAGCTATAACAATATCCATATTATTTGACCCAGGAATTTTAAATTTATACTGAGGAAATAAGTCTAAATAAGGAAAAACCTATGATAATACAGATGCATGGTTATTTATTTAACAGGATAGCCACATAATAGACTATAATTGTATAGACATAAAAAATTATAGTTGCTTCAATTTTAATGATGGTTACTACTTGGTTAAAGGCTAACAATAGGTTTTTAATTTTTATATTTAGTGTTTTCTAAATTTTTGAAAATGGTCATGTTATATTTTATAGAAAATTAATTTTGCAAAATTGATTCTAAGTTCCATGAGGGCAGTGAACACTCCAACAGAAAAACAAATATGAATAGCATAATATACATAGGTGATGATGTTAAAGGGAAGAGATATGGAAATAAATATGGATATAAAAATAAATATTTACAAGGAACATATTAGAAGAAAATACAACAAAATATTAATAGTGTTAAGGTGGCAGTATTACGCATTTCCTACTTTTCCCCTAAATTTCTGTAATGTTATACTAAATTTTTAATATAGATTAAAACTAAACATCATTAAATATGTAATTTCCATTATATCATAATACATACTAATTTGACGTGTATAGGAGATAGAAATAAAACAGACTGCTTACCTCTCTTTCATCCATATTCAACCACTGCTTTGGATCTTCTTCAGTAGCCAGAAAGGCTATCAATTCCAAAGCAGTAAGACGAGTTTGACGTCTTGATGAGACAAATATCAAAACAGGTTTGGCTGGAGAATGGCTTCTAATTGCTATTGAAAAGTTGTGGAAAATAAAAGGGTAGGCTATTTATACCAGAATTTGCATGTCATTAGGATATCAAATGGATGCATGAAACTTAATGTAACTGATTTAAGTGAATTCTTAATTTGGTCATGAAATCCAGCACTGTTTGCAATACTACTTGGACCTGACAGCATATTAGAGAAATGGTAGGAAAGGAAGTGTAGCTGAACCCACCCAGGGGGAGCATACTGCCTGGACAGGGGAAATTTAACTGTGTCAGGTCTCTGTTCTATTCTGAGCTGCTGAGGAAGGTGACAGTTAACAAAATCTGCAACCCTCTAGGGACAGCTGTATATGAATACTCAGTCTAAGGTTGAGTTTTCCAGAGCTGTGTTTCTGCTCGCCTAAGCAATGATATTACAGAGTTAATTGGTCCTGGGGTGTGGGGGAGACAGTCAAGTCTTACAGAGTGATGAAAACTCTGTAAGAAAAGCCACAAAAAAATTCCTTTTATTGCTGTCATTACCAGTCGATGGAATAGTTGAGCATTTGTATCAAAAAACTAGTTAGATGTCAAACGAAGGTTTTCTGTTTTCCCAAAACATGTGTGTAAAGTTTCAAGTGGCAAGGTAAGAGAATGTGGAAGAGAGCTGAAGAGAAGCCCATGCCTGAATCTATACGTGACTGACGGCACATGGAAGGCGGACGCACAGAAGAGGAAATGAATGATTTGAAACCTGAGTAATAAGACTGAAAGAAAGAATTACCTAGAGAGCCACATAAATCATGTGACCGAACTGGAAACAAGATTTCTTTCCTACACTTTGGCTCCCAAATGCTGATAAGATGGCACAAGTAAAATTTATACTTATGTGTACATAGGTCTCTTGAAACAGAGATATTTAAAAGTTTCATATAAAAAGTTCAACCTTCTTGTAATTTCTTGTTTGAAATGTGAGCTGCAGAATTTCTTTTTATGGGTTAAGAAACAAGGTTTATAACAAAAATGTTGACATGACCTTGACTATATTTATGCCCTAAGAGTGGGAAATGAAGCTATCATAAAATCATATTTCTAAACTCAAAGAAATATAGTGATATACTACAAGTATAATAAATAGTTTATAAGGACAGCTACTGTACTGATATCATATCTAGAAAAGTGTAAGTATTTCTGTTATTTGCTATTGATTTATATAACACAAAACGCTTCACTTCAATCATTGGTATGCAATCGGCCACTCCTTAAATGAATATAAGCAATCACAATGATACCTACTATGAAAAATAAACTCATTTATGTTATTTCTCACTCGCAGTTTATCCGAATTTTACAGAATATAAATGGCAATGCTTTGATAAATCATATTAGAAATATAATGTTTAAAATACACATGTTAGTACAATATTGGTATCATTTGTACACATAATCATGAATGAATCTCTTTTTTAAACCTCAACATTTAATGGATTTTTGCTGCTGCAAGAACAGGTGTGGCTGAACAGCTCACGGCAGATTTATTGTTCATTAGTGATTTTATACAATGCTTCTGTGGAGGTGTAAATAATCTGAACTGCCAAGATTGGTCTCTAGTTCACAATCAATACTTTGCTTCTGTCATAAGGCTAATTACAGCAGCTAAAAAGTCACCTCACAACTGTCACCTCACAATCAACAGCAGTTCACATTAGTGAATTTATTTTGGAGGTTATTTTTAATTGATATAATAAATATTCCTTATGCAGCCGAAACAAAACATGTTTCAATAAAATAGGAGTGTTATTCTTAAATCTTTCCTGCTTGCCTAATTTGTTAGAAAGGGAAAACCAAAAAATAAAACAAAACACAAAAACAGAAGCACTGTAAAAAAAAAAAAGTAATGAAATTTGTAAGTTTTATGGTTTCTGGTAAAGATTATGTGATATTTTTTACACTTATAGCTCCTACTTATCATTTGTTCAAGCTACTACTGTAAGAAAATAACTTAATAGATTAAGAATGATTTAATTTCTTTTAAAAAATACATAATTTTTTTCTACTTCCAAGACAGTATCATCTATGAAATCTCTCCAATTTTCAATAGTTAATTCAACATACATGTTTTATGCCTTAACAGCTGAGGCATAACCTACATTTGTAGAAGTTGGAGAAGTATCACGCATTCAAAGAAACCCAAATTATCTGGAATGCATTTAAAGGCTACCATACAAAATGGCTGCTACTTCATTCCAAGGATCTGAAGCTTACCTTGAAACGTAGGCTTATTCATACTAGCCATACGAGGACAGTAATGTTGACCTGGGAAGCCTTGAATGTGAACTTCCAGTGGAACTGGACGTACTGATGGTCGGAAGTTGAACAAGCCCATCTAGAGTAAAAACGAGAAAGAAATTGTTTTCAGTTTTCATATTTAAGTTTATAATGTTAAGTGCCTCTTTAATCCAGCCACCTAAGCCACAGTATCAGATGCCTATTTGTCAATCTTCCACATACCTGATGGATATTGAGCCAGTCAGCAAGGTCTCTGGCATTAGCTAACGCGGTAGAGAGTCCAACTATTCTAACAGGCTTTTCTGTGTGTGAAGAGATGAAATTTGTTCGAGATACAATGACTTCTAGAACAGGGCCTCTTTCCTCCCCTAGGAAATAGGAATAATGCATGTTAATCATTTAACAGGTCCTGATGCTGGCTGCTGCACGTATGAGAATCAAAATGTGTAAACTGGTGTCAGATAGCGTGGTACCCACCAAGCAGATGGATCTCATCGATGATGAGAATAGTGACTTGCTTCACATAGTTCCTATTCTGCCAGCTTCTGCTGACTCCATCCCACTTCTCTGGTGTAGTGACGATAAGATCAGCCTTAGCAATGGATTTCATATCGGGAGTCACATCCCCAGTGAGTTCAATAACTCTGGAAAGGAAGAGAAACGATCCCTTTCTCAGATAACACATGACAACCTTGGAAAGGCAAAAATACCTTTCAAAATAAAATTTTATAATGCTTAACACTACTTTTTGTTCCTTTGATTTCCGAAAGTTTCTGTGAGTCCAGTACAGAATATGTTTCTTAAGAATTCTAAGAGAATGTATAAATTCAAATCACCAATAATCTAACTTTTACGTGGATATGAGAAGGTGTCAAACTTTGCTGTGATTATGTTTACAAAGTCTCTGCCCTATGTGTTTTTATAGAATTGAACTCATACTTCCTTCTCCGTATATTTGAATAAACACCTTTCTAAGGAGGGAATTATTAAGACAAAAAGAGGCATTCATTAAGAATATAATTATGTGTAAACTTCATTTCTTTTTTCTATAGATATTACAGGCAAATTAAAACATATTGGACATAAACAACATACGCTGATGCAAATATGTGCTACCTCATTCTAAGAAGACCCCAGTTTTATAGAGAGGAAGAGGGAAATCTGGAGGCCAACTCTAAATTTCAGGTAACCACTAAATAATTTTTACACCTGTCTTAATCCTCAAAAAACAAAAAGGGGCAAGATTAGTTCTCCCAAGTATAGTGTTCCCAAAGCTTTTGCTTATTTTTATTCATTTTATTTTTACATTTTATTTATTATTTTGAATATGTAATATATTCATATGGTTCAATGACTGTGCGGTGAACAGTCTCTAACATGTCTATCTTCCAATCACCCGGTTCTTGTTCCTAAAGCAACCACAAATTTATATTCTTTACCGTTCAAAAAAAAAAAAAATAAGAGATAGGATGCTTTACTTAAAAATATTTTCTATAGTATCTCTGGAGATCATTCCTTCAGTATATAAAAAGTTTGTTCTTTATAGAATGATAGAATATTTTGCATTGTGTAAATGTAACAAAATTTATTTAGTCATGTTCTATTGGGCACTCAGGTTACCTGTAATCTTGCTACTAAAAACAATACCACAATGAATAACCTTGTGCAATTTTAAAAGTTAGGTTCTTTAATGGATTTCTATTTTTCTGTAAATTCTTTACATGTAAAATGCCCTCTACGTGGTTTCTGGGAGTTCCTCTGAATGATATGAAAGAAAAATAAAGAGATAAAACTTACTTTTCTTCTGCTTTAGAATTTAAAAATTTTTAGAAAATTATCTTGCCAATAAAAGTATTCATATTAAATAATTTAAGGACTTTCATTTTTCAACATTAAAACAATGGGAATATTGCTAACATTTTAACACTAATTACAATACCTTTAAATAAAAGACTATGAAAATCATTGTAAAAGCATTCAACAGGTTTATGCAAATCTTTCATCTGTTGGTCCTTTTAGATTATTCAAAGCATATCTTCTGAATAAGCAAGAACTTACTTTTTGCCAAGTTTTTCTTCTATTCTAACTTTCCAATCATCCATTCTTTCACGTACAAGGGCTTTTAAGGGTGCAATATAAACTGCCTGAAAGGGGAGGGAGGGTAGAGAGATCTCATGAAAATAGTGCCATTTTCAAATAAAGGTAAACTCTGTCTGCATATGACAGTGTGGTTTAAAAACATATCATTTATTACAGAAAAACTTAAAATTTTAAATTAATGGGAAGTCATTAACTTGCTCAAACTACCTTTATCCAAAGTAGGACGGAAATATAATACATCATAAAAATGATGCCATAGAAAATGTTAAATATTAAAAAAAAAACACTGAAGGTATTTTCCTTAGGTATTTTATATTCTGATGAAAATAAAAGTTTTTCCTAGTATAATGACCAAGAATTATCGGAATTTTAACTCTTCCATGAAAAAGTTACTACTTTTGAAATTCTAAAGAGAGATAAATATGGTTTTTAAATTTTAATGCAGATTTTATGGAAGATGACAGTCACACATTTTAGGTATTCTACCTTTTAATAACAACAACAATTGGTCTTTAATAATCCAAACTTAGAGACCGTTCAGTGAAAAACAAAATTCTTTCCTTTATAAAATTTTTCAAATTTAAAGTAGAGCTCTACTGTTGTATTAACATGTCTTATAATGGATCGATAACCACAAAACAGACTGAGAAGCAGGAAAACTTCAAGTTAAGAAGGGAAGAAAAGTCACTAATTGAAAATCACTGAAAAAAGAAGTTAAAACATTTATAAAATAATAAATGATGAGGAAAATACCATATAGTTCCAATCACAATGTGTGAATTAGCTTTCTTGAAAAATAATACTTCTAAACTATGAGTATGTACTTCACATTTCAAGAAAGCATAAAGTCAATACTTATTTCACTCACCATGTTATTTTCCATCAATAATATGGCCATTTGCAGAAATGTGGAATAAGAACTGTATTTCATGTGTATAATCAAACTGTATTTGTTAAAGTATTAGCATTTTTTTATAGCAAAAGGATTTGATTACAAGTCATTATTTATCTTATAAATATGGCTATGAATTAGGTATCTTACAATGAGGAAAGGACATGTGGGAACCGACATGTACATTAGAAACCCAACTAGAGGACTCCGAAGTTTAAAATAAATTTTTTTCTGGCCAGTTATTTTAATACCGATCTGGTCCCCCCCAGAACATTCACTAAGAGATTGACAAATCTACTCATTGAACCCTGCTGTGTGTTTAGAACTGGCTAGTTTGCAGATTATGAAATGCGTCTTCTCATTTAATGGAAGCATGTAATTCCTTCAAACAGACCTTTGAAGTAGGGTACTTGTTGAAGACTCTGAAAATGGCTAATTCGGCCGCAACAGTCTTTCCTGATCCAGTAGGTGCTCCAAGTAGGACATTACAGTCTGTGTGATACAGTGTATGAAATATCTGTGTCTGTACAGGGTTAAAGTGGCTAAAGTTGTACAGTGCTTCATATGCTTCACATCCCAAAGCTGTGATTGGTAAAGGCTGAAGATCCAGTAATTCTGAAAAGTTGAAAGAAGTACTGCCATAACTGGAAAAAACGCACAATACTAAACACTCTCAGGAATAAATTATAACAATCCTTAATTCATTGGAGGGGGAAAAAGGCCTAACAAATTTTTATATACTAGTTACATATCTTTTTATCTTCCTGTTACCATATTTATAATATTGACATATTGGAGGCTTTTCTGGGAGAGTTCCCCATATACCAACTCTAATATGACTATATGGCTCTTTTCCAATCAGGAAAGTAATCTGAATGACAGGTATATGAAAATATACGTAGTGTAGAAGAAAATTAAATCTACCCCAATCTGTAGAAAAAGGAAAACCATCTGCAAACTGCAGTACTAGAATGGTTACCAATAATAAATTTCCTTTGATCTGTTAGAAAACTGACCAAACCAGAATGGTTGAGTGAGCTATTGGTTTAGACAATGTAAACTAAAATAAACTTAAAATAATTACAGGAAGAAACTTAGGTGGGAGTTTCAAATCAGAGAATGAATGGGTAAAAAAGAACTGCATTGAGAAAACACTGAAAGAAACAAATTTAGTTGTATCTCATTATATAAACTAGAGGTCTAGGAGATTAGACAGTTAAAATGATTTAGAGAAATGAAGTTATATACTCTTGAAATTAACAGACACTGTATTGTCCCATAATCCAGAAAAGTATCAGTTAGAAAACTGGAAGGCAACTTTACTCTCAGGATTCTTTCATGGAGGATGATTCTACCCATTTGAAGTTTGAATAAGGAGGAAAAAAAAATCTGTAAGGGGACATGGTGATCTGTATCTGTGTGAGATATTCATCAATTTCAAAACAGAAAGTGTAGAGAATTCTCAAAAATTGTACTTAAAGATAAAAAGCTATTTTTAAAATATTATCTTAGCCCCACACCTCTGTTCTATTACATAGGTAATTGAGAGCTGAATGCATAAATTTCCTATAGCAGATTATAGTCTACTAAATTTTCTGTAGTACTGAAAATCAAGAAGGGAGGAAGTCTTAACTTGCAATGCTAATCAAAGCATAGACATTCTTAACAGGAACTAAAAAATAAACATTTTGGTTTATGCTGACAATGCTAAATTATGATGATTCACTTCTGTGAAATGTGAGGAACTTTCTTGTTTGATTTAGGCTCAACAGGGTGCCTACACACACCCACATAATCACACACCCATACTCACACCCACATTCAGCCAAATAGAACTGGGAATCATTGAGGTTACATCATGCATTTCTAATATCAACTGAGATATCACGGTGGTGCATTTACTGCTTTTTAAAGTGTAGTCAGAAGTCAACTAATTATATAAATAAGGTGATATGTGCTTGGCCACTCAACAGAGAAGTGATTAAATGAGCATTAAAATATACTGTTACTGCATGTTAAAATCAAGTACTGCACTCAACGAGATCTAGTACTGATGATGGTAGCATATATTTTAAAATTAAAGCAGCAAACATTTTTATATATTTTGAGATTATAGATATCATATAGGCATATTTGATGGAAGAAAAACAGAAAGGTCCTCTTCAATGAGTTTATCAGTAGACACTGCAATCTCATTATTTCTCTATGTTGACAAAATTTTAGTTCTGTCAAGATATCAAAGTGATTTTAAGCTGTAGTCTAAAGTATTTCTCTTTAAGATAAGCTAAGATAATAAACAAGGTACACATCTGACAAAAAATGGCAAAGATTAAAGTCACATTAATGTCTACTTTCATTTCCCAAAGGACTGTTAAAAAATGTATTCATTAAAAGTAGAAAGGAATAACATTTTTATTTTGAAAACAGTTTGTTTTCAGAGGAATTATATGAAAAAAAATGACCTTTATTTTTCTCTAAGTTAAGGGCCTCTTGAAATCATTAATCATCAATTATGAATTCTCAAGAAGAACTACACTTAAAAACTAAATTAATAGCTTAATCTAAAGATATTTTAAAAATAGAATATAGGGCACTTAAAAGTACCAATATAAACATTTATTCATAAAATTCTGCTTCTTTAAGAAGTCAAAATATAAAGGCACTTCCTCATGTTACAAAAATCTAAAATGGATTTCTGTTAGTTACGACAATGAAAAACTGTTACATGATATTATAGATTACTGTATTCCCTTTTATCATATTACCATGGGGGAAGAGAACCAATATAAAGGGTACATCTTGTTTGTAGGATGAATGACTTGAGGTATAGTGAATCTTTTCTGTAATGATATCACAACCTGACTCCTTAATATTAGCTCTTTTTTTTTCCTTTTGGTGTAGAAGCACACTATATGGACGAAAAAGAACCTACAATTCACTTTAATTAATTCAATTTAATTAATTTAATTAATTTAACACACCAGAAATAAGTTTAATAGCAATAAATGCAAACAAAAAGAATACCTCAAAAGCTTCCCAAAAAGCACAGATTAAATGACAATTACTACTTGCAATGGAAAAGGAAGGAGATATGGAGACATTGTAATGATTGTATTTAAAATAGAGATGAAGGCCGGCACCTGGGTGCCTCAGTTGGTTAAGCATCTGCCTTTGGCTCAGGTCATGATCCCAGGGTCCTGGGATGGAGCCCCATATCCAGCTCCCTGCTCCACAGGGAGTCTACTTCTCCCTCTGACCCTCCTCCCACTCGTTCTCTCAATCTCTCTCTCAAATAAATAAAATCTTTTTAAAAAATAGAAATGAAGACATAATAATACAGAAGTAGTGAGTCTCCAGATTGTTAGAGCTATGAGAATTGAACTAGGCTTAATGTTTTGGAACTCAAAATTAAGACCCACCATTAAGCTCTACCAAATGTATACATAGATTTGATTTTGGAAAGTCTTTTTTCAAATTATACTGACAAATAAGTTGGATTCCGATTCCGATTTTGCAACTTTAATTAAAACAACAATATCAATGCTTCAAGTTACTATTCAATATGTTACCTGTATGGGGAGGATGTCTCTCTGGTAGAATCAGATGTTGAAAGTTGATAATACATACAGCCTCAGCTCCTAACCATCTATCAGACACTGCTCGGATGTAATATTGGGAAGGCAAGGGCTCAAAAATAGGGATTGTAAATACCAGAAGTTGAGCTTCTTTACTAATGACCTACATGAAATAAAGTCTCAAGTGAATATGAATATTCTGATATCATAAAGGCCTTCTTAGTCTATTGTTAAGAAAATGTTATATATAGCAACATAGGTACTAAACATAAGAAAATATCTTGGGTTTCTAAATAGCTGAGATATTTAGGCACTTCAGAAATTGATACATGGTTCCCTTCTGAGGACACCTGATATTATAGAAAGTAAAATTTACACTTAATCGATATTATATGTATATCATCATGTACTAACAGATTACCAGTTTGACTCATTATCAGAATTTCCTAAATTTCATTCATTAAATTACTTAACTTTATGATTTTTACTGAACTATTTACTTAATATTTTTCTTTAAATTTTACCACTACCTTAAGTGGAGTAACAGAACTTAGCATAAATAGAAGGTAATCATGAAAACAAACACTGCTATGAAATTCTACTGCTGTCCACCCAGGGTTCCCAGCCTAAAGCTTGTTTTCTTTTTGAGAAAAAGAGAAATCTTGGATGAAGCATCACAGTTAAAGATATGCTAGCATCAAATTGAGTCTTTCGGGATTTATAAAAAATTTAAAAAAATGCCTTTTCACAATGTGAGTCAATACTCTTTAGTATTTTGTTTTTGTAACATCTAAAGTTATTAATTTTTATTTATTTAATTTTATTTACCCATTACATTATTTATCTCATCCATTTGACATATTTCACTCCTCTGGAAGTCATGCCTTAAGCCATGATAAAGATTACAATTCAATTTCTCAAACTAAGATCACATTGAATATATGAATACAATAACATGCAATTCCTGTTATCTTTGAAACCAAACAGAAACATAAATAGAAAAAAAAAGACTTTAAGGGCACTATGCAATTATAGAGAAATAGGTAAAAACAAATTATTCAGTTTATATTTTCTTCTTTCTACAATAGCAACATAATAATAGACACACTCATGTTTACCTGTTTTTTCAGAACTAGAAAATACTCTGAATGATAAATATGATCATTTGTAGGATCTTCTACCCAAATCCACCAAGGTTCTCCTACTGTCCCATGGACCTAGAAGAAAAATAATATTCTATACTAAGTATATTTTAACTCAAGTAAGGGATATTGTTGTTTGCAAATCCAGCACCTATTCTCTTTTTAAAATAGCTTTATTGATATATACTTTACATAAAAAAGTTTACTTACTTAAAGTATATAGTTTAATGGTTTTTACAAAGCTTTTACAACCATCTCCATAATCTAATTTTAGAATTACCCCCAAAAAGAAACCCTGCACCCATCTGCAGTCACTACTTATCTTCCCTCATTGTCCCAACCTCCAAGCTTGACAACCACAATCTACTTTATTCTGTAAAGATTTGCCTATATTGGACATTTCATATAAATAGAATCATATAATATGTGGTCTTCTGTTACTGGCTTCTTTCATTTACCATGTTTTCAAGGTTCATTCATGTTGTATCATGTAACAGACTTCATTCTTTTTCGCTGACAAATAATATTCCGTTGGATAGACAGATATGCCATATTTTGTGTACTCATTCTTCTTCCTCTTTTTTTCCTAACAAAGCCCAGTCTTGTTCAGTGTTCATTTCTCTCTTACGTAACTCAGGAGAAGGTGACCTCGACTCTCAGGATGATTTTTGTTAGTCCAAGCCAATCAGCTTACAGTATTCCCCTTATAACAAACAGCTTGTGGTAAGGGAAAGGCACATGCCCAATACTGGCTCAATTAGACTGAGGAAAAGGTTTTATGGTTCATGCTCTGGGTTGATGAAGTAGGGGTGTGTTCACCTTTCCCTGTTAAATGTGAACAAGGAAGTATAGAAAACATTTGGAAAGTAGCCAAAAGTGTCAGGACAGCAAAAAGATGGGCCCTAAAGGGTAGCATTACATAAACTCAATCACCTTTAGGGCCTATTCTACCGGTGGACCTTTTATTACGGAAGATAATATATTTTTTTGCATAAGTCACTTTGAGATAAGTCAGGTTTTCTATTCTTGCAGCCAACAGCATTCTAACTGATAGAGCTTACTATACAAACTATTAAGTATCTATCTTACTAATGAATTAAATCAAACTGTGGAAGATGTTTTTATGGATACTGACAGAAGAAACCAGTATGAGAAAAAGGAAATAAAACTTTTACACATTTCAAAACCCCTCTATTAAATATTAAGTGAAATATGAGTATATGGCTAATTTTGTATTTCATGTAAAATTTTATGTTTATAGAAATATTAAATATAAGTTTACATCATTTAGCTCTCACAGAAATTGTGAGAAAGATAATTATTATTATTATGCATGTTTACAGATAAGAAAACTGAAGGAATTACTGGTTAGGACAGTTTAAGACCAGTGGTAGATTTGGATTACGACTATGGTTGGATAATTTTTAAGCATGTTGATATGAATACAATTAATTTGCATTAAAGATATACTAATCATGTCAGGTAATGTAGAAGATACTTACTTATACTTAATCAGAACCTTATAATAACCATGTAAAGTAGGCACTGCTACTACAATTATGGATTTCCTTGTTTGCCTCCAATGGCTTTTTGAAAGAAAGGATTGAGACTTATTTGTTTTTGTACCTATGATCACTACTCTACTGTAGTCTTTGTACAGTAACTGCTGTAAAGACAGACCTTAAAAAATGTTGATAGAATAAGAGGATCCAGAATAGATCTTCATATGTGTGTATATATATGTATATATACATTAAATATATATATATTTAAGATATATATGTATATTTAAGATTTCATATATATGACATAGGTAAAAATAAAGCTAACATATAAAATATGGCCAACCATTTGTACATATTTTCATAAGTGATTAGATTCTGAAATAGTTAAGTATGAGAATACCAGGGTGGGTAGGGTATTGCAAACAGATGTGACTAACTATAAACATAGTGACCATAACGCTTCAGATTTAGAATAGAAGGGGTAAAAACAGAAACAGGAATGTGATGGGTGCCAAGGAAGAACGTTTTCAAGAAGGACAATGTATAGTGCTGAATGTTCTGAGAAGTAAAGAAAATAACTGAGAAAAAGTAATTTATTATGGCAACCAGTTAGGTTTTCGTGATTACTGAGAACCAGGAGGAAAATATAGAATACTCTTTCTATACATCGAATGGTAAAGAGGAGACTGACAGTTTGAGAAATATTAGGATTTTAAAAGGGCTCTTTAAGCACAAAGAATCTTGACTTTTTAGTAGGCTAAATAAGTAGAGCTGGCAAAAATGAAGATAACAGAAATTAAAGAAGACAGAATTATGCAAAGTCTTTATGTAAGTGAATCCACTAAACTATTGTTCAATGTTGAACTTTCAGGGTATCTAAGATGTTCTGAAGAGGTCTCATTGGTTGCTGTATTAATATATTATATCATTTTTTTTCTTGAGGATGATAGCAAATATTACTACAATGCTTCAAATGAATCTTCAATACATATTCTTCTTAGAGTTTTCTATATGCCTTTTGGACAGATGTAAGGAGGTATACTTGAACCTGCAGCACAGATAGTTTTGCTTACCATTGATACAGATAATTTCTACTTTTACCTGATCATTCCAAGTAAAATCAGGACAGACACTGAGTGTCACTCGGAGGACGGTTCGTGTGATGGGCTGAATGGATGCTTCCATTGTAACAGAAGGAATCTGATGAACACATTGTTTGACCTTGAGTCCAATATTCACATGATGCAGCATGTGACCTGTAAGGAAAACACACAGAAGAAATGTGTTCAGACAGAAAAAAAGCAATATAATCTGACTTGTAAATGGGATTTCAGAGAAGGTGGTTTTATTGCCTGTTTTATGATTTGCTATGTAGAATAGTTGACATTCTTGACCTGGCATGTTTGAATATTTAGTAATAGTTAACTTGAATTAGCAATTCATAGCTCTGAAAACCAGTATCAAGGTTTCTTCAGCTATTAATAGGGTTCTTAAAATTACTGAGACTTGACAGTGTTCAAACTACTATAAACAGTTCCACTTTTCTCCTAGTTAGCTCATGACACATTAAAAAATTTAGTATTTTGTGAAAATAGCCATTAATTCACACAAATTCTATTTCTCAACTCTATAACTATGATGGGAAGTGCTTTAGTAATCAAACACAAATCACCCATCCAAACTCATTTCCAGAAAAAAATAAAGCTAAAATATAAAATATGGTTAATGTAGCACAAACTTAACCACTTATACCTATTATCATAAATGATTAGATTCTGAAGTAGTTATGTATGGGAATGCCAGGGTGGGGAGGGGGTCACAAACAGATGTGACTGACTATAAACATTTTCCTACTTGAGTCCAAGCAATTAAGTGGAAATAGATATATTTAATAGTATCAATATTTCTTCTATATCTTGGTTCCTCGTAATATAATTTTTTAAAGTACGTTTATGAACAAATCAAAATGTTCTATGTTCACCAGAATTTGAAACTAAAGTGGTTTTCCTTATTTTGATAAAATATTTACATATGTTATCCCAAAGTAAGTAATCTTAACTTCTCTAGTTAATATCCTCAATTTCTGTTTTTATTGATACCTTCTACCATTCTGTCTTAAAGTGTTCTTACTACACAAGTGAAATAACTACCTCAGTCTCTCCCACCACTGGACCTTTTGCTAGAGTAGTCCTCCCCCTTATTTCTCTTCAGCCTGACTCCCTTCATGTGTAATGTCTATCCTATTCAGAATCTGGAATATTAACTAATCAATACATTGTAAGTTTGTCCAATAAAATGTTAAGGTACATGGAAATGTATGTAGGAATATTTTTTTGACGCCATGTGATAAAAGCAGAAGAACAAATGCTATTTACATACTAATACCAACTGGATTTAAAACAGTAAAAAAATTTATCTTGAGTAATGTGAAAACGCACAAGTTTTCTTTTATATCTAATAAAATATTTTATTTGTATGGAACAATACATTAGAACATTTTTGCTTCCTTCTTACCTATTTCATCTTTCCTCATGTCTTTCAGCTTATCCACAGTAAGATTTTTTTCTTCTAATCTTGTTAGAATGTGCGGTGGTAAGACTGAAAACTGTCTCAAAGGGCTAGCCCAACCCCAAAGCCTCTTGTCAATGACTTTACTAAGATTCAGGAGCCTGTAGGTCATGGCAGGCCAACGTTTCCTCAGAGCAATTTCAAAAAGAGCACGGACAATTCTAGCCGCATTCTGAAGAATAAAAAGGGGGATGGTGGTTAGGTACACTGCGCTTTAAAATTTCTCAAATTTGTCATTCATACTCCGTTTTAAAAGAAGCATGCCAAGTTGCAGCCTTTAATTGTGGGCAACATCTATTGTCATAGAACCCTAATTACCTTTATTATTTCTACATAAGAATAATCACATCTTTCATAGGTGATGTTATCTTGTTAAATCTCAGATGGTAGTCTCATACCCAAGTTCTTAGGAAACTCCACCCTATGCCCCTTAACGAGGAATGAAGGAGGAAGAGATAAAAGGTGTGCGTAAGACTTAAAAGACTGTTGAGGCCATCTAGAATATAAGATACAGCCAAGGATACCCTTGGGTATATAGGGGAATGATTAAAAGTCTACTTAAGAGAAATAAAGAGGACTTTGGGATCCATTCAGACAAAAACATTAGTGCGAGAAGGGTGATAAAGGAAATCCTGATGAGTTCAGCTACCTGTATTAATGGCTCCCTACAAATCAAGCAACACCTTAACTGCTTTATGTATCTCATTTAATCTGTATATTATCTCCTTTAATCTTTATGGCAATGGCATTCAATTCATCTTGATATTATGATTTTATACACGAAGAAAACAGAGCTTGGTGAGGTTAATAATTTGACCAAGGTCACACAGATGGTGTCAGAGTATCTATTCAAAGCCAGGTCTAAACAAGTCCAATTTAACTCCAAGGTTCTAAATTCGGTGATCAGGAAAACTTCATTAATAGACACATAGAAAGTTACAAGGATTGAATCCCTTTTAATATCTTTACAGTTGGTTTCCATTTGTTTTGCCTCCTTCGCTCTATCACTAACTTTTCAGGTTATCTTACTGAAGATTGTTTTTAAAGTCATGAACTTGGGAGATACCTCACAATCTCAAACGACATCTATATCTGAAAATGAAGAATGTTAAAATCTGGTCAAAATCATAAAAAAGAGATGAAAAAGAGTGAAGATTTTAAATAGCAAATAGGTGATCAGGCTTGAAATTACATGGTAAAAAATGATCATAAGAGTTAAGGGCTTTGGTTTTCCATTTTATATAAAATATGTATTTGTCTCTTGACAAATCTGACTACGTTTTTACAGTATTAGAAATTTAAGAAGAAAAATGGTATTTAGAAGTATGAGGACAGTTCTGATATCCATTAAAAATTACAGGATGACTTTTATCAGGCCCAGAGAATGATAAATACAATGCACATTTTGATTACTGTATCTACCACATAGGTCTTCTTCCGGCATCATTCCTAGCTGTTCTTGTAAGAAGATGTCAGGCTAATTTTCCCAACTGTGTTTGAAAGTATGTTATTTTTCAATGTTAGAACCTATAGTTGTTCCCTAGAAGCTAAAAGAAATAAAAGGAGAAATCCCATGTGAGATATAGGCAGGCATTTTAATTTGGAATGATATAAATTGGGAATAATGATCAAAGTCTCTAACATATGCAGTTTAGAGAAGCTAAATAGAGGCTTCTTTATAAAATCATAGAATTTTGGGTTAAGGATTTATCTCAGGGGCTGAGAGAATCAAGTTTTAGAAATATAGAAGGGATTATTATTTTACAGAACTGAGAGGGTGGTTGTGGAACTGTTGGTGGCTTATGTTTAAAATATAAACTTAACAATAATTTATCTAATGCATTCAAGGATGATAGACCGACAATAGCTATTTAAGAAAAACCAGGATGCTCTGAGATATAACCTTAATTTTCTGAGACTGACTTTCGGGGCACCAATCGTGAAGAAACCCAAAGTTTTTATTGTAAAGCAATTCGTGTGTCAGTCTTTGATAATTATCTTCATAATCTTGAATCAAACAGAAATGTGGCCAGATTATTCAACCAGAACCCAGAAAAGCTTTAACTTTTAGTTTAGCCATTAACTATTTCAATATAAAATCATTAGAAAATGTAAAATGACAACATCATTTTTCAGACAGATAAAATAAGTTAGAAACAATGGTTCCTATACAAGTCACAGGGTTTAGAGATTATAAATTATATATAAATTTAGAGATTATAAATTATATATAAGTTTTCTATTTATATTATCAGGAAACACATGTGTCCCAAGATACTAAAAAAAAAATTTTTTTCACCACATCCATATTTGGTTTATATAGTATATGAAATCATCACCTGGTTCCTTGGTTACTTTGATTAAATTATTGAATTCATTCAAATTGTTTACCAATATATCTTGGTTCATGTTTGCAAATATTTCACGTTTACAGTTATTTCAAAGCACTCCTGAGTATTCATGGCTGTTAATAATAATTTATTTAACACAAACATACTTTTTCTATATAAAGTCTTTGAAAAAAATTACCAACATAAGATACATAGCAGAATAGTTTCTACATTTAAATCAGATTGAGCTTTTATTTCTCTTTAACTTAGAGAAGGCACTACTCAATAAATATGATGAAAAAGGGATTATTTTTTATTTTTTATTTTTATTTTAATTACAGTATAGTTAGCATATAGTGTTATATTAGTTTCAGATGTACAATATAGTTATTCAACACTTCCATCACTCATCACACTCCTTAATCCCCTTCACCTATTTCACCCTTCCCCCCACCCACCTCCCCTGTGGTAACCATCAGTTTGTTCTCCATAGTTAAGAATCGGTTTCATGGTTTGCCTTTCTCTCTTGAAAAAAGTATTCTTGATAAGTATAAAGTATTTAAAAAAAAATGTCTAATGAATCATCGAGCCTTACATCGGAAACCGGGGATGTACTGTATGGTGACTAACATAATATAATAAAAAATCATTAAAAAAAAAAAAATGTCTAGAAGGGAAGCCTCATTTGAAAGGCAAATAGTGCAAAAAATAACCTGCTTTACTTCACAACAAGGGTTTGAATATAAAAACATAAATGCTACAATATTTTATACTACAGTATTAAAAAAACATACATTTAATGAGCTGTAATTTAATGAATAATTTTCCTTTAGTTCTCAATTTTTAAGTATCATCAGTATGGAAGAAAGATTACTTTTTTATCAGAGACTTATCAGACTGAAAATATGGTATGAGGTATTGCTATTAAGCCTTATTTAATGGTAAAATAATTTTGGTTATATTTCTAACATTTGGGTGAAGTTACAAAGGTTCCATAATCTTTACTCTGCTTAAAATATTCTTCTATTATTGCCCTTTGTAAGTAAAAGAAATGAACTTTGTCGTGTAAAGCAGAAAAAACCAAATGTTGATATTTTTAAACTCTAAAATGAAAATAACAGCAACATCAAAAAGAACCAAACCAACCATCAAATCCCACCCCCATTTCTGATCTAATGGCACAGAGGGCATAAAAGATGTGCAAATTAAACAGAACCAGTTCTGCAGTAAAACGGTAATTGGTAGCATGTCATAATGCAATGCATTCATAGTATAGCAATGAATTAGTATCTTGACTCTCTAAAAGTAAACAAGGAAGAGAAAACAGGAAGGGAGTAATATTCTTACTTGTGCAACATATGCAGAATCTGATATAAGGGAGAAACTGTCCATCTCTCCTCGGCTGATATAAGTTTGAAGTAGGATGTTTATTTTCCCATAACTGTTCTCTACACCTCCAGGAGCTGCGAGTTCACAGAAATTGTTTAATAAGGCATCTAGCTCCTCTATTTCCTCTTCTCTGACCTGGAAGAATCAACGTTTTTAAAAGATTATTTGGGTTGATCTATTGAAATTTTTCATATTGAAACTAAACCACATTGCATTTTTTTTAAGGCTTCCATTTTTCAACATTTTTCTTTTGTACACTAATATAATAGTAATTTTTCACAGGTAGCTAATAAAATACAATAAGAACTATCTTGAGGCTGATACAATTACATTTTATTATTCATCACCAATATTAAAGTTGCCATTGACATATAAAAATTTGATATGCCACAAAAATTAAATCTTCTGACCTCACCATCCTTCAGTTGATGAGATTTCATATTTTATTTGACCAGAGTAAAACCTCTGCCCAAATGGATTAGGGCAAACTTGAATTATCTTCAAATGCATTCATTACAGTCATATATTTTTATATGGTATAAGACATTCATAGCTTAAAGCTGTGAAGTACTGTGATTCACAGTATTAAAGTTTTCACTGTTAATAAGATTAAATTATAATACAGGTACAGAAATACTCATATCTAAGTTTGAATCATGCATGTCCTTTATATTTTCTTCAGTGAACCTTATATTGCAAATAAACCAAAATCTACATACTATATTCTCTGCTAGTTTCATTATTGCAAACCTACTTAAATTATATTTGATTTGCAGTAGAGAGCAAAGAATAATGTCAGGAATGACATAATATCATAATCTAGGATAGTGGACACTGTTGATAAATGGAAGAACATTGCTGGTACTCTAAATGCGAAGTGCCACACAGCTTATACTGTAACAGGAATAACAATTAATTATAAGCTTTTATAAATGAATGAATGTATATAAGCCAAATGCATTTGATTCAGGCTTCAAATAATCTTACCTTGATTTGATCAAATTCTTCAGCTTTGGAGACTATAGCAAAAATATCACTTTCAGTTTTGTGAGCATCAAAGAATTCATTGAAGGTCTACCAAAGAAAGTGTTATATTCAATTAAAATAGAAGATCCAGTAAAATATTTTCAATTAAAAAGTGACTATAAAATCACACTTTTTTAAAGAATATCTGAGCCCTAGACAACGCAGAGTAATTACATCTGTGGTATATTATTCTTTTTTTTTTTTTTTTAAGATTTTATTTATTTATGTGACAGAGAGACAGCCAGTGAGAGAGGGAACACAGCAGGGGGAGTGGGAGAGGAAGAAGCAGGCTCCCAGTGGAGGAGCCCGACGTGGGACTCGATCCCGGAACGCCAGGATCACGCCCTGAGCCGAAGGCAGACGCTTTAACGACTGCTACCCAGGCGCCCCTGTGGTATATTATTCTTGATCACTGCTTTAAACATCATCAAATTTAGCAAAGACTAAAAAATTTCCTAAAACATAATTAGCTGGAGAAGACCTTTAGAAGCAAAAAGATCAATAAAATCAGCTATTAAAACCTATATTAGATATCTAAAAAAAATGTTCAGTATAACAGACCAGTCTAGGCTCATTTTCAGCATGGGCATATGGATATCTGTACCATTCGCCAACTTTAAGCTGAATATATATCATAAAATTCAGAGAGGAATAACTAAAATTATGAAATCTGAAAATTCTGGAGAAGGCCTCATAATATTACTAGTGAGGGAATATGCAAATTCAGGAAACTGGGAAGAAAAAAAATCAGTGAAAGACCATATAGAATAAAGACAAAGCTGAAGAAAGGTACAGTTCTTGAAAAGAGCTGCAAACAGGCATAGGTTGGCAGGAACATACTACCCAGTGGGAAAATGAGAAAGGTTACTTAGTGGACAAAAGAGTGCAAGTGAGCATGTGAGCAGGTGACAGAATCAGTAGAGAGCTAGGGGCAATGTTTCGGGTTGAAGAAGATCAGATCACAGTTGTGAGATGGGACATGTTAAAAGAAGAAACCTGAAGTGCTATACAAATGCAAGATTTATTTGGGGAAAGATGAGGAAAAGCTAGTATTCACACAAAGGTGTTTTCTGAAACCTGTTAAATGCATAAACATATGTTAAATAAGTACAGAATGTATATTTCATATTGGCCTAGGTTTTCATATTTCTGAAGAAATTTCACATAAGTGATTTCTATTACTTTTCCAATTTAAAAACATATTTAGGTATCCCAAAAAACGAATTTAAGAAAAAAAAATTCAAACTCTTTCTCTGTAAAAAGGAGAGTAAAAATGTGCTTTAACCCATCTTGGCTTCGAATTTAAGACTCTCCTTACAGGTAATCACTGTTATGTTTTCCCATGTATTAACATATGTAGGTGCATACACACGCATGTAAACACACATAAACACGTGCATATACTCCTTAAAATGTAAATATCATAGCGGCATCCTATCTTACCCAAGATTACGTTAAAAGGCAACAAACAAGGCTACACTGTAGTCTAAACTATCCTTGAAACCTCTTAAATTGCCCAAATAGTACAGCTTGGTTGACCTGATAATTGCAGTCATTTTTCTAACTCTTGTTTAGCCAGTTATTCTCAATAAGCTGCTATTAATTTTTCAACTTTTATTCACTGATATCATTAAGCCATCATCTCCTGCTTAAACTCATTCAGGCATTCATTCCATAGGTCTCACCCACATGCTCAATGTTTTAGGCTTTGGTGTGCCTACTGCCTAGGATATATTCACTAAAAGGATGGCAAAAGGGTCCTTATTATTTAGTCTTAGTTTTTTCTTGTGTTTATTCAGCATGTTATTGAATTCACATAAGTTAAATGCACTTTGTTCGATTAATTGCTTTTATTATTTTGCATTAATACTATGTTTTGAAGTCTAGAAAGTATTTATATCTAAGAACAAACATATTATTATATTTGTTACACTCAGTATAATACCTCAATGGTGTTGTATTTAATATAGTAGTGGCTGGCAGTTCTACCCAAATCAGTTGAGGAAAAATACCCAGTTCGCTCTTCAAAACGAATCATCCGAGCTTTGTCTAGTTTTCGACCAACTTCAATGACCAACTGTTCTCGATGCTTTGCTAATGTTGGGTCAATCTGTAGGGGGAAAAAAAATATATATATATATATATATCCGAATATTTCTTTAGAGAGTCATCATTTACAAACATATACTTATTTACGGAAATTGAAATTTTTTGTCGATACTTTAGAATAAAATTTTTTATTACAATTTTTAAAAGAAGTACATTTTTATAAATTTAGGACATAACTAGAAAATATTTTGATCAATTAAATAAAGTAAGCCTTAAGAATTCATTAAGATTTTTATGTTATCTTTAGGTAGTAATATTTTAGAACCTAAAATTCTTATATGGTCTTATAATTTTTAAGAATATAAAGACCAGAAATTAGATATTAGTAAAACAATCTGTCTTCTCCCTCTCACACTAAAATAAATAGGGATTTAAAAATATCAAGCTATATTCCTACTTCACCAGTTATCTGGAGAACTCACAGTGAGGATGACTTCCTCTGCTAAAGATATAAACAAATAAATGCATAATTATCCTTTCAAGACTATGACTTTGGTGTTCTAGCAGTTTTCATAACTGCTGATGGAAAAACCCATTTTGCCCGTAATAATAATAGAAGCCAAGAGCAAGATGAAGTTGACACGAAATTTTTGAATAGTTTTGAAATTTTATTTAATAGCCTCTTTCTTTTTTTTTTTTTTTAAGATTTTATTTATTTATTTGACAGAGATAGAGACAGCCAGCGAGAGAGGGAACACAAGCAGGGGGAGTGGGAGAGGAAGAAGCAGGCGCATAGCAGAGGAGCCTGATGTGGGGCTTGATCCCATAATGCCGGGATCATGCCCTGAGCTGAAGGCAGACGCTTAACCGCTGTGCCACCCAGGCGCCCCTAATAGCCTCTTTCTAAACAGAAAAGACATTTAACATAAGATATTAACAAAAATTCTTAAATATTGTGATGTGTGTGTATGTGTGTAAATATGTGTATCTATGTATACATATATACAGGCACACACATCAAGTCCTGAAGGTCATGCTCTAGTCAGGAGTAATAAATATGACCTTTAAATGTTTTTTTTTTTTAATATTTTATTTATTCATTTGTCAGAAAGCGAGAGAGAGCACAAGCAGGGGGAGAGGCAGGCAGAGGGAGAAGCAGGCTGCCCGCTGAGCAAGGAGCCTGATTCAGGACTCGATCCCAGGACCCTGGGATCATGACCTGAGCTGAAGGCAGACGCTTAACCACCTGAGCTTAACCACTAGGTGCCCCTAAATATGACCTTTAAAGGGAAGGGAGGGGAGTATAAAAATTCTTTAGAAATCAATTAATGAATTAATTCTATTCCTTCTAACTTAAATTTTGATGGTAGCTTATTCATACATCAAATATAGCTAAAGTAAATTTAAAAATTAGAAAAACGAGGCAGAGGAAAGCCAAATGTAGGAAAGATGGAATCAAAAGCCATTAGCAAATACAAAAGTCTTAAATATTTGCTATAGATGATATACTGTATGTATCAAGCTCATATTCCAAAACCATTTTGCTCATACATGTCCTAAACCATTAAAAATATGTTGGACAACATTGTTTGTGTTAGTTCACATGAGTTTTGTGGCTATAAATTCTTACTGAGTAATAAAATAAAAACATGTAAGTAAAAAGAAAATTAAAAGGATAGGAGTCTCTGAACCCTGAAGAGAGTAAAACTATGTATCTCAGAAGGAAAAAAATCACTTTCTTTATATTAGAAAATTATACAAAGATGACTTCTGATATTAACCTAGTACTTAAAAAATCAATTGATGTGTTTATGTTGCCCAAAGATTTGCAATGGCTTAGCCTATAAAAATATGTGCTGTGCTTTGCCTTCCTCTACCCCTTCAGAATACTTTCAGAGTGCCACTGACTATTTTCACAAACCCGTATTTGCAACAAGATCTTTTTTTCTTTTCCTCCTAAGTCTCTAAGTTTCAATTCTCCCATGGTCAGATCTACAGCACAGGAAAAAGAAAAATGACAAAAAAGATTGACAACTTCTTTGACAACACAATGGAATATATACAAAAGCTAAGTTGACAGTAAATGGAGGAAAGCTGTAATTCTCTGAGTTCAATTCAGCTTTGCTACTTTTGACTTAACACTAGTGAATATCCATATGATGATGGTGAAATAATGTTCTCATTTGAGAACTGATTTTATCCGTCATTAGGGAGCATTTACATTACATCAAGCAGGTTCTAAAGAAAAGCCAAGGTCTCACAGAATCTGTAAGCCGTGCATGTGGATCACACAACTGTAAAGTTCACAGGAAGATGTGCTACTATATACACTTGATTTTGTCACTGTGCTCAGTGGAACTGATCCAAGCCTCCAAACTGCTAATTACTCATTAACACTACCTTTTAATTTAGGAATAAGGGCTTAGAAGGGACTTGATAAGAGGAACATACTTAATAAAACATAAGCCTATTATTAAAAGTGATCTGTAATCTTCCTCATGTCTGTCTAGTTTGCCCTAAAACCTTGATTTGTTATAGTTTTTTAAAAATCACAGCCAAGGGCACCTGGCTGGCTCAGTCAGTTAAGCATCTGCCTTTAGCTCAGGTCATGATCCCAGGGTTCTGGGACTGAACCCCACATTGGGCTCCCTGCTCAGTGGGGAGCTTGCTTTCTTCTCCCTTGCCCTCTGCTGCTCCCCCTGCTTATGCTCTTTCTTGCTCTGTCTCTCTCTTATTCTCTAACAAATGAAATCTTTAAAAAAATAAAAATCACAGCAAAATATTAACACCAAATGGAAATGTACCTGAATAATAAACTGATAACAATATAAAGATTAACTTTTTAGTATCCATGGGAAAAGAGATATAGAGTGAAATAATTATAGAAGGGAAATTTAATTTTCCTTCGTATTTTCTAAAAAAACTAAAGCTTTTTGTTTTTCTTCCAGGTACCTAACTCTATTCATGTGAGGCAGAAGTAGCAAATATTTAGCCTCATATCATAAAAAGATTACAAAACCAAAAAAGGTGGTCTGATTTTTTTTATAAATGCGTTTTCTACCTGATAAGCCTTGTGACTGATGCCATATACTAATGGATTTGCTCTCATCCGTACATAAAGATAAGTGTAACTTATCCACTTCACCGCTTCTTCCACATTAGTAACTGTTCCCAGAGCAATCTGCAAATCAAAAATATAACAAAAATTAAACTAATGCATTAAAGTTAGATATAAACATTATATCAAAGGCCATTTTGTCAAAAGTTAAGTTAAAATACATCATTATACTGTACTTAAAAGAAGGTAAGTACAATTACGGGACATGACACTTCTCCAATTAATTAAAAATCAGTCCTGCCTCATTTAATCAAGAACGGTACCTTGGAAATGCTATCTTCCAAAAGTGAATTTACTCAATATTATGGCACCTGATTATTTTCCCCTAAATAGAGTTTAATTCTATATAGCACTGAACAGTCAATAATTTAAAAACACAGTAATAACATATAAGATCTGTGTGATAAAGAGAAAGGAATGATTAGAAAGTGGTATTAAAACAAAATTACAATGAAAAGTTTTCTTAAAAATACATTTCCTCAGCCCCTAGATCTATAGGTAATCATTTACTTAGCATTCCTTAATTTAAAAATTCATGCAAGTTGTGAAACTTCATAGTTCTATAATTTTTCCTGAACATCTGGCTGAAAAAAATTAAATTTCTTAATAGTTTAATCACAGGAGAGATGCTTTCCACCTAAATCATTACATACTAGGAGAAAGAAAGGAAGAATAAACTCTTTCTTTTTAGCACTGAATATTAAAGAAAATAAAACTTTTATGTTTGTTTAATTCCTATAATTTTTAATTCTGTATAATTTTGTGAAATAAATGTGGACGCTTAGCTATCTTTAGTTAGTTGAAGATGAGATCTAGCAATATATAAAATATCATTATGCTGTTATATCATACTATTAGTTATTAAAAAAGAGAAATAACCAAAGTAAAAAATGATAAGGCAGATTCTAACTATTCACTTTAAATTTATATGAACTTAAAATAAGTCAGAAAAAGACAAATACTACAGAGTCTCACTTATACATGGATTCTGAAAACATCGAATTCATAGAAACAGAGAGTAGAATGGTGGTTGCCTGGAGCTGAGCGGTGGAGGAACTGGGGAGATGTTGGCCAAAGGCATAAACTTTCAGTTACAAGATGAATAAGCTGCAGGTACCTAACATACAGCATGGCAAATTATAGTTAATAATACTGTATTCTATATTTGAAAGTTGCTAGAGCTTCAATGTTCTCATGAAAACAGCATCAAAATGGTTATTATGGGAAGCGAATATGTTTACTAACTTTATTGTGATATTTCACACTTTTTACACATATCAAACCATCATGTTGTAAACCTTAAACTTACATAATGGCATATGTCAATTAGATTTCCATAATTACATAAATTCACAAATTTACACTAATGTACTTACAAATGACTAAGTCATCCACAATATAGGCAAATACATACATTTCCTAAAATGGGAACTGTAAACTTTTTACAAAATGAAAAATAACAAGACTAAAATGTAACTAATAAGGGAGTTGTTGCCACACTCCCCAAATATTTAGAAACAAGAGAGTTAAAACATTGTCAAGCTTCTCGAGGTAAAGGAAACTAGTTTAATGATAACAGCTAAAAATCTGATCGCGTCTCCCATTTGTGATTGTATCGTTTGACAGCGAAAACTGCATGGATTCTCTTATGACCTATAGGTATTTTAAAATCCTATCGCATGACTCCTAAGAGTAGAAAATTCTATAAAGGATAAAATAGCTTGCTATTATTTTCAAAATCAGATTCAGTCAATTAACATTAATAAATACCGATTGCTACTAATGATATGATAAAGGAAAGGAGGAAGCAGGTACCAGGGAGTGGATCAAGTCATTGGAGTCTTCTAAATGTTCACCAAAAGAAACAGACTAACAGACTACCCTGAAAAATGGATGTAAATTCATGATGGTAAATCATATTTCTAGATTAATCTCTGAATGCCACCTAGTGACAAAACAAAAATTTACTTGTAATATCTGCTGTCACCTAGTGGCTACTTAGCACAGGAGCCTTTTACAATAAAAAGTATTTTTCAAATCCCTCTGCAATATATCCATTCATCTCAATAATCATATAGTAAGTCAATAACAAGTCAGTATTATGTAAACCACAATGGATATGGGAATAAACAGAGCGTGATCCCTGCTCTCAAGAAGTTGTCTAGTCATGTGGGTGAGACACATGTAACTAATTAAGATGATACACATGAAATCACCAGTCACAGTGCCTAGTATATAATACATATTCAAAGATGATTTTAATCAAAAACACCTAACATGTGAAACTTATAAAAGTGCCATCAGATATACAGTGTAAGAGTTTTACGTTCTGTTAAGAAGAAAAAAAAATCCACCCCAAATTTGGTAATTTTACAAGACTCAAAGTATCACTTTGTATCCAATTTACCTATTTCAACTTTAGTCTTTAAGGTTATCTTAACTGCTTACATGCGTGTGTTTCTTAAACTGGTTAAAATCATATAAAAATGAAATAAACAAATAATCATGAGTATGTATGTGTGTGTGTGTATCCATTAGTAAAGATATGAAAAAAAAACCATTCATGTATTTATTCAGCTAGGATTTGCAAGCTGGCAGTAAGTACAAATAGGGCTGAGAATCAAGGGACTATCAGATAATGGTACGTGATATACATCATTTACTAAATAGCAGCTTGGCATAGCGCCTCTTAAATTTTCACAACGATCCAGCCAGATTGTCCCTATTTTATAATTGGGAAAATTGGGACTTTATAGGTGAAGTGAGTAGAGTAAGAGCCTATCTCAGGCAGATGACATGTGTTGGAGAGTAACCAGAACCAGCATTGGGAAGGTTGGTCAGACAATGCTATGGAAGCCTTAAATCCAAGGACAAGGTGTTTATACTATGTCCTGAACACACAAGAAAAATTCCATATAGAATATGTGTACGGTTACAGAAAGATTAACATATTTTAAAGTATATATTCCAGGGTGCTAACACAGTAGGTACCCAATAATGTCTGCTGAAGACATTTTAATAAGCCTCAAACATGCTTCAGAGTTTCTCTCAGTGCAAAATTAAACGGCTTTATACAGGGCTGGGGCTTGTGACCTTTACGCATTAGCATGAGAGAATCAGCCCCATTAGATATCAATCGGCAAATTTGTCTCATAAAATGTTTGTATTAAAATTATTATTTAATATAATACTTTCTTCAGTTCTTCTAAACTAATGGTCAGGATAGATATTCATGTTATAAAAGATACTACGGAGGCAATATTCCTAATCTAGCATGACCTTTATGTTGATCACTGCCACTGAAGAGTTTTGCAAAGATTTGGGAAATCTAAAGACTTAAAATTCCATTACCTTAAGAACACAGCACACATTCATTTTATAAACTAATTTCACACTTGATTTCCACAGATTATGAAATTTAATTTCATACTCAACTATAATTTAAGGGGGTTTGTTTTCTTAACAAGAAAATTTACTTTAATTGGGAGCTAGTCCGAGTAGACCAAAATATGAGAAAAAAGTTTTAGCAATGGTCTGTACTTCACTATATTAGTGAAAAATTTCTAAGATACATATTTCATTATTTGAATGCCTTTTATGGCATTAAATGGAATTATGGTTATAGATAGTTGGCATTTCTGAAAATGACTTACCTAATAAGTACTTTATGAATATGAAGCAAATCTATGGACTACAATTTATTTTTAATTTTTCAGGTCTTGACCAAACAGTTTCATTGATAATGTTTTACAGTCTGTAAAAAAGAGCTCCTTGAGGATAAGAGCAGTATTGTACTTATCCTGTGTCTTCTGCTCAATAACATCACCACCTTGAGTTTACCATTTATAAAAAGTTATCGAGGATAGTAATTATAAGTTTATGAAGACGGCATTCCTTGATATAGTTTTCTAGAAAAACTGCATAAAAGGGAGTCTTCCTTTTTCTTTTAAGTCAGAGAAATTATGACTACCATTTTGGAAAATTAGTCCTGGTCTTAGAAGAAGAGAAAGAATAGGTATCAATATAGAGAAATGTATTCATTTTTAACTTATTGCAGTCTATATAAGGAAACAAAAATCTAGACTATAATGAAAATACTAGATATGTAGTTAAATATACCTGAGTCTGAATATGAATTCCAAAAATTAGTAGCTGAAGGACCTTTGGGTCAGTCACATACCTCTCCAAGGCAATTATATCTACCTTGCAGGGTATCTGGAAGGTCCTTAGTCCACCACCACTATTAATGCCATTGTACAACAGATTATTCGACCACAGATACTGCAGACCCAAGACCAAAGACGTAATTATTTAAACCATGTAATCATAGCAGGTGATGGGGACTGAAATTGAGCTATAATAACATTTTCTTTAGAGTCAAAATTTATTTCCTAATCTTTTTCATTTTCTTGTAATTATGCTCTTAGAGACCAGCATCTTTTATGACTTCTTTTAACTTTCAACCAAATCTTCCAAACCTCTAATCTTCTGATCCCAGATCAAGCTTTGCCTTCTTCATGAATAAAGCCTTTCCTAACAGCTTGTGACCAAAAGTGTTTTCTCCTTCTACTGAATCCTTCTATAGAAATTATCACTTTCCAACATCACTATACTGTGTTTTTGTAGAAAGTTCTCCCGTTTGGACTCCTTAACAGAGGAAACTACATAGTGAATGTGCTTTGGATCCTTTAAAAGGAATTGCAAATAATGAACAGAATGTAACTGAAATTTTATAAGCTCTTTAAGAAGTAACTGATACAGGACTTGTACACAACAAGTAATACCTGATTGCAAATGTTTCTTCATTTATTTGTCTATTTGACATTTCACTTACTTATTCATCTATTTAACATTTATATCCAATCTACTTTAAAAAAATTATTTGAGTCCATTTTAAAGAAAAGAAAGGACAGAGAAGCAGGAAAGTGTTGAATGCCAGGGCCATAATCAAGACAGCAAAACTTCATTTGAATGTTTGACACACAGACTCTTAAGAATGTTTATCCTCTTTACCCGTTAATGTTACCTAGACTTCCAGAGTCTGCTATTTAAAACTTAACAACACAAAATGCATATACACACATGAAACAAATTATAATACTGTAGCTCAATTTAAGCCATTATATTCTGTATAACAAGGTTAATCAAATGACCTAACATAAAAGAGCTTTATAAACCTTATAAAAATGTTACAAAAGTGTACTACAAATATAGTGGTGGTTTCTGCTACTTCTGTTTCTCTAGTCTGTACAGCTTTGGTTAGATTTCTGGCCTAGAACAAAACCTCACAGTTTAAAAGTACACTCTTTCAGCAATGAGTTCTTATCCGTGATCACCGGCATCCTATACTGTTCTGAATTAACCAACAATATTGCCATTCAGTCTGTTGTGCCTTATGACTGTGGAATGATATAAGCTGTATTGCTAAATACTGCAGAACTGCAACCAATTCAACCTTCTATTTATTTGGCCATTCCTTCAGCTGATGATTCTATTCCAATCTTTTATTCACTGGATCTTACCTCTGCATTTAGGTTATCTGCAAGGCTTTCCAGAAACTGACTCTCAATTGGGTTTTGTTGAGTGAGCAAAGTGAGGTAATGGCTGAGTTTGTCATGTGTTGTTATGATGATTCCTTCCCCAAATTTGTCAAATTGTGGTCTTCCAGCTCGACCAAATATCTGCATGACATCTAAAATTCCAAGGTCAACAAACGAGCCTCTTTTTGCAGCATATATTTGTGTTCCCTAGATGAGGAAAAGTTAATAAGAATTTACATAAATACACACAAATATACTCCTGATGAGCTGAATACTGAAATTAGGCAAATATGGCAAGATCTCAAAAGTGTACTTTAACTAATCCTTTCATCATCTGTGATAGAGTTAAATTTTCACAATATAAACTAGATTTTTTTGGAGAAAATAATTCTGACCTTATACGAATAGCATTAGAAGTCAATGAAACAGCCAAATCACAGTATTTTTCTAAACAAACCAATCCACAGGTTTAAGACACACACAAATCCACGTAAGGCAAGCTATTACCTTAATAATAACAGCATGAGCAGGAAGATTGACACCCCAGGCTAACGTCGCTGTACAGACTAGAACTTTGATATGCCCATTAGAAAACAGGTTTTCAACCAAATTTCTGTCCTGCCGAAGCATTCCGGCATGATGAATACTAAAGCCATCTGGAAATAATTCTCGTACTTGTTTATTTCTTGACTTCTGCACCTAGAGTAGATATCAACAAGACATAAAAGAGTATTACTTAGCATTTACAAGTAATTGCTATTTAGCACTTTTGTTCAATGACTTTATCAAACAAAGCATAAAATTATTGTGTTTTAAGGTCTAAGTATATGATGTTAAATTAGTAAGTATATAATATATATAATATATAAAGTACATAATATCTTAGTTGGTATATAATGTTCTGTATAAAATTGTTAAAAATTATATTCTACCTATCTTAAAACATAGGTAATCCCCAACATGACACAAAATTCAAGAGGATTGAAGTTAAAAGCAAGTATCTCTTTCACTCAGACTTGCAACCAATCATTTCTACTTGTTTCCTATCCTTCCAAAAATACTCTATTAAAAGAACCATAAATAAATAAAAAGAAGCATAAATCTAAATTGCTCCCAACTCATTCAGAGTAAAGTTCTTACAATGAAGAGTCTACAAAATTATTCTCATCCCCTAACCTCTTGAACCAATGCCAGCTCCTAGGGTTGGCTTTTTCTCTAAGTCCCTTTTCTGACAAATCCACATCCACTTTACCAAGGTCTTTACGTTTTCTATACACAACCTACTTCCTGGAAGACCTCTCCCCTCTTACTGAGATGCCCATGATTCCCTGGTGCATGCACTCTTTCTCATTGCAATGACCCAATAAACCCAACTGTGTTCACCTAGAGGTGTGTTCTTGGTGATTTCTGACCGGCACTGACCATCTGTCTTAGTTCCCCAACTTTACCATGCTCTGACTATACTAGCTTTACTTCTGGTGTCTGTTCTTTGACCTGGCCTGAGCTCAGATGTGGGATCTGATCCACTTATCTGCAACCCATGTAAGTGTTACAGTAGAGTATCTTAAAACCTCTCCAAAATTAAAGACTTTAGATTAACATAATGAAGTGTTTAGGTAGTCAAAGGTCCTGTTTGGGGGCGCCTGGGTGGCTCAGTCGGTTAAGCACCCGACTTTTGATTCCGGCTCAGGTCAAGATCTCATGGTTGTGGCATCCATCGAGCCCCGCAGTCTGCTTGAGATTCTCTGTCCTCTCCCGGGCTCCTCCTCAGCCCTCATGTGGGCACTCTCTCTCACTCTCTCTCTAAAATAAAGAAATCTTTAGTAAGTCTATTCTTAAAAAAGGTCCTGTTTCGGCATCATGCCCTGTGTTTGCCTACTATTGCTCTAAAAATTTCATTATCAGTGTTTCAATAGTTTCTTTTGAAAGAGTTTTCCATAATTTTTTGTAAGGGGCACTACACTGGCAGGAAGTGGGATTTCAGGGGTCTAGGGTTCTAGAACAGACTTTGTCACATTGACTATCCTTAAAGTCACTTAAAATTTTGAACTTCTAAGTTAATAATAATTAACTAAGGAAATGATCTAAGAAAACAGCTCTCCATGAATTCTGCTGCATATATTTAACTGAAATACTTTAACAAACCACTCCATCTAGTGGCCATCCAAGTAAATAACAACTTACACATTTTAAACCTTTTAAGAGTCCTGAACAATATACACATAAACCAAAAAGGCTTTCTTCTTCAAGTTTCATGAGGGGTATATTAGTATATTCCTGTTTTATTTTTGTGCAGTATGATCAGCCTGTTAGAAATCATGTTATGCATAGACCTTATAATTAACTACACTCGGGTCATACTGCCTAAACTTTCATCTTTTCAGACAAGAGTTATCTTTTTTTTTTAAGATTTTATTTATTTATTTGATAGAGAGAGAGACAGCCAGCGAGAGAGTGAACACAAGCAGGGGGAGTGGGAGACAAAGAAGCAGGCTCCCAGCAAATGAGCCTGATGTGGGGCTCGATCCCAGAACGCCGGGATCACGCCCTGAGCAGAAGGCAGACGCTTAATGACTGAGCCACCCAGGCGCCCCTGTTATCTATCTTCTAAAAGCAGCTCTTACGAATATGGGGTGACTTGCTATAAAGTCCACTGGGGAGCATTTGCTGGGATATAACAGAGTTCCTTCATGGGACAAGGGCAGGGAGAGGAGAAATATTTCACCAACTCAGTTTCTTCTCTAATATTCATACACTCAGAGCTAAAAGAATAAAACAAAATATTGCTTGGGAGGTATACTCTGTGCAAATTATACTGCTTGGATTGTTGTTTGTTTCAGGTGAATCTGCCATTTGTGGACCCCTGCAGTGGAATGTCCTGATGTTCTTGTTACTGATTCCTTAGTCAAGCTCCATTTGGGGAAGGACTTGGTTTGTGGCACGAATGGCACACTATGAAGCTGAATGCAGGAAATATTTAACTGTGGGGAAGAATATTCCTATAACGCAGCAGGTGGATACTAGAGTACTGACACAGTACCTCCCACTCTGACCATGTGAGTTCAGCCAGCTTCAGAGCCACTATCTGGGTAATCCCCTCTGGTCTTGGTGAGGAATACAGAGGCCCCAGGGGTCATTTCTCTTTTGTCTCTACTCTTGCCAATATCCCCTGCATTGCTTTTTAATTGGCTCAGTAGAGACCTGAAGTGACAACAATCCTAAAGTAAGTCTGGGTTGCTAATTCTTAACTTGCTTTGATTCTGAGTCTGCCACTTGTGGTCTAGGCTAGCTCATAGCACAAATAAACTAGAATCCTTAGGAATCAGGCCTAGAGATAGGTGGTTTTAAAAATCATACAGAAAAATTTTATTGTTCTTCCATTTTTGGTGTATGACTCTTGAATTTTAACATATGTTCGATTTGTGTAATGACCACCAAAATTAGGATACAAAACAGTTCCTTTACCCTAAAAAATTCCTTTGTGTTATTCCTTTATAGTTAAACCCTCCCCACCCACAACCCCTGGCAATCAATGATCTGTTCTCCATCCTTACAATTTCATGACTTCAAGAATGTGACAGGAATTGAATAAAACAGAATATAAGCCTTGGAGGCTAGTTTCTTTTGCTCAGTTTGATGCCTTTGAGATCCATCCAAGTTGTACTGATAGTTCATTCCTTTTTATTGCTGAGTAGAATTCTATGGTATGGATGGATATTTGTTAATCCAATCACCCACTGAAGGATGTTTGAGTTGTTTCCACTTTGGGCAATTATGACTAGAGCCTCTATGGATATCCATGTGAAGTTTCTGTGTGTGTGTGTGTGTGTGTGTGTGCGCGCGCGCGCATGTAAGAGAATATATCTTAATTTCTCTAAAGTAGACACCAGGAATGTGATTGCTGGGTCATATGGTAAATACATTTTTCACTTATGAAAACTGCCAGACCATTTTCAGAGTGGCTGTACCATATGTATTTTCATCACCAATATATCAGAATTCCAGTTACCTCCCATGCTTGTCTGTACTTGAGACTGTCGCTATTTTTTATTTTAGTCATCGTAAGAGGTATGTAGCGGTAGCCTATTGTGGTTTTAATCTGCATTTTCCTAATGACTAATGATGTGGAACATGTTTTCATGTTCTTAGATATACATTTCTAATCATCTCAAGTTATTCTGATGTACACAAAAGTTTAAGGACCATAGTTCCTTACAGGAAGATACCTGGAGTGATTATTTTTAATCCATCTATGTATAATATAGCTGTATAATTTGACCATATGATTCTACTTAGTGCTACACAACTCTGCATTCATTATTGTGCTAAATTATTTATACTCCTAAGACAAGTATCTTCTAACAAATTTATAAAACATGACAGTGACACCCACCAAAAAAAGGCACTGTAAAGGGCCAAAAAGAGGGTAATTTAAATAAGAAACAACTATTTATCAAGTACTAGGATCCTAGAAATACAAAGAAACTGAAGACAAAATGTGAGCTTTGACTAATCTGCAGAGTGGAAAGAAAGGCCCATACACATGAGAGACTATGGACTCTGAGAAACAAACTGAGGGCTTCAGTGGGAAGGGGGTGGGGAACTGGGATAGGCCGGTGAGGGGTATTAAGGAGGGCACATATTGCATGGTGCACTGGGTGTCATACACAAATAATGAATAATGGAACACTACATCAAAAACTAAGGATGTACTATATGGTGACTAACATAACATAATAAAAAATTATTATTAAAAATAAATAAATAAACTATCACACACACACACACACACACACACACACACAAAAGAAAGGCCCATACACAGGTGACTTCTATAAAATATGGTATGTTTCTAAGAGAGGTCAATGGACAAAGCTGAAATGAGGGGAGGAATGGCACTGTGGTTTATGTTTGTCCCACTAGCACCTGGCAGTGTACTTTCTGCATAGCTAGTACTTACTGACCATTTCTGGAATGAATAAATCAATGATCTGCTAGTCTCATCATAAGAAGTCTTAAATGTGAAATGTGGGTCTTGAAGGACAAGTGATATACTGTTAAGTGAGGGACAGCAGGCCGCAGGATAAACGAGCACAGAGGCCGGAACTAGCAAAGAATACAGTGTGTCTGAACATTATGTTCAGAAGGTATTGGGTGAACGAAAGAAAATGATGCTGGAAAGGAGGATTAGGGGCTGGAAAGGAGGATTCAGTCAGGCTTTAGATGGTCCAAAGCACAGGTGGGAAGGGGTCAAGTAAAGTTCTTAAGCAGTATCAGATTTGCTGTTTAGAGAGGTAACTTAACAGCTGTGCTAAGACCCGAGGCTGGGTGAGCAGCTATGGGAATATCAACAGTTCCAGTGAGAAGATGGAGACAGGAAATGGAGATACCACATAAAGTCAAGGTGAGAGTAGGCTATACAGTAGGGAAGCCTGGGTGACTGCCTGGGAAGGGAGGTATGAGGGGAAGGAAGGAGTTAGGGCTGTTTCTAGTTTATCCATGCATGCCTTGGTGCACTACGTATGTGATAGGGAAAATAGGATCAGGAGAGCCAATGCTTATGCCTTGGAAGGCGGGAAGAAGATTCAGTTTGCCACATGAATTTGAGGACACCCATTATAAAGATTTTGGCTTTTATTTAGAATAAAGTAGAATACCACTGCAGGTTTCTGGGCAGGAGAGAGATAGGGGAGACCAGTTAGGTTTATTAACTCTAACACAGCATTCCAAGAACAATGTGATGGTAGATGGAACCAGGTGTAAAACATCTGAATAAAATAATTAATAACTCTAACACACACCTTCAACCTTATATACGTATCTTTCTTATCTTGACTTTCTCAAACAACGAAGGAAAAATAAAAGCTAAAATTGCGTTAAGTCTAAAAACTAATGAAGATACCGCATATCAAATTTACAGGACAGAGTAAGCGCATGCTCTCAGAAAATATCCTACCTGAAATATTTCACTAAATAAGGATACAGTAAGAGTTAGAAAAACGAAAGTATAACAAAAACAAAGAAAAACAAAGAAAAAGTAGATACCCTAATAAAGTTAAAACAGAATCTCATGATTTAAAATTTGTGAAATGGCTAAGTAAACACAAAAACTCTTATTTTAAAAGAAAAAAGTAAATGAAAATCACCAATGGCTATTGCTGGCAAGAATGGATTTGGCAAACTACGTACCAACTGTCTGTTTTGTACATAAAGTTTTATTGGAATATAGCCATATTAATTTGTTTACATATTGTCTATGGCTGCTTTTGAGCTACAGTTGAGTAATTGTGACAGACACCATATGCCCACAGGCTTAAAATATTTACTGTCTAGCCTTTAAGAAAAGGAGACAGAGACTTGTATAGAAGCTCAACAGCACAAGCACAAAGACTCAAATTAGTTATGTAAAAAAAGAGAAAATGTTCAGAAATATATCACAGTTTAAAATAATCAGAGAAGAGTACTTTGTGAAATTCAATATATACCATATGAAAAACTGTTTGGGATGGATGGTTTTATAGAAAATATGTTATAACATTTATCCTAGAAGTGATAGAAAGTTGTAAAATAATAAAAGCAATGGAAGAAAATTTAAAAGCTATCTAACATCTGGGCTTTCAAACTTTTAAAGACAAATTAATTCTAATACTATTAGAAGGCCCTAGAGCACAGAGATAGAAGGAAAGCCTCAAAATTAATCTCAGAGAAGCAGTGAAATAGCACTGATATTAAAACCTGATAAAGAAGCAGAAAACAGAAGATAAAAGAGAAATCTCTCTTATGAATATCAATCCAAATGGTAAAGAGCTTTAGAAAACAGAATTCACCAATGCTTTAAAATAATACACCACAACTAAGTACAATTTAACCTCAGAATTCAAGGGCATTCTACTTATATTTATATGAATATATTCAAGAAATGAAATGACATGCTTTGATTTTAAGATGGGAAAACTTGACTTGGTAAAAATGCCAGTTCTTACTAACTTAACATAGTAACTCAACTAAAACATGAAAATGATTTCTTGGTGGTTATACTCAAGTTCACCCTGAAAAGTAAACCTGTATATTTATTCAGGAAAATTCCTAAAATTGAAGAATCATCAAGTATTAAAAATATTATAGTAGCAGAATAAGAAAACAGTTTGATACCAGAGAGGAAATAGTAAGATCAATGGAAGAGAAAAGAAATTCCAAAAATTGATTCAGGCAAACGTAAGAATTCTGTGTTACATCAAAATTTAAAATCAACAGAAGGAACAGGGGATATTCAGAAAAAGATGATGGGTCCATTACTATATGGAATAAATTCCAGATGGATCAAAGATTTAATAATAAAAATGAAATTAAATTTTAAAAGGGCTGGAGGAAATTATGGATAAAACAGGTATGGCCTTTATGAGCAAGACAGAACCTGAAGACCATAAATAACTTGATAAAAAATTTCTACAAGGTAAAAATACTTGTAAACAAATAAAACCCAAAAGTTAACTAGGGGAAAAAAATGTCTGTAACACATATGACAGTACATGCAATTTAAGATACATACAGTGGACCACAGATATGAATAAGCAAACTACAAAAAAAGGTTTCAAGTGGCCAATATGGAAAACGCTCAGCTTTACTCAAAATTAAAGAAATGTCAGTCAAAATAATAATGAAGTACCATTTTTTTAAACTTAAAAACTTTGACATTGCTCAGTGTAAAGTCATGTGGGAGGAAGTTACTGTTCAAGGAAATGTAAATTGAAACAATCTCCCTAATGGGTGATTTGAGACCATTCACCAAAATTTTAAATGCATGCACCATGTTGATATATAAATTCCACCGCTAGGGATTTTCCCAATGGACACCACTGCAACTGCCAACCATATGAGAAAGAATGTTACTACAGCAGTGTTTACAATAAGAAATAATTGGAAACAACAAAAGCGTCCATCAAGACAGGACTGGGTAAATGAATTAAGATAGTGTGTACACTATGGTACACTATGAAGTTGTTATAAGAATGAATTAGATCTTTCTGTGCTGATTTGAAAACATTTCCACTATGTATTATTACAAGAGACATGAAAGTGTAATATGATCAAATCTATTTACATTAAAACATACGTGAAAATACACACAATGGGTAGTTGCATACAATCTTTCCTTAAAAAAAAAAAAAAGCTTTTAAGCAGGAATTTCTTTTACAGAAATGAAGGGGAAGAGATGGTTAAGACCATGAGTTATGGAGCTAAACTTGTTTATTACAAGATGACTGCTGCTTTCTGAAGTATCAAAACAATCACTGCTTTTCCATCTGGTCTCCCAGGGCGAGCACTACCTGGAATCCAGGCTTTGCCATTCTCTAAATAGCCGCAGAGATATAATTCATCTTGTTCACATTCTCTGAATGGAGCACGGGATTCTCCAAGGAAGCTATTCGAGATCTAATACTATATTAACTGGATAAGTGTTTCTACACATGGAAATGCAGCACAAAAGAACATGAGCTGCGAAAAGGTAAAGGAAGTCAGGTGCATAGTTTAAGAATTGTTTAAGCTGGGTTTCCTCTGACTTTATAATTCTACTTTTCACAAGTGAACTTACTAGAAAGGGCTTTATAGTCAGTAAAATTAGAATGGAATGTACAACTACTAAGATAATCTGTTAGCACACAGAGGGTACTATATTCTCTTCCCTCAGCGAAAACATGTAGGGCTTCCTTCCATGACCTTACACATCTTTTTCCTACCCATGAGATGGAAACATCAGTGTGAGTACTTTTAAAAATGAGTGAGGTTAAAATGTAACCACTTCCCGAAGTTGACATCCAAACTAACACAAACATAGGAATTAAAAATACAATTAAAAAAAAAACCCACTAAAAACAAGCAATTGAGGTTATTAAAGGAAAACAAATTTGTTTGTCCAGTAAGACCCAAAATATACAGAAAAACACAAGAACCTCAGTTTAGATGCAAGTCCTTGATGAAAAAGCATGACAAAAATTGCATAACTAATTTACAGTGACCTCTGTAAGCCTTCTGAGGTAATTTGTCTTGATAAGATATGCTTTAATGTGGATAATATCAAATCCATTAGGAAGGAATAACTTAACTGCCATTATAAAAACTAAAATTTAACCAGGAGGCAAATATCTTCCTCCAAATGATGCCATTCTTTCCCACAATCATTACTGAGTATGCATTATTGTTAGAAAAAAATATTCTAAAATCTTCATCTTTGGTAAGTGCTATTTTTATCATTCAATGTTAACAAGATAATCAGCATGAGAAAGTGGACCTGCTTACTTAGGAACATAAATCAATACCTGGCTTCTCTTTTGACAAAGGAGTTTAGAAATCTAAGGAATATAATATGCAATTTTCCCTCACCTTTCTCTTTCAAAGCTCTTATTCCACTTTAAACATTATTCTTTCAGACATCTAAAATTGGTTCTCTGACATCTATACCAAGGCATGTAATACTCTGTCCTCCATGAGGCTGTCAGAAGGAAATCCATCATCCCTCCCATTCCTGTTCTCAGGATAAGGTCCATTAGTCATCTGTTCACTAGATCAACTAACCAAAACTATGATCAGAATTTCTGCTGATCAGGCTAAAAATTTTAGGGCCTTAGTTTCAGATTCTGATTCTGATACCTGGCATAGGAACAGGTAATGGGAAATCAATTCCCTATTATACAAAGGTCCCCATAATTCTTGGTATTTCTCTGCTCTTGACTCAATTCCTACCTTCTCTATTTCTTCTTCACCTTAGGGTGTGGAATTCTTTGATCTACTCTCTGGAACTGCCACACGATGACCAGCAAGCTGTATCAATCTCTTCTATCACCTCGCCTTAACTGAAACTTGACACTCCTTGTATGGACCCTGTTTCCCGTCCATTCCTTCTCAAGTGGTGAGAGAGGATATCTCTCTTTCTCATCACCATTTTCAGTCAATTATGGACTCATTTTTGTAAAAACTCCTGCTCTTTTAAGGTTCAGTCCATCTGACTACGCCACCTGTCATTTAACCTTATCCAATGAAGACTTGACACCTACAGCTCCTCGTCTGTCTCTCCGTCCCAATTCCTGTCATCATCCTAGGTGACAGTACTTTCCATGCGGACATCCAAAACACCCACTCTTCAATTTCTCGACACTCTCAGTTCCACTTCAGCCATATCAACTATTATTTCTAGTATCACTTCCAAAATCACTAGTATAAGCAACTCAATTTGATCAAAACTTCCTATATTCCAAGCTTGCCTAAACAATTTTTCTAAGTCCATTCTTTATCATCAATGATACTCTGAGATCACAATTCCTCTTTCTTTCTATTCATCAGCAGCACCTGCTTCTACTCCTCTGGCCAATTCTTCTTCCTCTTGCTCTTCATCCAGCTTAGCGAGCAGAGCCCATTGCTTTTAAGATTAAATACTGAATCTGTAACATGATATATAAAAGTCGTCATGATCTCGCTTTTGCCTATAACATTAGACTCATCTTATGCCACAAACATGCCATGTGCCACTCCCCACCATTTTCTATGTTTGAGTTATCTTTTTAAAAAGATTTATTTATTTATTTGAGAGAGCACATGCAAACAGGGGTAGGGGCAGATGGAGAGGGAGCAAGAATCTTAAGCAGGCTCCACACTCAGCACAGAGACTGATTTCATGATCCTGAGATCATGACCTGAGCTGAAATCAAGAGTTGGATGCTTAACCAACTGAGCCATCCAGGTGCCCCTATGTTTTAGTCATTTTGACTTTTATACACTTTCTACAATGTGCTATTGCTTTTCTGGTGTCTAGCCTTTTGCTAGAACATTCTTCTGCTGTTCTTTGCTAAGCCTTCTCTAACACCTTCAGTCGAGATCAGATCCCCTAATTTTATTTTCCCTTAGTAACTTTGTCTCTCTTTATTATTACAAATGCAATTAAGATAAATTATGTAATTAGTTGATGAATCATTCTGTCCTTCAAGAACATAAGCTCCATAAGAGTAAAGGGGCAGGTACTTTTTCTTCCTCAATATATTTCCATTCTCAAAGCAAATAGTGTTAATCAGCACCCAACTCCCAGCTCCTTCTATAAGCCTCCCTATATTGCAAAGGCCAGAAAGTAAAAACTGTATTTCCAAGATTTATGTAGGCAGGGTACTGGATGCAAAGATCAATTCTGCTAATTAGATGCACTTGTGCAAGATCTGGATGGTGGAAGTTAAGAGGAAATCATCTTCCTGCTATTGTCTTTTGCTGGTAAACAAGATCTTGGAGAAATGAGGGTTGAAAATTATAACGGATGTATCATACATTCAAAATTTAGTTTTCCATTGTGTTTGTGAGTGTTGAAAAGACATGTATAGTAGCAGCTGCGGTTTCGCAACTGCTAGATCACCATCACAGTAGCTGGGTCTTAAATTCAACAGTTCCAGTGGTAGCCCCAACTTCTACTTTTCCAATCTTCCAAAATTAGTAAGTACCTAATTTCTTGTACAAGATTCTTTTCTATTTAAAATGTATCCAGAGTGGTTTGTTTCCTTTACTGTATCCTGACTGATATATACATGTCTTCTTCAATCCACGCTAGACAGGCCGACAGCAGAGTTTCCTTAGCTTGGTATCTATTGATCTACCACAGTAACTGGTAATTAGCTTACATTCAGTAAATATTCACTGAGTGACCATCACTAAAAATGGTTTGAGACTTATGGGTATATAATCAATTCACAATGACACAGACCAACCTAATAACCCATAACCAATTTTCATATGTCATTCTGGCTTGCTAATTATTCACTTTAACTTAGGAGAAAGGAAGTACCAGGTGCTCTGTCCATGTTATATCCCTTGAAAGATGGTCTTTGTTTTTTTTTTTTTTTAAAGATTTTTAATTTATTTATTCGACAGAGATAGAGACAGCCAGTGAGAGAGGGAACACAAGCAGGGGGAGTGGGAGAGGAAGAAGCAGGCTCCTAGCGGAGGAGCCTGATGTGGGGCTCGATCCCATAACGCCGGGATCACGCCCTGAGCCGAAGGCAGACGCTTAAGTGCTGTGCCACCCAGGCGCCCCAGATGGTCTTTGTTTCCACATAGGTTACCCTGATATTACTACAACCCAATTATATAGAAATAATTTAGCATTCCAGAGAGAGTACCTTAATCTCATCAAAAATTGCATTCTTTATATCCATTATATCCATTTGGCCATAAAAGCTGAATAACATTAAAAAAAATCAGACTGTGAAATGTGATTTTGATCTTTAAATTTTATCAGTATAAACCTTTGTATCTGTAGGGATTTACTAACCTTACTTATTTAATCTATATGTCTTTAGAGTGCTTCCCTTACTAAAGTATTTTCGTATGAGAGAACAACAGTATTCCAATTAACATAGTTTCCAAAACAGCATAGTTCCTTAACAAGATATATACATTTGTTGTAAAAAATTTACTCTATGCTTCTAAAATATATCCTTAAGCATAAGAACAAAAGTTGCTGCAATCAAAACTTACTTAAAGGTAATAATGAAAGAAATAATGTCACTTTCTATGTCTCTTAAGAAAAGTTTCCTTTATTTTCAAAGTCAGCCATACATCAGACTCCACTGAAATGAACATCTGGCCCAAGAGATTTCCTGCTGTGTGGAGGAAAATGAGTCCTACTTTTCAGCACCTGAATTCTGGTCATACAACTTGTCTCTTCCACAATCTTCAATAGCTCCTCACTGCATATAAAGTCCAAGTGCTTAAGCATGTGCTTTAAGGTCCTTCACATTCTGACCAAAATCTATACGCCAAGCCCATCATGCATCATACATTCCAGTGGAAAGGGAACACTCTCATTGTCCAAATATATCCTGTGGTTTCCTTTGCTCATGTTCCCTTTCTTCTTTCCTTGGAATGCTCTTTACTCTTACTGCTGCATACTGAGATACAAGATCACTGGTTTGAAAATCTACTTCTCTTTTGTGAACTGTTCTTCTCTTATGTTATTTACCATATTTTGCTTTCCTTATGTATTTCAAAACCCTCTGCGAGACTGACTATGTCTTAAAGGTAGAGAAATTCCACCTTGTTTTGCTACTTATTTTCTGTGGCACAAGAAATTTGATCAACTGAATCAAAATTGACAGTTAATTTAGAACTGGACATCTTATTATATACTCTAAAATAATTGTTCTCAACAGGTATATAAAATTTAATTGAATTGCTGTTCATACTTTTAAATCCCCCTACTGTTGGATATTTATGCTGTATTTTTTCCATTACAATGTGTTAGAATAAAACTCTTGGTGTATATTTTCTTTTTCATCTGTCCTTGGAAAGATTTCCAGGTTTAGAATTTCATGGCTAAAGGATCTGGAAGAAAGTGTGGCTCTTAACATATATTATTAAAAAAAAAATTTTTTTTAAAGGATTGAACCATTCATTGCCACAGGAAACCGAGGAATGTACCAAATCTTCGAAGCATCTTTAGAAATGGACATTATCATTTTTAGTTTTTAAAGATTTATTAGGTTTAAGAGTATATAGTCTGTTAATTTGCACAATTTTATTCAATATTTTTATTCCAGTTTACCTATTGTTTTCTTCTCTTTGCTCATTTACTTACTGAAAACTTCATGTTTTAGTTATTAAACTTAGTAAGTACACAAAGATGTAGATACACATATAAAAATATAGATACTAATATATACAAAGATGTAGTTACTAATATTTCCCCCAACTTGTTATTGCCTTTTATAATTCAATGTATTGTTTTTTGTTGTAGAAAAGCTTCAGATTTTAATGTTGTTACATCCGACATTCTTTAAAGTTGTCATCTTCTTTCCCTTTAAAGTACATATGTAACCATTTATAGAGTGTCTACTGTGTATGAGGCCAAGATACGAGGCCTTACTTATTACAAAAATCTTAAGATATAGGTGCCATTGCCACTTTTTTTATGATGAAATTGTGGCTCAAGGAAATTTAAAAAAGCTATGTTATAGTGCCTGAGTCCAGATTAATATCCAGGTTTGCCTAGATCCAAAGCCTTTATTCTACAAGGGGCTACTTCCCTTTGAAAACAGAAAAGTCATGCTTCCAAAAATCCAATTAAACACTCAGTTCTACTTTGTATTAATTTTATTTGGTTTTATTTAAAATATTAGTACACTTTTCACATTCTTTCTATGTGGTTACAACAATTCTACAAGAATAGAATTACTATATTAACCTCCAAAAAGAAAGGAGGTTGATATGGATAAGGAAAGAATAAACTCTGAGAAAACAAACATTGTGCATATGTTTAAAATAAAAAATGAAAGAATGGGGGCTATTAGGCACCTGCTACTGTCTTTAGCTAATAGATATCATCTATACCAGGAAGAGAAAATTCTAATTTTATTTGGCTATACTGACTATAAAACTGCTATAGAAGAAATAAATAAAGTTATTAAGTATCAGATAACTTATATCAAAGTCAAATTCCTTTAATTTAGACAAAGGCTAAAGCTGACCTATGAAAAAACAAGGAAATAGTGGTAGATCTAGATAATAAAAACATCAAAAAATGATTCTTTAAGGTAGCCTGAGGGAACATATTATTATTGGATTTTTCATAGAGTTCTGTTTTAATAGATATTTCCAATAAGGCTTATTGCATGATAGACCATTTCTAACTATAAGAACAATTTTTGATATCACTAATTATAAGAAAATAAAACCACATAGCAGTACCCATTAATCAAAGAAATACTGTACAGGAATGAGTGGGAATACCCATCCCTGTATTAGAATATTTAAAGCCTGTTAAAAACTTGTCCCTAAAGGAAAGAATTTATTTGACTAAGATTCCAAGGGAAACAGAATCTGAAGATTCTAATTGAAAATTCATTCAACTTGAAATTAAATCATAACTGAAACTAATGGCTTAATAATGAAAATATCTGCATCCCTAATGACATACTTCCATAAATGTAAGCTGCTACTACAATTCCTTCAAGGTATGCTCTACCTTACCGAAAATAGTGGTTTCTTAAGAAAATATCTTTGTGCAGGAGAGCAAAAAATATGCAGGGTAAATTAGGGAAAGTTATTCATATTGTTCATCATCCTTTCACCATTTGTCAATTTAGTTATTAATATATATTTTCTAACAGGTTTCTATAATATATGTAATGTTTTATCATTGTTCATTTTCCACAATAATGTCATATATTATTCTATTTGTTTTTCATAGTTAACTACTAGAATAAGTGTTATTTACCCTATTATTATTCCATTTGATAGAACAGAAAGTAAGTTTCAGAAATATTTAGGTATTTAAGGTGACAGGGCTTCTAGAGGTGAAGTCATAACCAGAGCTTTTTGTTAATGTGCTCTCTTGCTTTGGGCCTCATTTGGAACTCCTGAGATACTCCCTTCCCCATAGAGAACTGCAAGTTCCAGCTCTATAGCTTAAGCTACTCTTGGGGTACTTCATTTTCTTTTCCCTATTTTCTTATCTCAATGGACAATGTGGAAATATAGTTGGTTTTCCATATGGGGATAAATTTTATATTAAAAAATGGAAAAATGGGAATGATATAAGGAGTCCTAAAATATATTATTACTTACTGAGAAGAAAAGACTCATTTTTGGCTGTGGCTAAGGCACAGAAATAGCCTTATTGCGCGCGCTCTCTCTCTCTCTCTCACACACACACACACAACACACAGAAAGAAAAGGAGAATTTTCTCAATGGAGTTTTACTTATTATTTATACAAATAAAGTTAGAGTGTTGAATAAACTGTGAAGAAATGCTTTTAAGAACCATAATTGGTGAGTCAGGAATTGAGATGGTTCATTACACACTTAGGGGTAAAGTGCTAGTGTGGCACGGTAGCTACGATTTAGCTGTATTTCCATTAGCAGGAGTCATGAGGCTAAATTTCTATGTACTACCATTGCAAATTTACCTTCTAATTTTATTTTAATGTTTCGAGTACTTAATTTCCCATTTTTCAAAAACATGGGAAGGAATATCTCCCACCATCATGATAACAGCTCCTCAGAACTGCTAGAATGTTAATACCATTCAAGTTCAAAAGGAACTTATATAAGAAGCATAAAATTAGCACTAGAAGAACAACCTAAAATTTTGGAGCTTTGATAAAGCATTCAGAAATATTACCTTATCTTTTTGGTAGAAAATCATATCCACCATGGAGAGGACATGTTTATTGAATCTCTCTTTAGCAAAAATGAGGGATGTGGTGAGGCTGAAGAAATGTTATTCCTTTTTATTAGAAGCAAATAAAAAAAAAGAAACAGAAAGACTCAAAGCCCTAAATGCTTTAGAAAGTCCAGATAAGATTTGCTTTTGAACATTCAGGATAGAGCGTGGTAAAAAGGGCAGGCTTTGGCATCTGACTGATTGAAATCATGGCTCTAATACTTGTTACACGGCCTTCTCCGAGAAAATTATTCTCTCAGTTTCAGTTTCCTTATCTATAAAATGGGGATAAGAATCTCTAATGGACAGAACAGTGGTGAAGATCAAATGAGAAAATTAGAGTGAGGTCATCTCATAATGTTTGTCTCAGAGGAACAAAGGCGAAAGAAAGTAATTTGGGGGTACCTACTATCAGCCAAATATTATATGAAAGGCTGGGAATATAACAGTGAACAGGACAATGTTCCTTGAAAACATGTACTTATTAATAAATGTTTGTGGATGTCATCTTGTTAAAAAAAATCCAATAACAACAGGTAGACTGGATAAAAATCAAATATAATAAAAATTTTTTAAGAGGGTATAATAAAAATGACTTGGGATTTTCAAGTCTACTTAATTGTATTAAAACTTTCCATTTCTTCAGGTCTCTCTCTCTCTCTCTTTTTTTTTTACCATAGTGATCTGTGAATCTGTTTGGTGACAATGCCCTAAATAAACATTATTTGAAAATGTCTCTATATAAATTATTTCTATATGCTTTATTTCATGCTATATTTGAATTATTTACACATATGCCATATCAAGGGATAATAATGCTCCAAATCTATATCAAAATTTCTGTGAGGACTGAATGAGTTATGGATAAAGCAATGAAAACAATGCCAGGTACCAGTAAACACTTGATATGTGTTAAACACTATTATTACAGGAATTAAATAATAAACCTGCAACACTTGGAATAAGCAATAGCTTTCAGAATTGAGCAGTATGAAGTAACCAGAAATCCACAAGGTGGCTCTCAAGGCTTGGCTTTTAAACACAACAGGGTTGCTTTATATTTCCAAAGAAATGAAAGAAGACTTATGAATGCCAACCTGACTTTTCAAAGACACTCATGAATTCATAATTAATAAACAACTGGAAGACTACAAAGCTGTTTAATGAGTGTTATGTAATAGAAATTTTATAAAGTGGAAAAAAATGAAAATGAACAAATCTTATAGTTCTAAATTTAAAGAATCATGTTCAAACAACTGACATCACATTTATCATATTCAGAATTTAAAATGTCAGTATAAAATGGTGAAATTCATAGTGGAGTCACAATAATTAAATACATTTTCCCGAGATGATCAATGAGAAAGCATACAGCACAAGGCCTGGCAGCCAGCAGCTGTTCAGTGAACATCAGTTAAATCTTATGCATATGAAGTACTTTGAATATACTATCATTTTATGCCCACTGACTTTTTCGTTTGAAAATTTATTTTCATTGCTTTAAATCAGGGCAAACATTTTCTGTAAAGGGCCATACTTAAGGTTTATTAGTGGGCCGCATAGTCCTTGTAGTAACCATTCATTCTTCCCTTGTGGTGTAAAAACAAAAAGCAGCCATTGACAAAGGAGTCTGGCTATTTTCTAATAAAACCTTAATTACAAAAACAGGTGGTCACCTTTGGCCTTCAGGTTGTAGTCTATCTATTCTTGATCTAAATCATTATCTCACATAATTAACTAAAATCTTCTGTAAATCTTAGGATACTATCGATACTCAAATTACTTGGGGAAGGGCTTCTCAAACTGTAATGTGCAGTAAATCACCTAGGGATTGAGGCAAAAATGCAGATTATGATTTGGTAAATTTGGTATGGGGCCTGTGGTTCTGCATTGCTAAAGGGGATCCAGGCTTTTAAGGTCCTTTGAACATACACTGAGTAGCAAGGCTGTCAAACTCCCCGGGTCTCAAACTTTTATTTTCTTTCTTTTTTTAAAGGTCTTATTTTTAAGTAATCATTACACCCAAAGATACAACTCCAAGATCAAGAGTCACATGCTCCACTGACAAGCCAGCCAGGCACCCCTAAACTTTCACATTCTTGAAAAGAACTTTTATTTATGCAGCTTTCATCTGTCCATATGAACCTCAGAAATTAAAACTGAGAAATTAAAAAATATTAATCTATAATTTTTAAGAGGCTAATAACTCTATTAGATATTAACATATTTTATGAAACTTAACTGTATTTTACCTTTTAACTGTATTTTAAAGAGTAGGACTAAACACAATTCCAACCATATGGATAGATGAGATAATTGAACACATCGTGCCCTGGAATTCTTTGGAAGATCATTAAATAAAAAAAAAATAAAGATTATAACATGATAAATATGTAAAATTAACTCCTTGGAAATTGGAGACCATTCATCTGTCAAATATAAAATAACTGTATTATCTGGCACATGATATGCTTTAGTTCTTTTATCTTGACGTCATTTGTTCCCTACCTGTTTTTCTGCATGTCCATAGTCAGGTCCTTGTGTAGGTAAAAAGAAGGAAATCTGACCACTATTTTTTGCTCTTTCTATTAGAGACATAGCTGTTCTTACAGTGGCATTTCGAGCATGTACAAACACCATCACCTGAAATAAAGAAAAGAAGTTTGTTTAATACTGAAATTCATTGAAAGATAGCTTAACACTAGTCTGAAAATCTGTGTGTATACACACACACACACACACACACACAAACTATTTATTTTCCAAAATACAACCCCCAGTTTATGAATTCCCCAACATTTCCTTATTTTAGGACAAAGTGTATATAGGATAAAGACAAGTTAAATAAAATTCAATAACAAGGCTTTATATACTGTCAACCTATAAATTGGTGGAAGTCAGAACTGAAATTAATGGATTCTATAAAATGTTGAGTTTAATTTGTGCTTTTTTCTTTCGAAGACATGATTCATGAGTGCACTCATATATTATGGGGACAGAGTACAAAAATATATGAGCGCCTTACTTCTCCACTGTCAATGAAATTTCCAGTATCATAAAGATTTTAAAGAAAATGAAAACAATAAAAACTCTCTTCCTTGGACAAAATTATGTCTAAGAACAACCATTTAGAATAGAGTTTTGGGAACTGCTGGAGATGAAAATGCTTCTAGAGAGGCATTTGGAATTTTCTGCCTTTTTTTTTTTTTTTTACCTTCTCATGGAATTACTCACAAAGTAACTGTGGAAATCTGGATTAGGGGGAAGTTACATATCTGGATGCTTTGTCAAGTAGAAGTGGAAAAAAGTATTTTCAGGGACAGTCACCAGGCAGAATGTCAATGCAACAGAAGAGAATGAAATCAGAGAGTGAGGAGCACTCTGCATCTGCTGCCTATCAGTGCTTCTCTCTGGTGTCTTTTCTTCTTTGGCTTCCATGTCCCCTCACATTCAGCTCAACACCAGACTTCCCAAAGAGCCATCACTATAATAAAGTAATTTTATTCTTTCATATGGACAACTGATCTTTTTCAATTTTATATGATGTGAATAAAGTATCTATCTCTAAGTAATTTGGCATTTGAATCAAAATCTGAAACATACAAAGGACTATCAGCAGTGTGGGAGCTCTGGGTGACTCACAGACAAGTTCTAGCCCCAGTTTCCAACCAGAGACCTCTAAAACTCTCTAGAGTTATCATGGTATCCCCCTTAGGCCTCAGCAAGGCGGAGGTCCTAATTCTTACTTTTTCCTCAATCTCTCTCCATATTTATCTGTTAATTGTGTTTTCCTAGAAGCTAGAACATTTGTGGTTATTTCCATAGTACACATTTAGAAAAATAAGCAACTGATGGTTTTAGTCAAGGAATTGATAGGCTCATGCTAGTTGACCTAAGTAAAAGAGAAAGTCATTTTGAAAATGAACAAAAGTGAAAGGGGAAGTCAAATCCCTTGACCTGGGATTTGACCAGAAAGGAGATGGAGTGACACAGATCTAGAGCGCACACTGTATAATTTACTCGCAGAAATCTTATGCCTATTAACGTGTTAAAGAAACTGCTCCATGTACGGGATGCCAATATAATTTAGAGGAGTGTAAAATCACAGAGAATAAACATTCAAGAAACTGGAATGCTTAAATTATTAATATTCTTTTAGGAAGTGTTCAAAGTCAAGGAGAGCAGATAATCTGGAGAAGACCAAAATTCCTCAATGAAAAGCTCCCAAAGCATTTAGAGACAATAAAACAAGAATTGCAAGTCATCTAGAGAGATTTAACATTAATCACCGCCATCAAGGATATAAAGCGTAAGCTTTCATACTTGGTTAGAGCTCTAACTGATTGGCTGATACTAATGTGTTTTCAAAAGAAATATCATAAGAATATCTCTAAAGAGCATATGAATGAAATTTATTTCAGTAAGCTTCATGTACACTTGGAAAATTCTTCTGTTTTCCTTATTTTCAACTAAAAAAACCCTCCAAATCTGACTTCGATAGGCTCTCTAGCTTTCTGGGGAAACACCGTTATCTCAAGGGATGTTAAGAGACTACCACTCAAGCTCACTGTAATATTTTCATCATTATTGACATAAACTGTTTAATACAAGGTTAGAGAGAAAATTCTGTGAACTATAATGCCCTCCTGAAGCTTTACCAGTTCGGAATCTCTCAGATTCTACCATCCTGTCTGTTGTAAAAAGTAAGAGTATTTCAACAGTGAGTTTCTTCTTAAAAAGTTAAGGCAGACTTCTTCTCTCTTATATAAAATTAAATTTTATTACACACAAAGCCTCACTAAACTCTAATATTACATTTTAAGAAAATCTCAATTAAAATGAAATTATTTATTTTTTAATTAATTTATCCATTTATTCAAATCTTTCTGAGACTTCTGAGAATCACTGTCAAGCCCTGAGAATTCTGCGAAAGAGAGGGGCAGTCTCTGCCCTCACGGAGATGACAATCTAGCATGATGTATTAAATAAGCACAAAATATTTTTTAATTGCTAAGTATTTACTAGCCATGGATGTGTATAATACTGTTGAAAGAGTAAATATGAAAATGGACAAGACATTGTCCCTTCTGTAAAAGACATGTACAATTTAAGGAAGGAGAAAAAAAAACTGTACACACGGAGCATGGATAACATAGGAATGCTAAGCACGGAGCTGGCGGGTCACCTTCATTCATCCATTGCACTGTATTTACACGGTACCTACTGACTACCAAACCACGCACTAAGCACCACGGATACAATCAATGATAAATACATCCCAAGGCTCCAAATTGGTCTGCTCCTGTTGGTAAGGAAGAATCACTAGCAATCAGCCCTACCGGGCTATAGAAGCAGGTACAGGCTGGATGGAGGAGTCTATAGTAGTATTTAAAGGAGGGCACATGTTGTGATGAGCACTGAGTGTTATATGCAACTAATGAATCATTGAACACTACATCAAAAACTAATGGTGGCTAACAACATAATAAAAAAATAATAAAACAGAATATTTATCCTTGGTAATGTTAGTGTGTTAGCTTGAAGAAGTACAGTCTCTTTTCAAAGTTTCTTTCACTAAGACCCAGGGACCTCTTCGTGGGAATCAGTGCTGGTGCTCATTAAAATAGACTTCTGGGTCCTCCCCTAAAACCGAGTAAGAATATCTAGGGGTGGGAACTAAAAATTGAATTATTAACAACTTTTGAGATGACTAGTGCACTACTGTGTGAAATTAGTTAATAATCACGACCAACTTAGTTTTCTTCTCCTAAGTAAGGTTAAAAGGAAACATAAATAAAACCACTACTACAAAGATGATGATTTAAAAAACTTCCCAATAACCTATCTTTATTTACCTATATATATGAAACATCAGGGAATATGAAGGTATTTCATATAACCAGTATAGCCCCAAGATCATTTCCCAGATGGGTTTTTATAATGCAACCAGATTTCTATTCTCCATAATTCAAATGCCACATTATGTAAATCCTGTTGATACGAAGAACATAAGGGAAAATAAAATATGACCCTAAATCTTCATTAATTATTTCAGTCTGACTTATCAACTTATCACTTTGCAAATTATTTTCTATGGCAGCCAAGAGAAATATTAGTTACAACTTAAAGTAGCAATTTCTTTTTATTAAATAATCCATCACTTCTTGTTCAGTAAAATAAACTCTTTTCTTTATTAAGAATTTTCTGTTTAGAGGCTCCAACAGAAGCCATTACAAGGTTTTGGGTCTCTATAACATACTTGATTTTACGGTTTGTTAATTTGGTTAATTAATTTAAATAGACATATAAAAATTATAACTACCAGAGAGGACAGCACTGTTTCATTTGGCAGAAATAACTGCAAATTAATCTTAGAAACACTACTGGTAACCGAACAGCAGTTAAATGGGCATGTGTCATTAAAATAAGATTATAACAATAGATTCAAGTCAACAACATTGGTAAATTTTAATTGTTTTATGAAACTGTTTATATTTTTACTTGAGGTTTGTTAGATTAATACATTTAAAAATATTGTATATACTTGTTTGTAGTTTAAAAAGCCATTTAGTTTAAGAATATATAATTAAATCAGTCCTGAGCTAGGAGAGAAAGTATGTGAATTTGCGTTTTGGTCCTGTTATTTGATGTGCCAAAGACAGTGTTCTTTACATGATGTGCTGATTAAAAGTAATGAAAGAGTGAGGGGCGCCTGGGTGGCTCAGTCAGTTAAGCACCTGCCTTCAGCTCAGGTCATGATCTCAGGGTCCTGGGTTCGAGTCCCGCATCGGACTCCCTGCTCAGCGGGGAGCCTGCTTCTCCCTTTGCCTGCCACTTCTGCTGCTCATGCTTGCTCTCTCTCTCTCTCTCTGACAAATAAATAAAATCTTTAAAAAAAAAAGTAATGAAAGAGTGAAAGCTGAGATAAATAATCATTCAAAAAACTAGAACGTTTAAGTAACTCATATTGTTTCAATGTATTCAGAGGGAAGGACATATTATTTGAAAAATACCAAAATTCTACTTTGAAACATTATTAAAGAGCAGTGATTTAGAACAAACTACTTAATCTCTCCAATTCTTACTTCCCCCACTCCACAGATAGTTACCAGAGTCACAGGATTACTATAAAGTTTGAAGTACATAAAGTGAAAATACTGCATTTAGTAAAGTCATAGCTCTCAAACTTTAGAACACTTTGAAATCATTTAAAAACACAATTGTTGCTCCCTTCCTCTACCACCCTTTCAGATTAAGTAGGTGTGAGGCAAGCCAGGACTTTGCATTTCTTTTTTTTTTTTTTTTTAAATGAGTTATTTATTTGAGAGAGAGACAGAGAGACAGAGCATGAGCAGGGGGAGGGGCAGAGGGAGAAGCAGGCTCCCCACTTAGCAGGAAACCCAGATGCAGATGCAGCTCGTTCCCAGAACCCTGAGATCACGACCGGAGCCGAAGGCAGATGCTCAACTGACTGAGCCAACCGGGCGTCCAAGACTTTGCATTTCTAACGTTCCAAGGAGATGCTAACACTCTTTGTACAGCAACTTCGAAAACCTCTGTCAGAACTGGTACGTATCAGCACCACTGTAAGGGTAATAAACAATAAAATGAATTTGGCCTAAAAGACTAAATGGTGAGATCAGTAAAAGACTGCTATAAATTGACACCTATGTATTTATTTCTCATTGATGCCAAGGGTGTACATATCTAACACCAAATAACTTAAAAGACCATTTATCCTTTAATCTTTTGTAAAGGTGCTGTGCAAGATGAATGAGAAGTAAAAAGGAAGTTAAATGAATATTGAAGCCTGAGATTATTTGAAAACAGGAGGGAGGAGGGCAAGGATTAACTGAAGTGTTGAATCAAAGACTCTTCCCTAGAAATTTCCACTAAGAAGGTAGACTGAAAAGGAAATATCTGAAAAACAGACAACACGGCAGATAGATGTTCCACAGAAAATGCTGCTGAGGAATGACATTCTTTAACATATGGTATTCGCTTTTGCATGGGTTAAAGAATGAGGCCTGGGGGCGCCTGGGTGGCACAGCGGTTAAGCGTCTGCCTTCGGCTCAGTGCGTGATCCTAGCGTTATGGGATCGAGCCCCACATTAGGCTCTTCCGCTATGAGCCTGCTTCTTCCTCTCCCACTCCCCCTGCTTGTGTTCCCTCTCTCGCTGGCTGTCTCTATCTCTGTCGAATAAATAAATAAAATCTTTAAAAAAAAAAAAAAAGAATGAGGCCTGAGGGTGAGGAGTTTTACATCCTAGCGAATTATGCTTTCACTCTAACTGGCCTGGTAGGTGACTTGCTCTCAGTTCTTTCCAACCTTCTTTACCCAGGTTCCTCCAGAGAATTAAGCCCTAATGAAATAAACAAAAAGTGATTCTAAAACTGCATGGTCCCCAGACCAGCAGCATCAGCCTCCCCTGGGAACCTGTCAGAACTGCAAACACCAGATCTGAGCCCATGACCCTGAAGTTGGGGCTCGGCAATCTGGTTCGATGAGATCTCCAGGTGATTCTGATACATGTTATGTTAACATCTGAGAGCCCTGCTTCAAGCCACCCATTATAAGCTCAAAAACAAAAACAAAACCTTCCCTGTACCCCATTTAGAACATTCTGGTATCTCTGGGAGGATGGAGAACACAGGCAAATCATCTTCTATGTTCTATCATAGTTTGAATGGGGAGTGCCACTACAGATGTGTTTCAGATATTCTTGTATACCACAGAGAGTGTAAGCACAAAATAGTTTTGATGGCTGTGGTCATATTACCACATCTGTGTTATCAGGGAAATGCAATTTTAAAAGGTTTGATTCTGCAGCCAGGAGACATCTGTGGTGGGATGCTACCAGTAAGGACAGAGTTCTCATTTTAGGCCTGCCAATGCTGGCCAGCTGAAGACACTCAAATCATCTGAAGATCTTTTCACATCAGTGCACAGTTTCTTCATTTATTTTTTACATTTGCATAGTATTCCATTACTTAGAAATGCCATAATTTATTTAACTAGTCCTTGTTTGATGGACATTTATGTTGTTTTCAATCTTTCATTATTTAAAGCAATGACATAATAAATAGCTGTTCACAAGATATTTCACATGTTTGTGAATATATTTGTTGGACAAGTTCACAGATGTGAAACTGTTGGGTCAAATATATATGACAAATTCATTTAACTATTTCCTTATTCTGAACACTGTTTTATTATTGGAGATTTTTTTCTTATAAATTTGTAGGTGTTCTTCATATATGGAAGGTAATATGCTTTGTCTTTTTCTATATTGCAAATATTTTATTCTAGTCTACATTTTATCTTTTGACTTTGTTTATGGTACCTTGTTTAGTACGGAAACAGTTAATTTTTCTTTAACTCTATCAGCATTTTTCTCTGTGGCATCTGAGAAATTTACAGACAAGCAAGTAAAAATAGTCATAAACATTTGAAAAGGTGCTGAACTTCACAAGCACTTTGTGGCTCTGGTAATCCAATATTAGGTACAAACAGCACTGGATTTTGCTCTCACAAATGGATATCTTTCCAGTGCTAAATGAAAAACAATCAAGTTGAAGAACAATTTCCATAGTAGTATTCTGAGTATATATGTAGAGGATGTCTGTGTTTAAAATTAGAGACATGGATGGACACCCACCAATTTAAATACCTCACAAAATGAAAATGGGAGTGGGGGAGGATCAAAAGATGTTTCCTTTGTATATCTTGTATTGTCTGTCTTACCCACTGAAATAAGCCCTAACAGTTTTATAATGAAATATATAAATTATATTGAACAGAAAAAATCATCAATGATGACAATGAGGTTGTAAGAGTTTATAATATTTGATATGATTATTTTATTGCTAAGGAATTTATGGTGTCCAAGTAAAAACTTAAAGGAAACATATTTAATAATGTACTTATAAGGGCGATGGTGGTCCTTTTAATCTAAGTGACAAATTTATCTTGTTTCAGAGTACCTGTGAATGCTTTAAGAAGAAAAGAAAGATGCTCTCACAGAAGAAAATGGATAGCATTTCAAGGAAAGTATACAGAACTCAAAGGTACAGAGAAGAGAGCAAATACATAGGGTGGTAAATACACAATTTTGACAAAAATGGACATGTGGACAGAGGAGCAGTAATATCTGGAAAAGCAAATAACAATCTCCTTATAAAATATGTATTAAGATAAAAAAATCATTCAAGACTCATAAAAAAATGATACCACTAAAAGTGATACTTGAGAAATTATTTTTATGTTAGAGATAGATTTTAAACTGAATAGAGAGAAGGCTATCACTATGAAAAAAATATGACTCAAGGAAGTATAAAAAAAACAGCAGACAAAATATAGGAAAAAACGAGAGATGATTTTATCATTGTAAACTGACAGGACAATCAACAGGAAAAAATTTTAAAGGGTGGGGTTAATGTAAAAAAGGGGTGCTCTGTTTTTTATGAAGACTCAAGATGAGCAAGAGAGTATTTAGGAATCCCTGAGAGTTAGTGTGATTGTTGGAGACAGATGTGACAAAAGGGGATTCTGATTTAAACATTTTAAAATACAGCTCTGCAGCCAATGAACTGCTTGAAAAGTTAGTATAAGTTCATAAAAATTCATTAAGAAAAAGAGAAGAAGCCCTTTTACCTACAGGGGGGAGAGGGATGTTACTAATACGGTCAGATTAAAATAATAAAAATTTCCCTGATGCTTCCAGATAGAAATGATATTTTATTCTTTCGAGCATCTAACAAATCCATGTGCTCCTTCCCTCAAGCATTAATCACTGACTACCTTTTTTAAAAAGCGACTTTTATGCTTGCCATAGCTCCTCTGCAAGTCTGCCGTCATCTAACAATTACATGACAGGCACCTGGGACATAACTGTGGGCAAGCCCAGCACTGGTCTCTGTGCTTTTGGAGCTTCTATTTAGTTACTAAGGTGAAAGACTGGAGTCTGAGAAGATTGGGAACACAGAAGCTGCTATTCATTACATGAACAACCATGGGAGGAAACAGTGACAACAACAACAACAACAACAAAAAGGAAAAAGAAATGAAAAGCATAATTGAAAAAATAATTGGAGTCCTCTCTTAAAGTTAGCAAATTACTTGATTTAAAGGTCATGACATTTCAAGTTTCTTCATTACTGGTCTTTGGATGTCATCTCTTTAAATTCTTCCTATTGTTCAAAACCTCCATGCATTTCTATGTGTCCAGGCCTTTGCTTATGTTTTATTTTGCTTAGGTCTCCTGCCAAATTCTCCTGTGGAAATTCTACAAACCTTTAAACCCAGTTCTAATGTTTCATCTCCAATCTCTCTAGGGAAATTAATCATTCCCACAGCACTCTGTTCATACTTGTGTAATCTCAGCATATACATGGGTTTCCACCCTGATGTTAATAACTGCTAGGACTAACAATAAAAGGCAAGATTTATTAAATGCTTATTATGTGCTAGGTCCAGTAGTAGGTGCCATGCATAGTTCTCTATCTCACTATTAACAACACCATTAGATAGGTAATGCTATTAGTGTTTTACAGATGAGAAAACTGAAGCTCAGAGTTTTAATAACTTGCTACTCATTCAAGAGCAGAATAGGGAAATTAGCCTCATTCGAAAGCCTACTTTTTTGCACCAAGTTCTATTCCCTCCTTGGGTGTTGCCTAAAGGCAAGTTTACATCTTACTCATTTTGAGGTCTCCTTGTCATCCCCTGTCCCACTCTCCAAACTATCATTCAATCAATAGGTACTCAATAAATGACAGCTGAAATTACAATGTTAAAAATGATCAGTTTTCACAGAAAACATTTATTTTTTAAAATATTTATGAGTAGAAATTCACATTTAAAAGTTTATAAATTATAATACGATGTAGGCTGAGTTAATACTTTCACTGATGCATTTATGAGAATATGGGGTATCAAGTTAACTTCCAATTACCCAACTAGATAATTAACTTTCTTGGATTGTTTTTAAAAATGTATTAGTAAACATTTTACTGATATTTAATAAACTAAAATTGCTACTGATAGTCTTCTCATACTGTTGTAAAGCTACATGTGTATGTATTTTAATGTCATTGCAAAGTTCAAAATTTGTGATTTAAAAAAGAAACAACTTATAAAATGAGCTTATTCTGAGAGCATCTTAACACAAATTCTGGACTTTGAAGTCAAAGATAGTTCCTAAGTCAAAGCTACCTATATTTCCAATTAATCAAATTAATCAAATTCATTAACCAAAACAATGTCCTACTGATGGACATGAATAAAGAAAGTATTCATATGTTTTTGTAATGATACTACTCTACGGATTAACTAGTATTACTAAAAGTAATAGTTCAGCTCTGAAAATAGGGCTAAAATAATAAAATTTAAAATAATCTATTTTAATAATCATGGGTATAACAACTAGCATTTATTATCAGATATTCCTGGCAACCAACTAAATTACTAACGCATATTTTTAGTTTAAAATTACGTGGTTAAATGTTTATCAGATATATCATGAAAATACAAACTACCTCAAACAGGGTTAATTAACCTTGTCCTACCTATATCTGAAAACTGTATAATTCACTGAATAGTCTTCATGCATCAAATTATGCAAATAAACCAAGAAAAGTAATCTGGAGTAGAGAGAACCGGTTCCGCAGCTCCAAGCTGTGTAATTAGATCTACACTCGGCAATTCACAGCCACCTCTGGACTCTCACGCTGAGAATCTGCAGTTCTTCTCAAGAAACCTAAGCTTTTAAGTGATAAACAGATTCAGGTTATCATTACTGAATTATATTTAGGGCACTACTCTGAAAGTGAAATATATTCTTTGCAAATTTCTTTAAAGGAGTAAGTTTTAATATTTATCAGTTTCTATGTTTGAGTTGTAGGGAGCTTTAACTGCTATATTTGGTTAAAAGAAATCTATGATACTTCACATTTTCTAAACCCTAAAAGATACTTGTTATCAAAATGTATAATAATAATGAAAACAAACTTGGACAACTTAGTGTACACTCCACACCATAAGAGCGAAAATACATATCATTTTTCTAGCTAAGTACACTGTAAAGAAAAAAATCTTATGATCAATTAACCATACATCAGGACACTGTACAATATACTTAGAAGCATAAGACAGTTCTATTCAACATAGTCTCTAAAATATTAAGACTACAAACTTACAGAGAAAAAAGTGTTTTTAAAATTTCAAAATGATATATATTTTGAATGTATTTTCCCTTTACTATAAACTTTTTCTTTAATTAAAAAAATGTTTTCTTAAGACATTAAACATATGTATATCTTTTAGAGGTAATATAATTTATGTTATCCAAAAGATGCTTGAATAAATTTTCTATAAATTCTTAGTTCAGGTCTTGTTCATATGTGCACCATATACATTTATGCATTCAATAATCTGGAATCTGAATTCATTTTTTTTTTTTTTTTAACTGGGCTCCATGCTGCAGGGCCTTTCCTCAGGACCCTGAGATCAAGACCTGAGCTGAGATCAGGAGTTGGCCACTTAACTGACTGAGCACCCAGGCACCCCTGAAATCATTTGTAAAACATTCACTATACTTATAAACTTAAGTAACTTCATGATAGTGTACATGCTGTGGATGAAAGTGAATTTTATACATTAAAACTGTCTTAAGCATAGAAAATATTAGAATTTTCTTCTAGCTTTTTTATAAAATACAAAAGTGAATAAACACATCAAGAATATTCATTTTACTTGCTCATAATTACTTAAACAAATTTAAGATACTCAAACTAATTTTTTTAAGAAAAAATTCTTATCAATCTAGACAAAACGGTTATCTGATGCCAAACTAACCTATATAACATATTTTAGTCTTATTTTAAATACCAACAGAGTTTTAGACCTATGTTTTAATCATAATTCAGCATCTGTATAGTCGAAAAGCTTGGGCAAGTTTACCCATGCTTCGTTTTTTTACCTGTAAAATGGAGATAATAGTACATACCTTACAAGGCTGATGTAGATACAACAAACAATAATTAGAAAATACCAGAAAAAAGCCTATCACATAAAATGGGGTCCATTCAGTAGGAAAAAAAAATTTAGTTGTTTTACAAAGGTCTTCCTTACATTTATTCCAAATCTGATCCCTACCCATCCCACTCACTGGGGCCAAGATCAGTATTGTTCTCCAAGGCAACAGAAAACAAATGCACTTGTTTGCACACATAAGAATTCTTCAAAGATTTGAAAAATTCTATCGTGTCTCCAGTATTGACTGTGCTTTCCTCAGCTAAACATCATCAGTTCTCATGCTGTTTTCCATAAATGATAGTTATTATGGCTTGCCATAGGTGCCATTTTTATTCTTTATTCTTTTTTAATATAAAAAGAATGTACTGAAGAGAATTTGTTGAAGAAATGATTCGTTTAAATGTACACAGGCTTTATGCTAAAATGTCCTCACCTCGATTATATAGTTTAATATGACTCTACATTATATTTTCAAAGATGTATCAATTTGAACTGTAATTACTGAATAACCTGAAAGAATTTAAAAGGAATCTATTGGCATTTGTTTCTTAAAAATGTGAAAAAAGATTTTTTAATAATTGAAAGATCACATACTTTCTGAAAAGAATCTTTTAAAAAATTTCATCACCAAAAATTACTGGGTTGCTGTAGATTTTTCACACATACTATTGATGATTTCCTCAGCCCAGATTTTTCAGAGGGAATTTACAAGCACAGTCTCTGCATTCTCTTCTCTTTGCAGGGCAATACCAGGTTAAATTAAAATGTCAGTTTTGTGGGGGTAAAAACACTGAAAGGGAAGTAAAAAGGCCAAGGTGCTAGTTTCAGCTGCAAATCTTATTAGATGTCTGGCTTTGGGCATATTATTAGGCTTAGTTTTGTCATCTAATAGGGTGGACTAATGAACTTCATGATGCTTTCATAAATTCAATGATAAAGTAAACATAATGATGATCTATTAAAATGTTGTCTTTAAAATACTTTCCATCTGAAATAAGATTATTTGGGAGCTGATCAGAAGATGACAAAATATGGTTTAATAAGTACAACCTATAATTAAGGGAAAAAATTAAGAGTATTATTCATCTTAATTTTCAAGTAAATAATACCTTTCCACAGGATTTTTGGCAATGATTCAAACTGTAACGACAGAATATTTATATCATGGTACGAATTTATTTACAGATGATTATGGAGTATATTCTTCTTTGTGTCATATATGATGTTAAGTTTGACACACATGAAACTGCTCTTAATGCAAAAAAAGCATTTAAATTTTAAAGTTTATCTTGTTACAGGTTTTTATGTGAAAAACATTTACACAAATCAACAAACTGAGGGGCATTAAATTGTGGTCAGCAGAGCAAAGACAGCATGAATTGTGCAACTCTCTGTGTGCAGAGTTCACAATTAGTAAGGATGACCCAGAACACTGCAGAGGAGGTGCTCTGGAAAGATGTACCCTCTACTTTCTGGCTCAACCCTAGTTTCTAGAGCTGGTGCAGCATTTTCAGTTACAGACCTGTCCTATATATGCAAATGTGTGACTTTGTACCTGATCTGAGCGATGAAGAAGTCATAGTTGCCTGATAAATAAAAGATATTACATTAGAAAACTTACAGGCTACTGCATTCAGCCAGTGTACTCAGTTAGAATTCAAGATGGCATTCAAGGCCCATAAGGGAAAACCACTGGTTTGCTAGGTCTAATGGATACATGACAAAGTAGAAGACCAAATCCCATCTCTACAAGAAAAGCTGAATTGATATTCCATACGTGAAAGATTAGTCTACCTGGTATCACAAGAACAGAACCTACCAGTCCTTATGCAAATTATGAAAAACTAATGCTATAGCACAGTGGCTTAAAAACTTATTTGGCTGAGGAATTCTTTCTTCCAACAAACTCTACTGTAGGAGCTCAATATATATGTAAAGAGATGAAAGCTACTGAAGTGGGCCTCAGAGAACCAAATCTCATTTCCTCCTCCCAGACAGCACACCTTTCCCACTCCCAGCATCATGACAGCAAGTCCTGTGGCACCTCGGAGCACCCTGGAGGAGTCCGAAACTAAGCTTTATGAGGAACTCCTCTAGTTGAAAGGAACTGTTCAATACTCTATTTCCTTTTTGTTAAAAGTTTGAAAATTCTAAAATCCCATCATCCCTTTCATTCTTCTGGACAGTATTTTAGGAAAGCAGTGAAAATATTCATTTTAAAAACAAAACACTTTCACTGATTTCTAAATACCACTCTCTACTAAAAGGGAACCAGGTTTGCAGAAATTATTAATTCCAATTCTGGGACTAGGGCATGTCAGAAGGGTGAAGAAGCAAGACTGGAGGGGCTCCCAACTGCCAAATTTGGGCTAATAAGATAATCAAAGTAAGTAACAAAATAATGGATTATAACCCATTGAGTAAAATAAAAACTCAAGTCAACAGAAAAATAAATTAATAAATAGGAGGAGCAGCTCTTCCTTACATGCAGTGGAATAGAAGGAATGGCAGAGTTAGAAACTCATTAATAGATGCTAAAACAAGTGGGTGAAAGTTAATTATGAAATCTGTACATTTACATTTTATGCATAATCATTTGATTAATCTTTGTTTCCCTCATCAGGTTATAGGCAACACTAATGCAGAGTATCTCTTTCTGATTTCTGTCTTCAGCACAGTCTCTGACACAGGCAAATATTCAATAAATATTGGATGAATATTGACAGTACTGTCTTAGTTTAGTTTTAAAAGTCCTTCTGTTCAATACCTAGATTGATGACTTAGATATACTTCACATGATAAAAGAAAGCGTAGCAGTTTCTGTACTGGGTACTTTATCCACTGAGCTTTTACCTTAACAAGGTAAATATACTACAGAAAGAGATCCCAAATCATGAACCATTCTCAGTAAAGTTTTTAAGTCCAGAATCCTATTTCTGTTTAAAATTTCAAGCTAATTGTATGAAAAGGTTACAAGTATCAATTTTTTAAAAGTTCATAAAGACATACACACAAAAGTAAAAAAAAAATAAGGAACATATATTGAAGCCAACCTACTTGCAATGATTAATTTAATGATGAAATAATTTAATGATGAAATTCTAAAAATCCAAGCACTATGATTTCAGGCTGTGTCAAAGATGTTCTCGAATATGACTAAAATCTGAATGATGTGACCCAAACTACACTGCTTCTAATTAGTCCCCATAGTACAAATGTGGATCAACTTAATTAATTGCTAAACCCAGGTCAATCCAATAAAGGCTGCTAAGACAGAATAAAGAATCTTTCTTCAATACATTATGGTATCACACACAGAAAAATATTTTACTGACCTCCATGACAATCCAAATTGCATTGACATTTGTTATTGACAGTCCCAAAATAGCAACATCTATTCTGTAGAGCAAATTAACCAAGACTAGCTAGTCTATTACTATGCAAATAAAATTCATTAGTAAGCTAACAATTTCATTTCTACAGATGCCACTGGAGTTCAAGACCTATTATTATTCAACATTATAAGATGTTCCGGACAGAATCTAATTTCAGTAAAACAACAACATAAAATGTATTTTTAAACCTTCTATCAGTATTTTTCATTTCTTTTCTTAGACAATAATCACTATTTATAATTCTTAAACGCCTAACTATGCATTTAATATTCTCAAATATTAGATGATATTAGATTGAGGAGAGTCTTCATAAAAGAATATACTTTTAAAAATTTGGGCAGCAAAAAATCATACTAAACCAATATACTCTCAATCAACTTTACTGGCTAGTTTAAAACTGTACTGCTATAAAGGAAAAGGCACAAAATTATAATTTATCTTAGACTGGCTCGTAACTGTCTCTATTTTTTTTAGGCCATTTTCACAAACACAAATGAAAAACACCTCAATTCTCCACAAATCTGTACTGTACTCTTCAACGAACCCTCTTCATTAAGAAAAAAGAAAACAAAAACATGATGTATCTACAAACCTACAGTTGAGACAGTTATACCACACTTAAAAAAAGGCAGGTTGCCTTTTGACATCCATTAAGCCATTTATTTGGCCTTTGCTCCATATAATCTCAAAAATATAGCTATAAGACAAAGTAAATCAGAAACCACAGTTAGAAAACTGAGATCCATGTTTATGGACAACAGGACAAAAAAACTACTGGAGAGAATATTCAATGTGAGTAAAGCTAGAAAGCTTTTTTCCTTTCTCTAGATTCTTCCCCTCCCATCCCCCCCAAGTAGACAGCAGTAGTAGACACCAGACTACTATCTTACTAGGCTGGTTTAGTAGAGTACATATCCTTTCCAGAAACCTAGTCCTGCTAGAAAATAATCCTCTCTTAAGTTCTTGGTATAGGAAAATGGTCAGGGCCATCTGAGAGACAGACAGTGAAGTGCTTTAATGGCAGAGAATGTCTCCACTCCCCCAGAGCCATTTCCTCCCATTTAAGGGTAATAAAGTTAGAGGCTCCTTTCTAATCTCTTAAGGAGACAGCGGCTTAAGTCCCAGAGTAGAGGTCTTCCCCTCCTTCTTCAAGAGGGCATCTGTTTATATTCTAGTGTAAAAGATAAAGTCCTCGGATCACTTGGTCTACTTTCTCCCTTCCTTCCTCATCTCTCTCCCCTTCCTCCCTTCCTGTTCTTCTCCCTCTTCTTCCTTCTTCTCTCCCTTTCTCTTTCTTCTCTCTCCATCCCCTTCCTATACTCCCCATCAGAGGGGGGACAGACAGATGTGACAGCAACAGGTATACATATAAGCTTCCAGTTTCATAATTTTGTAGCTCATCTCCTATTGTGTAATCTATATGCATAGAGGTAGCCAGCTCTCACCCATACTGCCCTATGGGAAGCTAGGGAGGGGCAACCAACATGATGGTCTGTGAATAAATATGAGGTCTGTTCCAAGTATTTCCTGTTTCTGTAGGTGAGCTTGTGTGTATGTGTGTGTGTGTGTGTGTGTGTGTGTGTCTATACCCTCCATAAGACTTAACAGGTCTCCAACCATATTTCAGGAGCAGCCACTAACTTGAATGTTATACAGTCTGGCCAGAATATACTTAGAGCTGCATTTCCTATCTACTCATTTATAAAAACCAAGAAAAAATGAGATATGAGACTGTTGTGTTATTCCCTTAAAAACAGAATCCTGGGGTGCCTGGGTGGCTCAGTAGTTAAGCTTCTGCTTTCAGCTCAGGGCGTGATCCCGGCGTTCTGGGATCGAGCCCCGCATCAGGCTCCTCCGCTGGGAGCCTGCTTCTTCCTCTCCCACTCCCCCTGCTTGTGTTCCCTCTCTCGCTGGCTGTCTCTCTCTATGTCAAATAAATAAATAAAATCTTTAAAAAAAAGACCAAAAAGCAGAATCCTGATTTATAGTATCTATAGAGACATAATTTCTTTCTTCCCACCCCTTCTCACTTAAATATGCTACAAGACAACAACAACAACAAAAAGATAAAAACCCCAGCTATAGGCAAGACAGTAAAAAGCTGCAATGATTAATTAAGTTTGAATATTCACCTCCCTTTTATGCACTTTGAGCAAATACATGAATAGTTCTATCAGATTTCCCTGGGACGCAAAATTTTACACTCAGCTTTAATAAAAATACAGTTTGTTCAATTTCATCAAAAGAGGGCTATAAAAATGTAGTCGATAAATGTTTAAACCGGTAACTAAACTTATTAAACATATCTACCAACTACTTGCAAGTCTAAATATCAGCTGGAAACTAGTTAATAAAAAGATTCAATATATCACTTTCTAAAATGAAATAAATAGCTGTCAAATTAACTTCTGACAATTTAATGTGAAATATTCTGAATGGCCATCTAGAGAATTTTCTATGGTGTTATTATAAAGACAGAAAAATGACTACAAGCAGTCAAACATTGTTTAGTATTTCCCAAGTCTACATTATTACTGTTACTTAAATAATAATATAAATAATTCAAATAATAATATAAAATGAACATGTATGTAAGTTAGGTTCTATTTTTAAGAGATTAAAAATAATGAATATACAAAGTGTTTGACAGAAGTGAATACCATAAAACAGATTAAAACCTTTATATTATTTAACCTAATAATTATGTACTTACTATAATTACTATAATATTATAATTACAAAAGTCACATCAATAAATTACCAAATAATCTAATAAGCTCACTTCCTAAATCTGGAATATTTTATTTAAAACAGCTATAGATCTATATGGATCTTTAAGTAACAAAATTTATAATAAATTATATATTATTTAGCTAACTTCACCTTTTACATGAAACATGCAGTTATGTCAGAAAATATGCAGTTATACATCGGTTACATGTATAAAGCATATATGCAAAGCCCAACAGTTACTGGTGTTTTTATGCAAGATATTCTAGAGGTGTGAAAGAGAACAAACAGAGAGGAAAATTACACAATAATATGGCTAAAAAAGTAGTATCCAGCGAGAGGGTAAAGCAATTTGTACTGCCTTCACATTTTGCTCCTTTACACATGAAGAAGGGCACCAAAGAAGCCACAAAGAATGAGAAAATGGATAGAAAAGTTACTAACTTCTATAAGAAAGTTATACTGATCAGGCACAAAAAAATAGAGATGATATACAACTATATAATGGATGAAATGGATGGAACATAAGCTTCACCTTGCAGTTCTGAGTTGTTATATATGTCCCCTGGTGCTCGACAATGTATGGAATAGAAAGAAAATGAGTTTCAGGAAAATAAAATTATTTGTTTTGCTTCTAATTTTTTCCAAGCTTACGGACAGCATTATTTTTTTCTTTTGATCTTTTGGCTAAGTATTTATAATCTGTACAAAGATAGATCTAAACCTAGTTTATACCCTCAAAATTTTTAAACGTCATTTTGAATCAAATTGTTTCACTGTGCTCTGTGAATTTTTACTGTCAATTCCAGAAACCACTAATTATCAATGTAAAAAAAGTTCAAATTCCTAAAGATATGTGCATACTTGTATTAGTCTGTATGTAATAGGAGAAAACTGAATACATTTCAGGGGTAGGAGGTACTGGAGGTAAAGTGAGGTAAGGGGGAAGTAATTCATTAGGCCTTTTCTTTTTGCACCTTTGCGTTAATTCATTTTTTTTTTTTTAAAGATTTTATTTATTTATTTGACAGAGAGAGAGACAGCCAGCGAGAGAGGGAACACAAGCAGGGGAGTGGGAGAGGAAGAAGCAGGCTCCCAGTGGAGGAGCCTGATGCGGGGCTCGATCCCAGGGATCCGGGATCATGTCCTGAGCCCAAGGCAGACGCTTAACGACTGAGCCATCCAGGCGCCCTGCGTTAATTCACTTCTTACAAGAATGTATTATTTCAGTAACATGAAAATCCTTAAAGAATTAGGAAAAAAAAAGTTAATATCAATGAAGGAAAAATGCAATACTAATATTCTTCATTAAAAAATATTCCCTTTGCAAATGAAGAGAACATTACAAGGTTAATAAAGGAACTATTATATGTAAAATTTCAAGAATGTAATTGAGTACTCTTATGGTAAGCTGTATTTTAGAAAAATGAAATTTTTCTCTGTTCTCTTAAAAATGTAAAATTTTAAAAGGGTTCAAAAGTTACTTCTCTAGGGCTTAATGAATAGAAATAAAAGAAAGAAAGACTATATTAACTGCAAATAACTGGTGGCACAAATGATGTCTGTATCATGAAAAATAGCTAAGTGAGATGATATCTCAAATTAGGAGAAAATGAGATAATACGTCTAACAGAAAAGACTATAACTAGATGAAATAATATTAAGGATAAATTTATGTAATGAAACATTTTAAAGGAGAAAACCAACATTCTTCCACTGATCTTTATAGCTAATGGGGCGGGGAAGGGAGGACTTTCCTTAAGAAGGTAATCAAAGCATTCTTTGATGTCTTTCAACATCTCCAGGTCGTTCTACTCTCTGCCTGAACATTCAGCTTACCGTAACACTAATGATTATTTTCTCGATTTTCCCTGAAGTTAGTTGCTCCCTAATTCCTCAAAAATTATTTCTGACTTGTAAAGACTACCATATCTCCTATTCACTTACTCATCAGACATTATCTGTGCACCAACTGTGCTCCAGGTACTGGTGAGGCCATGACAATACAATGATGAGGAAGACCATTGTTAGCCATTTTCTTTATGGGACTAATATCTTATAATAAAAAGTGGCATTAACCAAAACCAGCCAGAAAAAAAATGTAAAGCTATAGTCAGACATATGAAGAAGATTAGGCTATGCTATTACATAGTTCATAATAGGGAAGTGAAAGAGTAAGAGAGGTATACAAAGGCCTCTCTAACAAAGATAAAATCTGAAGGATTTAATAAAGATAACTAAGCAGAGAATAAGGAAAGATGTGTGAAACAGAGGGAACAAGTTATACAAAAGCTCAGAGGTAAACAGAAGAGCATCTCTAAGATGAGTGCCTGAAAGAAGGCCAGGAAGACAGGAGGTAGGAAATGAGGGAGAGAGCTATGTGATGAAGATAGAAGAAGGTAAAGGTCAGACAAATAGGGACCCCCTGAACACTTTTAAAGCAGCTTGAAGCATCCAACTGTCATCCTGGAGCTGCTGTACTTTGATGAGATCATTCTAGCCAGCTGCAGTGCACAGAGCCACTAGAGCAGGGCCAGAATGGATGCAGGAAGAACAATTAAGAGGTGGCTAGAACAGTCCATGGACAACATGATGGTTACTTGGATTAGATGGTGGAAGTGACGGTTCAGGAGAAGGAGGGGATGGAGAGAAAAGAGCAGATTTGAAAGATACTTAGGTAAAATGAGTAGGTGTTAATGAAGGATTAGAAATGAGGACAAGGGAGAGTTGGTTGACAAGGACAACTTTAAGGTTTCTAACTTATGGAACTAAATCTATATTTATGCCATCCACTAAACCAAGAAATAATGGATGGAATACTATTGGTTTAGAGTGAACATTTTATGACTTAGGTTTGGACATACTACATTTCAGGTGTTCTTAAAGTAGGCATGGCTAAAATTTTAACTCCTAAATTTATAACTGATGAATTTTCATTATATTATACCACCATCTGGTATAATAATCAGAAATTCTTTCTATGACAGTGGTATAATATAATAACAATTCATCAATTATAATAATAAATTTAGGAGTTAAAATTTTAAAATTGGACATTCTGGTTCAGGAGCACTTACTTCTTAGCACAGTCAGCTGCTAGGCTGATCCTGTGATCACAGTACTATATATTTTAGCCATGTCTACTTTAGGAACATGGGTAACTATGTTGACCTAAGCATTCTGCTGTTCAATCTTCCAGAGGCCAAAGTCAAAGACAGTTTTAACTAAATATTAAGGCAAAGCAGAGCTTGATACATCCTTAACAAAAGTTATTTTTAAAGGCAAAATTTCCTGATGACAGTAGCTCATAGTTGAGAATAAAATAAAATTGAGGGATTGCAGAGAGATTATATAAGTGGAAGTAAGTACAAATGCTAATTTCTCTCTGTACCTCCCCCCCACCCCCGGGCTATTATGATCGAAAATTCTTCCTGTTTCTCTTTGGCCATCCTCTTTCTTTCTTGGTAGCCTTTTCCTTCTCTACCATGATTTCTTCCCAAACCTTCTTTAAATTTAGCACTTTTTCTTATTTCAGTCTATCCCATTTATCGCCTTTATAGAAATTACTCTTATCTTTATGTTCCCAATCCAGACCTCTTTTCTGACCTCTAGACTCATATTATCCTGCCTAGCCTCTCCTCTTGGGTATCTGAAATGTAGTATGCCCAAACCCAAGAGTAGAGATTTCATGAATGCTTCTTCTAGGTATCTTACAGTTAAAAAACTTCCGAACTGGGGGTGCCTGGGTGGCTCAGTCAGTTAACCATCCGACTCTTGGTTTTGGCTCAGGTTGTGGGGCTCTGTGCTCAGTGGGAAGTCTGCTTGAGATTCTCTCTCCCCCTTTCCCTCTGCCTCTGCCCCCTCCCAACTTGCATGCTCTCTCTCTCTCTCTCTCTCAATAAATAAAATCTTTAAAAAATATGAAAAAACTCCTGAAATATTCCCTTTAATAGTATCATCTTTAGTGGTAAAGATAAAGGAGTAATACCTTTAATTCTTGTGCTCATAGTTGTTAAAATGTCTCCTTTTGGACTCTGGGAAACATACTGAGGGTTTCAGAGGGGAGATTGGGCTGGGCCGGTGATGGGTATTAAGGAGGGCACGTATTGCATGGAGCACTGGGTGTTATAACAAACAACGAATCATGGAACACTACATCAAAAACTAATGATGCATTGTATGGTGACTAATATAACATAATAAAAAATTTTTTAAAAGTCTCCTTTTTAAGAATCTTGCTTTTATATTCCTTTGGGAATATGTCTCAATTTGGGAGGAGGAAATGAAGAAGGCAGCATTCAATTCACAAATAAAAGTCATGTTAAACAAATTTGATATGACAGAACATTGGTACCAAGAATTAGAGCTGTTTGTATCTGGAGGAAGAAAACTTTTTTAGGCAATAAGGCCAGTGGAAAGATCCATTATTAAAGTTGGCATAGTAAAATTTGTTTCAGTTGTATGTAGTTATTTTTTTTACAGAAACTAAGAAGCAATGGTAAGAAATAAAAATAATTCCCCTCAAAAGTCACAAGTTAAATTAATGCATATTTAGTAGTAAATTTTAAGGGTGATTTCTTATTAGAAGCAAATATCTACTAAAAAGTTGTAAACAATGAAGAAAGAGAAAACAAGGACACATCTGAATAAGGAAAAGGTGATATGAAGTATTACTCCAAGACTGAAGGTAACATTTTTTTCCTCTTTAAAACCACAAAGCCTTTTATTCTTGAAACTGTAGATTTTGAGTAAGCTATTAAATAAGGATGGTGACTTTTTTTGATAATGTAAAAAAAAACAAATTAACTTACTAATAAATATGCCATAATCTCTGAGACAGTTTCTAATTTCTTTTTTTTATCACTGTAACAAAGTTTGTATAACAAGAAAAATCTCAATAGGGTTAAGGCATCAATTATTTTCCCATTCTGCAAGTTACACAGGAGGAGGGGAATTATTAACAGGAATGATAAAGCTGTACTTGCATTTGGTAACACAAAGAGAAGCTTACAAATGAGACGTCTCATTAGTTTGAGCAGATGGACCAAAATTAAAGGCTGAATCGCCAACTTTTAATTTCCCAATAGCCAAGAAGACTTGAAGTCTTGCAGAGTATGACTGTTGAAAAGTCAACATGAAAAGATTTGCTCCATCTGTCATCACACATGCTTGAGTGGAACACAACTGCCTCCTACTGTTTTTAATACTTTTAAGGCAAAGCTGCACATAAAATCTATTAAGTACACGAGCACGTAAGTTTAGATGATTAGTATACTGAAACCCATGGAATAGTATGACCAGAGAATATCAGCATGGCTTTTGAACATGAAATTTGCTCTACTCTAACTTAATCTAAATGGAGAGAAACAGAAGCAATTCGTTTGTATATTTAAGAGGAAAGTGTTAATTTTTAGCATAAAAACTATTCGCTTGCTTGAGAGTTATATTTTTCATTTTTTAAAATGGATACTTATTTCAGTCTTATTAATAATGGTCTGAAAAGTTGCTGCTCTGGTTAAAGTATTTAGGGAAACCACAATTAGGGAGAAAATCCAATGTACTAAACAACTTAAAGGCAAGAAAACAAACAAAATCAAGGAATAGTCACTGGAAAGATTTTTTAACTAGTAGGCAGGGAGTGGGGGGCATGAGGTGGTAGTGGGGAAAATTCAATTGATTTTTCTGGAGTAGAATACGCTTACTTACAGATTCTAACTACTGTGTATTAACTGCTAAGATGTATTTAAAAGGCAACACAATAAAGCTGAAGTTTGTTAGGTACATAGCCCCACGAGAAATAACTTATGTCCCCTTAATAACAAGGAAGAGCACATTACTGAATACGTAGTTGGCTACTTAATAGGAAAGCACTAATACATTAGTTATAAAACTATAACCGAATTCTATAAGCAAAGGTCTCTCTCTCTCTCCACATAATAAATATACACACAAACACATATATAATTTACTGCACAACAAAACATTTAAAAAGAAGAGTCTCTCAGAATGAAGCATATATAGTTAGATCTTTCAGTCACTTGACCAGGCAGAACAGTATAAATGAAGAGTTAATTTGGGTATCAGTTTTTTAGATAATAAGGTGAAAAGACCGTTGAATTATATATTTTTCATTTTCTGATAGATGGATACAAATTCATTTATTGAAATTTATTACTTGGAACCTTACAGGAAGACAGACAGTGATTGAGGTAACATTATAGTCAACTCAGTTATGAGGGGGAAAAAACACAACTGAGATACTTTAATCTACTGGGAAATTCTTTGGTAACCTTCTAATAAAAGTAGAGGACCATATCTTAGTGAAGGTATGTCTTTAAGGAGAGAAAAAAGGGAAAAAATAATCCAGCAAGGGGAGGGGGGTTTTCTAAGCCCCTGAAAACAAACTTCCACATAAACCTCAGTAATCAAGGAGAACTGCGAAACAGGAATCCTTGTGTGATGGATTAATTCAAAGATTGTTAGCCTTGTTGAAGTAGGTATCTACCTCAGCTTCCAAAATCAAAATGTGTAATAGCCTTCCTCTCTGAGTATCTTCCTTGCAATTTCAGTTCTGGACATATTACAAAGGCTATCAGTAGAAGCTGTCACACATTAAGCTAAATGAATTTACAGGCCAAATTGTACTTGGCAGAGCAACTTGCGAACAGAAGACTTAGAATGATCCTTTTGAAAAGACTGAAACAGAAAAAGATTTTAGCTGTGAGCAACTTTCCCAAAGTTACGCACATAATATAGGTAATAAAGAAATGAAAAAGATGGAGCTCTGTTTTCAAATTATGCTGTGAAAGAGCTCTTGAGATGATTACATTGATATAAACCTGCCTTGACGACTCCATACTTCTTATCTGGAGACGCTGGCCCAGGCATTTGTAATACTAGCAAAATTAGAAGCAAATATCAACCACTTAGTCATAGTCTTGATGCATTTCATAATTCCTATCATCCCCATCTCACTAAAGATGTTAAATCTTTGAAGATGAGGCGACTTGTCACAATCAAACTGTATTTACCACAGAGACCCCTTACACAAGACACATTACACTAGGAACTTAACTAACAATATGTTTTTGTAACCCAATCTTACTTTGTAGGACCTGTCCTACTGGAGCACGGAACCTAAAGGAACAACACTGCATAGAACACACTGGCTAAACTTTAAAATAGGACATCTTTGATCTAAGTGTTTATTTATACTTTAATGTTATTGTTTCTATTTAAGGTTTTGTCATATTTTTGGATAGACAAAATATAATAAACTATAGAGGTAACTGAGAAAAAAAGGAAATTAACGGAATAAAATGCATTAAAAAAAAATGAAAAGACACACACCAACAAAAACTCTGGATGGTAGAATTAGTAGTGATTTATTCCTTCATTTTTGCTTTTTGGTATGTCCAAAAGTTAAATTTGTCCAAATTCTTTTTCCCCCTCAATCTCTTTTATATTAATTATATTTAAGCAACATTTTAAAATGCAATTATAGGGGTTCCTGGGTGGCTCAGTCAAACAACCAACTTCTGATTTCAACTCAGGTCATGATCTCAGGGTTGTGAAATCGAGCCCCACATTGGGCTCTGCACTGGGTGTGGAGTCTGCTTAGGATTCTCTTTCTCCCTCTTCTTCCCCTTCACTTCTGTCTCTCCCTCTCTTAAAAAAAAATGCAATTACAGAGGTCAAAGACCACATGGTCACAGTCATGAAGCAAAAACACAGTGAAGAACAGGTTTTTCTAATTGAAAGTGAGTGTACACGCAAATCAAAGCATGGACAATATGGTATGCAAAATTGTTTTTGTAATCATGATTTAAAAGTAATAGCTGCTAATTAAGAAAAAAGTTCATTGGTATGATACCACTTTCTCATATGCCTTAAAATTGTAAAACAAATGCAAAATAGCAAAACACAGCACATCATAACCTTACATCATATTACACTGATAAACTTCTCAGAAAAACACAGCATTAAGTTTCTAAAATCCTACATAGGTCTGCTATGACCATACAATGTTATAACCTACTCAGAATGTATTATAGGATCATGTGGCAAGACCACAAAATGTAGCCATTTATGCCATAATTTCATCTTAGGAAATTTATCCTGAGTAAATGTTTCAACAGAAAAAAATAATAGGCAGAAAGATGGTCATGACAGCAGCACTATCTTTAATAATAGAAAATTGCAAACACTGAAAACACTCACTAATGTAGGAATAACCAGTAATAGTGGAGCAGCTAATATCAGCTTAAAAGGAGCAGTGTAAAGTTCTGAAGATGCTGTGGGCTTTATCACCACAGAGACTTGTTTTTCAGTCCTGGTTCAAACCTTTACTAGCTGTATGTACTAGCTCGGGAAGCTGCTGAACATGTTGTAGGTTCACTTTCTGTTTCAACAAAAGGAGATCATAATGCTTACGTCGAAGGTTTGGGAAGAGTAGAAGTCCAGAGAGACTCACATGGTGTCTGAAACTTACACTGAATAAAAACTCCCTCTCTTTACAGACATTAAAGTTGCTAGAACCATGCAGAAACAATGAAAAACATTCAGTACTCATTAAACAGTGAATATAAAACTGTAAGTACAGTATAATTTAATAATGGATTATAACTAGTAAGTTTTAGTGAACAAAACTGAAAGCTACATGTGCAATTGGATAAAAAATGAATGGTGGGATGTATATAAAAATTACAATAATAATGGTAAAATAACAGTGGAACTATAAAAATTTTCCTTAGTGTTATTTTATTTTTATAATTAAAAAAAGTAAAAGAGATGGATGAGTATTTCTACAGAACTTAAGAAAGTTCTACTATTATGTTTATTATGGAAAATAAATATCATCACTAATCATTCAAAAACAGAAATTATGAGACCTGAAGCCTAAGCCTGACTTCTTAAGAAGCCTGAACAGCCTGAAGAGGGCCACAGTTATCCTGCTCTAATTCTTGTTTGGAAAAAGGGACAGATCCGGACACAATCCCTGATTCCTAAGTGTTTCCGTGGGCTCTCAAATTGCAATCATACTCTACACAATCATCCACAGTGCATTTTTTTAAAGATTTTATTTATTTATTTGACAGAGAGAGAGTGAGAGAGGGAACACAAGCTGGGGGCATGGGAGCGGGAGAAGCAGGCTTCCCGCTGAGCAGGGAGCCCAATGCAGGGCTCGATCCCAGGACCCAGGGATCAGGACCTGAGCCAAAGGCAGACGCTCAATGACTGAGCCACCCAGGTGCCCCACCCCCCCACAGTGCATTTTTAGCCAGACAGGATTACAGGGGAAGAGAGCTTGGAGGTCATGTACCCTTAAAAGGCTGGCAATTGTGGATGCCATGACATGCACACAAAAGGTGGGAAGGTAATGCTTGTACCCAACTTCTGCCTCAGCTTTGTTCACTCTCTATTCCTAGGTTCCTCACACCCTAGAGGAGCACGAAGCCTCCCCTGGGGTACCCATCCGAGTCTGTCCTTTCTAAACAGAAAGCCAGTGCTGTGCACCCAGCCCTTCATCCCAACCTGTCCTTTTAGAATTTATAACTGCAAGTGCCTGCCCTCTGGCAGCTTTCTTTTTAAAAAGTAACGTACTTGAAAGGAATGGCAGTAAGATCTCATCTCTACTGACCAAACAGCTCCAGCCAGCACATTTTATGAATCATGATTCCTACGGGGACATGTTAGCCTCTGTAACAGTGAAAGAACTATGCTAGAAGAGGAAGAGGAAATAATCTTCCTGGAATCCTTTAAATTACATTTACTTGGATTTTTACTTACTTACAATAGAAGATACAACTACTACTCTTTCCAACATTTAGGAATAAGGGTGCATTTTATTTTTTAAAGAAATATTTTATAATGTAAGATTTTGTAATGTAATGAAAAAAGGCAGGGTTAGTACAACAAATATACTTAAAGGACAATGATAAACAGCATGATAAAGGCAAATAATGTTAAAAAGATGGGTGACCTATAGTTCCTAAGGCCCCAAAGTAGTTACAGTACTGGCACTAATGGCATTATTAAGCTATTTACTTTTATTAGTATTTACAACTATATACATTTATGTATATGTTTATACATGGATATATGTAGTTATCAGTCTTACCAAGAAAGAATTCACAAAAACTTCTTTTTTTATTCTAAAAAAAAGTGATTTAATTCTATTAGAAGCAATCTCGGGTTCCAAAGTAATGAAACAAATATCTACTTATCTGGTCATTAAGTGCTAACTGTAATGGAAGACAAATGATTGTTTTAATTTTTTTAATTCTAGAAACAACACTAACATTCCTACCAGTGGTGTCACATATAGTTTTATAACATTTTCAAGGCTATTCAATTACAAAAGGAGTAGTAAGCGTTTTCCTGACTAGAGTCAAAATATAATTATCTGTTTATATGTTCCATGCATAGTAAAGTATTTACAGTATGATTTCCATTATTTTAAAAGAGATAAAAAATCTTCAAGGGTTCGCATTTATAATGAAATTTATCATAGATTAGAAAAAAATTTTCCTGTGATAGAAGAAATCCCATCACAATAAAAAATTATGGAAAAAAGAATGTTTGCTCATAGTTCGTACTTAAATGAAGACCTAGAATAGCCAACACAATGTTGAAGAACAAAGTTGGAGGAATAATACTACCTGACTTCACTATGTAGATACGGTAATCAAAACACTCTAGTATAGGTTAAAGAATGGCCAAACAAATGGAAAAGAATAGGGAACCCAGAATAAATACAACCAACTGATCTTTGAGAAATGAGCAAATAAAATGGAGCAAAGATAGTCTTTTCAACAAATGGTGCTGGAACAACTGGATGTTCACATACAGAAATAAATAAATCTAGACATGGACCTTATACCGCTCCCAAAATTTAACTCAAAACCAATCACAGGTCTAAATGTAAATTAAAACCATAAAACTCCTAGAAGTAACCTAGGCGAAAATCTAGGTGACTTTAGGTGTGGTGACGACCTTTTTGGATACAACACCAAAGGCATGATCCATGATGTAACTGATGAGCTGGATTCCCCTAAAATTAAAAACTGCTCTGTAAAAGACCCCGATGAAAAGATGAGAAGACAAGTCATAGACTGGGAGAAAATACTTGCAAAAGACACAGGTGATAAATGACTTTTATCCAAAGTATACAAAGAAATCTTAAAACCCAACAATAAGAAAATGAACAACCTGATTTTAAAATGGCCAAAGACCGAAACAGACACTTCAACGAAGAATATATTCGGATGGAAAATAAGCATACGAAAATAGTTCAACATCATTTGTCATTAGGGAGATGCAAATTAAAACAACAAGATACCACTACCCACCTCTTAGAATGGCCAAAATACTGACATCACCAAATGCTAGTGAGGCTATGGAGCAACAGGAATTCTTATTCATTGATGGTGGGGATGCAAAATGCTACACAGACAGTATGGCAGTTTCTTACAAAATTCAACATACTCTCATCTATGATCCAGCAATCACACTCCTTGGTATTTATCCAAAGAAACTTATAAACCTAAGTCCACACAAAACCTGTACACAGATGTTTACGGCAGCTTTATTCATAAGTGCCAAAACTTGGCAGCAATCAAGGTACCATTCAGTTTGTAAATAAATAAACAGTAGTATATCCGGACAGCAGAATATTAGTCAGTACTAGAAAGAATAAGATATCAAGTCATGAAAAGACATGGAAAACCTCAAATAGATACTGTGAAAAAAGCCAATCTAAGAGGCTACAAACTGCATGACATTCTAGAAAAAGCAAATCTACAGAGAGATTAAAAAGACTTAAAAGGTCAATGGTTTCCAGGGGTAAATGGGAAGGAATGATGAACAGGCTGAACACAGAGGGTTTTTAGGGCAATGAAATTATTCTGTCTGACACTATAATGGTGGATGCATGTCGTTATACCTTTGTCCAAACCTACAGAATGAACATCAAGAGTGAACCCTAAGGTAAACTATGGACTTTAGGTGATATTGACATGTCAATGTAGGTTCACTGATTGAAATAAATGTACCACTCTTGTGCAGAATGTTGACAGCTGTAGGAAGCTGTGCATATGTGGGGGCAGGTGTTATATGAGAACTCTCTATTTTCCACTCAATTTTGCTGTGAACCCAAAACTGCTCTAAAAAAGAGTATCTATTTAAAAAAAATTAATGGAGAAAACATTTAAATATTTATTTAACATTTTTAATATAGTGTATACAAATAGATGTTTTGGATTCCACAGCTACGTTCCTTAGCTAATAATACAGTTTAAATTTTCTGTAATATAAACATCTTATTCTTCTACAAAGAAGGTACAAATATTGGTGGCTATACAGGATATTTCTTTCTTTTAGGATTTTCACTGAAAGGCTGTCAATGTTTCTCCAGATAACATTTTAGGATCATCAGACATTCACTACAAATACATCTTGTGAGGCAATCTAGAACAGAGGTTGGAAAACAAGCCACATGCAGTTGCTGCTTATTTTTGCAAATAAAGCCTTATTGAAACACAGCTGTGCCCAATTGTTCATATACTGTCCTTGGGTGCTTTCACGCTACAACAAAGAACATAAAGCCCGCAAAGCCTAAATTATTTACTACGCGGCCCTTCACAAAAAGTTTCCTGGCTCCTGACTAAGAATAAGTAGTTGGTGTTTGGTAATTTTTGTTTAAAGAAAGAATATTGGTCTTTACCATTTCTTTATTTGTACATAATAAATAATGCAATTCATAAAGCAGCTTCCTAATGAGGATAAAAAAATACACTGATATAAAATAAATGCACATAAAGTGATAACGACACAATGGTTAGTGGAGACTCCACACTCACATGGACTGAATTTGCAACTGCACTAGTGAAATGATGGAAACATGTTACTTTATTTTGTATAGCACCTCATTGTCTTCATCTGTCAAATGATGATAATAGTACATGTCTCATTGGCTGGTGAGAGAATTCAGTGAAAATAAATATAACTTAAGCAGATTCAGACATTTACTAATCATTAGGAAAGATAAGTCATTAGTATTATATAATTTAATCATGATTTCTTTTCCCAAAAAGTTATTGTTAAACCTAAGGACACTCTCTTCAGATTAGTTAGAAACGTGATTTTAAAACTATTTCTTAAAGGGACAAAATGCATCAAAGATGCTCAGTGGGCAGTGTTCCATGTCTTCAAGTTTAATTCATCTTTGATTTGTTTATATACTGAGGCTTGAAACAAGATTTAGTCTGGAGAAAAGGATTTCACTGCTCTTAAAACAAATTTAAAAACCAAAGGACCAGAAAGTATTTAATTTTATGTGCCATAAAAGGTTAATAACAGAAAAAAATTCTATAATAAAATAAAATGATCCAAAGACCCATATACAATTGGGCGATGATTAAGTTTTATGTAAGCAATTATTATTATTCCACTTTTTCTTTAACAATCTTGATTGGAGCATTTTGAACAATGGAATTTAAAAGTAAAATTGCTTAACTTCCAAGCACAATAAAACAACAGAAAACTTTATTATATATATTTCAGTTGATACTACTTCGTGAAAACAGTAAGAATAATGTAACATTTCAAATTTTTACATTATGTAAAAAAATACAAATTGAAATTTTTGAGGTATGAAAGAAGACTGGTGCTTTTTAAAAAGATTTAAAAAAAACTCCAAAACCACAGAAGTTTAAAGGATGAAATTCTTCTCTGTCTTATCTATTGAATAAAATGGCAAACAAAATAGCATGACCTATCAATATTGGGATGATAATATTATCTATGAATATTTTATGACTTACATGGCTAACCACAGGACTAAAAAATTATTAAGAACTAAAAACTCACAGTCATGATCTCAGAATTGAAGAAAAATTTTAAGAGCCTAAAAATTAATAATTATAACCATTAAGTATTCTCTAAAAACAGGATAAAAGAAAGTAAGTGTACCTGGTGTCCAGCCTTTACTTGCTTCAAAACACTTTCATAGCATACTTCGTCCATGTTATTCAACTGTTGTACCTTAAGGTTTTTAAAACACAAATAATATAAAATGAAGCAATGATGAACTTTCTAACTACCAAAAATACCTGCAGATTTTAAGGCTTTTTTTCCTTTCAGATTAACTAGAACACAGAAGCAACAAATGCAATATAAATATCTTGCACGTAACAACCTAATAAGACACAAACACAATATAGTTTAAAGGTACAAATAAAATACCTCATCGAATACTTTCAAGAGTAACCAACTTCCTAAATGTGCCAAGTTTTTTAAAGACAATTTCAAGGATTATATACTAGTTGTAGATATTCCAGAATAATTTTAAGTTCTTTTCTCTGCCTTCCCCAGGAAAGCCCACTCTTCAGCCTGTTTCTTCTATTTCATTCTATAAACTAGGGCACTTTCTTGAGGAATTTTCAAAATCACCCAAACACTACTAGTAGAATGCCATGGTATATAATGTTGAAATCGAAGGAAACATACTGTTTTTGTAAATATATATGGAAAGGGGTATTTTTCTATAGAAACATTTTTCAGATTAATTGAAAATTTAATATCAAATTCATGAGGGTCTCATTTTCCCTACTAGTGATGAGGAAAACTTCCAACCAAAAAGGTAAGACAGTTAATCCAAAGGAGCAGGCACGTGATTCTGCCTGTATCTCTATATTTAACACTTATTAAGAGTGTGGAGGGGATGAAAATGTCACACACATCTGAAATGACTATGATTTAGATTATCTGCTTTAATAAAGTAAATGTTTTATCATTCTGTTACTCTTATGATTTGTGGTGACTAAGTAAAATAAGATAATCAGAAGATAATTTACTCCCCATTAATGATTCAAAAACAACTTCAGCTCACAATAATTTTTTCAGTGTAGTTTGAGTTCCAGCCAAAGCCATTATTTCAAATTAGAGGTGTCAGGCACACCATCTTCCTATGTTCTTTCATAACTGAATCACATCATGTGTTTCTGAATAAAACTCTGAGAAACCTACTAGAGTTTCCTCCTATACAAGATGACCAACTAAAAACTGCTTAGTAAATATATTAAACAACACCCTGGGGAAATGCTTAATGGTTACCAATTGTATATTTCACTGAGTGTAAAAATAATACATTTTAGTAAGACAAAAAATATATATCTATACTTAATACATATAATTAATTTACTATTTACAGTATGTAAGATATGTAAAAGTGTTTTTCTAATATTGCCAAACTTTTCTAAACTTACAAAATAATTATGATGGTTTAATCACCTGATGCCATTCCTTTTATGATTACAATGTTAACATATTAGGGTGCAAGTACTTTGAATTTAATTAGCTTTAAGTGATTTACCACTTTGTATGACAGAATTGAAAAAAAAGTTTAAAATGGCTGAAAAGCATCTGAAAAATTTTTCTTCTCTGTATCTTTCTGTGATAACCATCTGCTATCATTTAAATTATAAAGCTGAAAGAACAATCTAAAGCTATAAAAAAACCCAGCTCTACATCTGTCCTAATGATACATTAAAATACATTAAATAATCAAATATATATTAAGTGACTGAAAAAAAACAAGTATGTGATACTGAAAAGCACTTGAAACAATTAATGATAGGGGCGCCTGGGTGGCACAGCGGTTAAGCGTCTGCCTTCGGCTCAGGGCGTGATCCCGGCGTTATGGGATCGAGCCCCACATCAGGCTCCTCCGCTAGGAGCCTGCTTCTTCCTCTCCCACTCCCTCTGCTTGTGTTCCCTCTCTCGCTGGCTGTCTCTATCTCTGTCGAATAAATAAATAAAATCTTTAAAAAAAAAAAAAGAAACAATTAATGATAAAATATGCAAAGCATAACTATGAACATGAACTATTCTTTTGTCCGTAAGTCTGAAATGGCTCCCTACAACTCTAAAGATACTTTGATGCAACGTAGATGGAGCATAGACTGTAGTGACAGTCACTTCTGGTATTTTTTAGCTGAGTATTTTATTTATTTGTAATAGTATAAGGTAAAATGACCCTACTCTACTAATAAAAATTTTTTTAGACAAGTAATGCAATACATTAAAGACCAAGGCTGACACAATAACACATGATTCCATCTTATTTTCTTTTATGAAGAGGTCATAAGGCATGTGAATCTTCTCTTAACCTTATTTCTTCTACAGAAAAAAAAAAGGGTCATTAAACAGAATATTAAATGCATAAATTTTGAGCAAAGTACAGTATTCTTTCACAATATTACAGAAGTCTGAAATAAGCCCCTAATACTGTAAATGGTACACAGTAGTACTATAAACAAGCTTTTAAAAGCATTATAAGGAATTTCATTCTTTATTAATACGGTAATTATAAAATATTAAAAGTGAAATAGAACACCTCCATTAATAGTTGTGACTAGGAATTATTTTTCAATTGCATAAAATGTATTGTTTATTTTAGATGAATATCGTATCAAAATGTGTGTTACTGGTTTAATGAGAGCCTTTTATTATTTCATACCAGCCTCCAATCATATCAAAATAACTTTTTCAAACAATGAATTATGGAACACTACATCAAAAACAAACAAAAAATTCTGTTCTTAAAGGTCAATAAATCATACACACACACACAAAATAACTTTTTGAAAGTTATGTTATAAATAACTTGTATTCTTAGCTAAGAATACAAAATATACATTGATAATAGCAATGCAAACTATAAGCAACTTTGGAAAGAGTTTTTCGACTACATATAGTTAAAGAAGTGTGCCTGATTTTGTCTAAGCCGTTCAATTTGTAATCCTACAGATTAGGTCTTATGGAGAAATCCCAAGCAAGCATTAAACAATACATCAACAAAAACAGCTTTAGAAAAGTATATTATTAAAAAAAATATTTACCTTATTTGCACTTTTAACCCCCAGAAATGTCTGTCCAAGAGGAACTGGTCGAAAACGGCCATCAAAGTAGAAAAGTCCAATACAGGGATTAACGTGTAAAAATGTAGCAACATCGAGGTAGTTGGGTAAGGTCGCAGACAGCCCAAGAATTCTTATCATACTCTGTGTGGATTCCACCTACATGGGTTATATTATTTAATGTCTGATGTAAATTCAACCCATTTGGATTTTTATAGAGTTTGGAATAACTTTTAATAAATATAGAGTATGAAACATTTACAATAAAACAAGATTCCCCCCACCAATATGTAATAACAACATATAGTCTAAAAGACAGATGTTATGAAAAAAAAAAACTGGCCTAAACCTGGCATTAAGAATAATATAAAATAATTTAAAATGTTATTTTAGTAGATTTCCTGAACTGGAAAATCCTATTAGTTAAATGGGTTTTTGTTTTGTTTTGTTATCTAAAAATGTAGCAAGGTAAGGGACATACATGGATTAGGTTTTAGTCTAAATTTTACCAATTTATAATTTCAGGTGCTAAAAACTAAAAACATAAAAGTCTAAAATAAGTAAGGTAAAATATTTCTAGGGCTTTACAAATTTAAATTTAAAATGCACGACAACTTCATGACAGAAATATTTGAAACTGTTACAACAGATTCAATGAAAAGTTATTTCCAGGGGCATTCTAAACATTTTGTTTTTTTAATTACTTATTTATTGGTTTTGTTTCTTTTCTTTTCTTTTTTTTTTTTTAGAGGTGGGGAGGGGCAGAGGCAAAGGAAGAGAGAGAATCTTAAGCAGGCTCCACACCCAGCATAGAGCTTGATGCAAGGCTCCATCTCACAACCTGGAGATCCTGACCTGAACCGAAATCAAGAGCCGGACGCCTAACCAACTCAGCCACCCAGGTGCTTCTCCATGGATCTTTTAAAAAAAATTCTTGAAGACTCATTTATAAAATCAGCATTTTCCTTCCCTAATTACAGACTGCTTACTCAGTCCATAATTCTTTACCTATTTTATAGTATTCCTCTTAGTATGTCATAGTAACATATAGTTGAGCGTATCAGTAAAACAGACGAATTTCTGAGAAACAAACACGACTAACTGTTCTATCATCACAGAGGAAAAGTTCTCAAATTGGCTTAACAAATTATTATTAAGCACTTTATATTAAAATAATTTTATACTCATAACAGAAAGTTTGATTACAAGGAGTAACAGCCAAAATGTGGGGAAAAATTATAAACTACTCAAAAAATGTATCAAGCCACATTTTTTTCTGTTCATTGGTGTAGTATAATACATTCATTTTGTTTCTGAGCACTGCTGACAACGCTAATTTAATTTGTTCACCAACTATCTACTAAGCTCTTAATGACAGGCACAGTGCCAACAGAGCAGGAGCTTAGAGTCTATATGTAATAATGACAGCAAACATTGTGATGTGTCCTATTAATAGCAGCACTTTCTAAAAACTGTGAGAATAATGGAGAGAGATCACTAATTAAACCCAGGTAAGTCAGGGAAGGCATGCTGAGTGCAGGTAATTGTTGCTGACATTCTAATCTGAGAGAACAAAAGACAGGCAGGAAGGCCAGAAAAGACGGTGAGTTTAAGACGGTGAGTTAAAAGATGGCCGCACTTAGAACTAGTGGTATGAACTAGAGAAGGGAGGTGATAGAAGACCTGGTTAGAAATGCAGACATGGGGGCTCCTGGGTGGCACAGCGGTTGAGCGTCTGCCTTCGGCTCAGGGCGTGATCCCGGAGTTCTGGGATCGAGCCCCACATCAGGCTCCTCCGCTAGGAGCCTGCTTCTTCCTCTCCCACTCCCCCTGCTTGTGTTCCCTCTCTCGCTAGCTGTCTCTATCTCTGTCAAATAAATAAATAAAATCTTAAAAAAAAAAAAAAAAGAAATGCAGACATGACCATGAAAGAGCTCACATGTTGAGGAGTTTGTCCATTTAACTACTCATGAGCACTCAGCAGCGTCTGATTCTATCTCAATTATGTTTTCAGGTCTAATTCATGATAATTTATAGCACTGTCATCTTTTTAAGTTTCTAAATATTCTGTAAAAGGTCTTTACCATTTCTAATTGTATTTATTCATTGGTTTTCTACTTGTGATTAGACTTGTGAGGTTTCTTTAGTCTACTTAGTTTTTTTTAAAACTATTTTAGTTTTTTTAAAAAATTCTATTGTGTTCCTATTTCATAATTAATTTTATTTTTTCCGCTTTATTATTTTTTCCATTTGTTTTCGTTAGAATATTCTATTTAAAATTGTCTAATATTTAACATTTAATAATTAACTTATTTATGGTCCTTCCACTCCTGTTTCATTTTAGAGTAAAATTCTTACTCTGAATTATAGTTCTGGGTGTATAAGACTACTGTCTTTCTCTCCTCTCCCTTCCTTCCATAATCACTTACTGATCTCTAAGTGGCAGACGATTAATCTTTCAATTGGTTATGTTTTCAATCTTCATTTTAGCAGATATAAAAGTGTAGAACGTATGCATGTATGTATGTATGTGTGCATATATATGCATATATATCTATATAGATGTGTATATATAATTTTATCATATAAAAGTTATTTCTAAGTTTCTATTGTATTCTATAAAGACTACGATCTGTTCAATTTGTGCTTTGAGAAAATGTCCCATGGAGACCTGAGATTTATCTACTCATAGGATACACAATTCTACATGTTTGATCACTTTACCATATTAATAACATTATTCAAATTCTCTACATCAGCAATACAGGATGTTAGTATTTGCCAAAAGAAAGAATCATTTTAATCACATGCAAACTTCCCATTTTAAATTAGGATACAAAACGTTCCTAAGGGGAATAATTTATATCATTAGCATGATACAGTAAAGGACCATTCACACCTAAGCCCTGGGGGTTCTGCAGAAATACTGGGTGGCGTTCTGCAGCCCCATGTCTCTACAATAGTCCTTCTGTCTGTGTTCCCATATCTCTTCTGCTTTCATATTTTGTATACTTCGCTTCTAAATAAAAGTCTGATTTAGAAAATGGTTTCTTACCTGAAAAAAAGTTTGAAAACCTCTGATGTGATTTTATTATTTTTTTTCAAAGATTTTATTTATTTATTTGACAGAGAGAGAGACAGCCAGCAAGAGAGGGAACACAAGCAGGGGGAGTGGGAGAGGAAGAAGCAGGCTCCCAGGGAAGGAGCCTGATGTGGGGCTCGATCCCAGGACTCTGGGATCACGCCCTGAGCCGAAGGCAAACGCTTAACGACTGAGCCACCCAGGCGCCCCTCTGATGTGATTTTGAAAAGTGCACATGACTTAGAATGAACTTGGCAAGTTAATCAACCCATGAGAGAATGTATATAAAAAGATTTCTAACCTTAACGAAAGGCTATACAATATTATTATCTTTTTAAATATAGGAATATATGTCATTCTCACTCTCTTGTTACCATAAGTAAAATAAGGGGGTTCATGGAAAGACATTTGGGTAAATATTTTATTTATTTCTTCACTTTCCTATAATTTCTTTTTTGTTCAAAATCTGCTTGTATCATGCTGGTATCCTCAAGTTTACTGCACCTAAGGGAGCAATTACCAATGCCAGATTTCTCCTTGCATACTGTAATACAATGCACATACAGGTTGGAAAAATCCAAATGCCTGGGTATATTTCCTGACACAAAGGTTTCTTATAAGCATAAGTGAAACTGTGGCCCTGTAACTTCCAAACTCTTTCTGTAAGTTTAGAGATGAGTTTAGAGGTTATATCTGGGCTTATTTGACTAAATAAAACACTACCTATGAGATATATATGGCTCCTTAGAGGATTCTTACCACTTTTGTAAAAGAATAAGAACTACAACTTGTAAATCAACCTTCCTTTCAAATTAAAGGTGTTTCTCTGGATATAAAAACAACCTCCATTGCAAAAAACCCTAAATTGAGTTTATCATGTACTGAATCAACACAAACATTTGTCTGGCAGAGTTACAGACTGGTTAAAGAAACAGACCCATTTGCTCCATTAAACTTACAAATCAATGGGTTTGTAAAAATTATAAAAAAAATGTATAAACTAGCCAAATTTATAAAAGAAAATGAAAAAAAAAGAAAATAAGCGAAATTTCAAAATATGCTTTTGAATTTAATTCAGAAAGTTTTACCTTTAGGTGATATTATCCAGAAAACAACTCAATAAGCCTTGGAAATCATATTTTGTTAAATTATTGTTCATTCACTGATTTTTAGCGAGTATTTTATAAACCTGCTTTCACAAAGAAAAAGGGGACAAAGTATGTTCCAACTTGATATTCATTATTACTAGAAAGGATTCAAGAATAAAATAAATAACAACAGATAGTCAGAAAAGGTAGTAAACAAAAAAAAATACTCCTTAGAGAGGAGAAGGATAGCACTTTAAGTAAGGTCAGAGAGGATTTTGTCAGCCATTTCATTAGTCAGTCAACAGATTTCAATTGTGTACCTAAATGCATTTTAGAGTAGGGGAAGGGAGGCACCAGGAAATAACAATAAACATAACAGTTTGCAACACACATAACAGGGTCTTTACAATCAAGGAACTGACATTTTTGAGAGAGAGAGAGACAACCATAAACTCATAAACAAATTAGGCAATTTCAGGTATCAGTAAGTGCCATGTGTAAAGCAAAATAGGGTAATGGCATAAAAGGTAGCATGGGAGGGGTCCCACTTTAGGTGGGATAATGAAGAAAAGCCTTGCTAAAGAAATACTTCAGAGACGATCCGGGGATAAAAACCTTCAAACAGAAGAAAAAGTAAATGTGCAAAGGGAGATTGGAACAAGCTAGGCAGAAGGTAGATGAGTGAGAGGAGAGAGTGGACAGAGCTGAGTTTAGAGGTCAACTGATTATCCTCTCATATATGACTCCGTAGACCATACTTCACAAGCTTGATTCAATAGATAGAAAGCAGCACTTTCTACCCACGATACTGAAAAATACACATGGGAATTTACATTAAATAGCTATAGGAGCTTTGTAACAATTAAATGTATTAAGTCACCAAAAACTCAGTAATTCCAAAACTGAAAAATAATATAGACCACTTTCTCTGATTACAGTGTAACATACCCAGAAAGATAAAACCAAGAAATGGCCAAAAATTCCTATTCACTTGGTAATTAAAATATATCATTATGAACTTATGAGGCTACTATCAACAACTTCATAGCAAGTTTCTGAGGAGGCTGTTGATAAATATGCTCAGGCTAAAAGACTCAGTGCATATAAGAAAAGTAGTCCAATGTGAGTAATAGGAATGCTTTCAGAATTAGCCATCCATCAACACTGGCTCAGGACCTAAACTTTAGGCAGTGGGGATATAATGAATAAGACAGAGATCCACACATACAGGGACTGTTTGCAGAAGCATAAGGAGAAAGGTTTAAAACATGATAGAGATGGATGAAAATTAAAGTATAAATACATATATAAAAACATCTGGGGGCGCCTGGGTGGCACAACGGTTAAGCGTCTGCCTTTGGGTCAGGGCGTGATCCTGGCGTTATGGGATCGAGCCCCACATCAGGCTCCTCCGCTATAAGCCTGCTTCTTCCTCTCCCACTCCCCCTGCTTGTGTTCCCTCTCTCGCTGGCTGTCTCTATCTCTGTCGAATAAATAAATAAAATCTTAAAAAAAAAAAAATCTGACCATGAATTTGCTTTCACTAAAAAAATCGTATGGATATCAGCAAAATCCCAAACCAAACCCAACTAAAAACAAAGGTACCCTCTATAGGGGAAACAATGAATACCTATTACTTAAGAAACCTCTTTTACATGTTGTGATGAGAATCCTTTACAGTGATTAGAATGATGATTTTAATTACACAGTAGTTCTATGTAGTACTGGTGATGATTTGAAAGGAAATGAAAGCGATTTTTGGTTTTAAAATCATTATTTACAACATAAAAGTTACTGAACATATTTTTAGGGTATTTCCATGTTAAATATATGATACTCTGCAAACACCACAGACATTTTTCTGCTAAAAATCCATTTTAAAACTACTCTATTTTTAATCTAAAAGTATAATCCTATTATTCTCGATATATATAATAAGCCTGTATGTGAATTACTTTCTTTTAAATGAGAGTAATTTGGAACTTCATGCTCTAAACCAAATCTCAAAGCTCTATAAACTACAGATATCTACCTAAAAAGTATTAATTGTTGAAAACTATAAAAATTTTAATATTTTACAGCTTCTTCTGTATCACTAACCCAAAACTACACAGTAAGTTTTTATGATGTTTGTCCTCAGATAAAATCTAAGTTCAGACAGTTAAGAAGATAACTAATATTAGTTCAATGTTGTTAAATACAACAGATTTGGTCTTTCTCATACTTTTTCTTTTCCAAATTCCTCTCAGTCATGCCAAGTGTGTTGTGAATTTGGTTCCTAAGACCACCACACAATTTCAGAACCTGAACACAATCTACACTGGATTAGAATAGCTTCTAATGGTGCTTCCCTTAGTTACAAGTGTTGACGTGCTATATAAAACACTGCCATCTACTGGGAATATCTGGTAATCAAAAGCAACAAATAAAAACAGGAACTTTGCTTTTTAATAAACATAGTTATGTGCTTTGTCATAGCATATTAAGAATATAAGAAGAATCACATAGACCCTCTATCAAGGATATTAAAATCTAGTAAAAGATACAAATGAAGACAGAATTAATTACAGCAAGTTGTGAAATAATAAGGATGACAGTGATAAGTGCTAAAAATGTGCAAAGTAAAGGAGCAGAGAGGGAATACAGAAAAGGTGTAATTCATTTTGAATAGCGAACTAGGAAACAGTTAATAGAAGAAGTGATATTTGGCAGATTCAAAAGAACAGCAGGTTTTCAACAGATGAACGTGTGGAGTGATAAAGATATATAATTTTGCATTTATAACCCTAATCTCATAACCAATAATGCATTCTGCCTCCAGTGAGATGAATTTCATCTCTGAAAATGAGTCAATGGTATTGGAAAAGAAATGGGGAAAAAGGAATGTATAGTTTTGTGTGGCTGGAACCTATTATAGCTAAGGAATATGTAGAAGTTAAAATTAGACAAATAGATCACAGCTCCAATAATCTTTAATGTCCAGATAAGGAATTTAAACATTTTTCTTAAGATAACAAATAGCAAGCCATCAATAGTTTAAAAGCATAGGGGTGATAAACCATACAACTAGAGTTTCATTATATGATGGAGATATTAATGTGTATGATGAATATATTATATATTTAGGTGTTATATATCTATATTATATACAATATATACTCCTGTATCATATATTAAGATATACATTTCTATAATTGCATCACATATGCAATAAACAAATATATATTTTATATATTTAGTTTATATATATTTAACTTTATATACTTTATATATTTATATATTATATATAGAAAATTATACCTTTATAAATAATAACAAAATATTTATAAATTTATATTGCTTTTATATATATTGCATTTATATATATAAAATACATAATGTCATGTGTCTGTGTACATATATACAAAAGTATTAGTAGCAGGCCTGGAATCTATTTGCTCCCTTAACTGGGGGTACTCAGGAAAGGAAGATGTCCTAGTCAAATCCCTGTACACTTGCTAATGACCTCCTGGTAAACGTACTAATGATATTCACTTGACTTCTAATGTTCTACAGTTAGAGGAAAGTCCTTATCTTCATAATGTTTTTAGCTGATGGATGTGGTCTCTCTCGGTGGCTCAATGTAAATAATCCTAGAATGTATGGATTCCTATGGTATGGCTCCCAAAAAACATCACTAAGCTATATAAGTATCATGCTATAAAATAAAAACATTTTATGATTAAAATAGCTCTCTTTTCTGTAAATGATGCCCTGCATGCTTCTTTTTGAGAACTCCTATATAAAATCTGGTCCAGAACCAATCCAAAATGGCAAGAAAGGCCCTAGAAAGAGTGACGGGAGTTCCAGGCTTCTCCGTGCTTCACCTGTGTCTCACAACTACCTGTATCCTTGAAATTCTTAAGTCGGATATTAGCTAAAATCTCTGATTTTTGTCATTTTGAATATTTCAACCCTTTGTGTTTTATGCATGTTTATGTGTATATGTATACATGTAATTTTAATTTATATGGTAAAATATGAACATGTCCCAACAACCGTCGAATTCCATCTCTATTATCAAAACACCTTTATAGTTTTTGTAGCGTATCCTTCCATGAATATGCATCCTACGCTACCCAAACCTAAAATCTAAATGTAAGCAAGAACTCTGTTAACTATATCCATAGCACCAGGAACTATGTGGTTGGCATATGTTCACTAAATGAATTGAGAATACAAATGTATTGCACATTTTTTCTTTACATAAACGAGACTGTGCTACACATAGAGGACAGCTTCCTTTTTCGATGAGAATATAACATATCTTTTAAGTCCAGTTTATACAGCTCTACTTCATTCTTTTTAAAGGCTGCAATGTAGGGGCGCCTGGGTGGCGCAGTCGTTAAGTGTCTGCCTTTGGCTCAGGGCGTGCGTGATCCCAGCGTTCTGGGATCGAGTCCCACATCAGGCTCCTCCGCTAGGAGCCTGCTTCTTCCTCTCCCACTCCCCCTGCTTGTGTTCCCTCTCTCGCTGGCTGTCTCTGTCAAATTAATAAATAAAATCTTTAAAAAAAAAAGGCTGCAATGTAGCATTTTATGGCATGAATATAATTTATTAAACCATTTCATCTTTTGTTGGACATCTGGGTTGCTTCTAACATATCTTGCATTAACAAGAAAGCTACAGTGAACACTGGTGTTATTATATGTATGTGTTTGTGTTATTTCCATACATTAGATCCCTAGAAGTAAAAACCACAGGGTTGATTTTAGTGGGTGCTTTCAAATTACGTTCTTTTTTCACTTTTGCCAATCTGATAAAACTCTCATGTCCTTTTAAGCATCTTTTCTATAATGCTCAGTATGTTTATTTCTACCATGAAATGCTTTCTCCAAATTTTTAAAAAGTTTGTATTTCTTAATTTATAATAACTATTAATAGTTTTTAATATTTAGATATCCAAATGTACCACATGGTCCCTTTATAACCTTTAGGGTTTTGCATTTTGCTTAGAGCTTCTCTATCCCAAGGTTATTAAAAAATGCTCTCTTATATCTTCTTTAATGTACTAAGAGTTTTGTTTGATACAGCTAAATTATTAACCACCTAGAATTTTATGGTGGATTAACCAGATGAAAACACACTATTTTAAAGCATTTTAAAATGCAATATTAACTTCCTAAAATTTTGGACTTCATTTTTTATATTAAATTCCCATACCTAGACCTGGATCAGAGCTGCTTAGCATATGAAATATAAAAGAAGTGATATCTAACTAATGATTGGTGTGAGAGAGAGTATTAAGGAAGAAGGAAAACTTGAGTGTGACTCCCAGGATTTGGGCTTGAGAACCAACTGGATGTCATATATAAGCATACAAGAGAAGATGGCAGAGTTTCTGACATGTTTAACAAAGATATCTATGGATATCAAAATAGAAATGTACAACTGCATTTGGATAGGGCTAAAAGTCGGGAAAAGATTTGACTATAAAGATTTAGGTGACACAGGCAAATAAGTGTTATTTGACAAGTGACAGAGACTTGGAGAATGTAAATATTTCAAGGATGAGAAAAGGGGACAGCAAGGGAGCCTGTAAGAGCAGTTAAGTAGGTGGGAAAAAAAATCATGTGAAGAAAACCAGAGCAAAGTGACATCATGGAACCAAAGGGAATAAAAGTTTCAGGACTAAGAAAATGATAAATTATATCAAATATAAAAAATGAGTAGTATTAAAAAGTAAAAAAAGTAAAAAAAAAAAAAAGATTTGGTTTGAGGACTGTCTTTTCAATTTGAAGAAGGGCAATCCTGGTAAAACCATTTTATTACCCTGTTGGAACAATAACCAGTCTGCAATGGTTGGAAGTCAAAGGAGAAGCAGTGAATATAGATTAGTATTTCCAGAAGACAGGTGGTAAAAAGAGCTTTATTAATCAGAAGTTGTTGGAGAGGGATAGGCTTGATGGAGGTTTTTTGGTAAAAAGGAGAAGGACTTTGCGGTTCTTTTAAGCTGAAGAGACAATACCCACTGAATGGGAGAAGTTAAACACACACAGGAAAGAAAACGGATAACAGAGGGAATGAAAGGAATGGGGTCTAAGGCAAGTGGAGACTGGGCCTCTGATTGAAGAACAGGGGATGGAATGATAAATATGGATATGGGGAGGGGTCTGAGGTTTTTTTCTGGGTGGGTAGTAGAAGGGCAAGGAATGGGAACTAAGGGAATTCAAGCATGAAGGACTTTTATTTCCATTCAGTAAATATATTGTCCTGTAAGAATGAGGCAGGCCAGAGTAGGAAAGAATGTGGGAGGAGTCTGGTGAGCTTGGAAACGACTCACTCTAGGGAAACAAGAAAAGCAGCTTAGAAGTTCCAGGGTGATCCCAATGATGCAGCTAAATTTGGAGTCTACAAATATATCTGTGTGATCTTTTCTGCTCGTGCTTAGTGCCTGGCTAGAGGCATATACATGGTTCAATTGACTGATGGTTGGAATTTTGCCAGGTAGTCAGGGGTAAATAAGTTGAGGTTATTGAAAAAGGAGTCTTGGCTATTTCAGAAAGAAAACAAAACCAGGAGAATATGGATGAAAGACAGTAAGAGATGGAAAGTCTAGGAATTAGAGTTCTTGACTAGGTTGAAAAACTAGTTTTCATCTATTTTCTATACATGTACAATCTACCAACAAATGTCATTTTAATACTCATGGGTATTCTAAGACACTTTAACTTTTTACTTAATGAAACGAGGGGCTGGTAGAAAATAATCACGATACATTGGTAAATTTACCAATTTTTGTTTTGACTATTTATGAATAGCCACAAAGCTCTGGAACTAGAGACAGCGCATACGTGTCTTTTTTTTTTTTTTTTAGTAATTATTAAGATTATGTATACAAGGTGATTATACTTTATTTTATCTAGTATATCAGAAAAATTATAAATCATGTTCAGATTTTTTCAGGGGGTAGAAGTTGAGTGTAGACAGGAAAGAAGTGGAGGAAATCACTAATATTTGCCTATGTTCCATTATATTTTAATACTGCTTAGTCAATATTAGACTTAGCTTTGCAACAATGGTTTAGAAATTTTCCTGTATTTACTTTGGTTAATTTATAGAGACTTCAATAAAATAAGACTTGGAAGGAAGAAAGAAAGAGTACTTTCAACATGAAAACAAAACCTAAAGGTTTCTCCATACTAAAATTATCTTTATTCCCATGAATATACATATTAATATTTTTTGAATGCTATATTTAAGCTTATAAACTTACTCATCCCTCTAAAATAAGCTTAAAAATAACTTCCTCTTACCTGCCGTAAAGTACGTGCCACTATGCTTTCTAATACTGGTCCTCTATCTTCATGCAGCAAATGAACTTCATCAAGAATAAGGAGCTTTACAATTTGGGAAAGAGCTACATCTCCGACACTCTTTCTTGTCACTACATCCCATTTTTCTGGAGTGGTCACAAGCATCTATAAGGTAAGATGAATTAAAAAAGAGAAAAAGTCACATAGATTATATAAATTTCAAATGTGTCACTCAGAAAGAAATATGATTGGCAACCTTTATACAGATGAAATAAAAAGTGTTTAAAATATCCGGAATGATATGTAATTTACTGTAGACACTGTCACTTCAAGAGTAATATTTCATTTAGCTTCACTTAAGTTGTGATGTTAAGCAGTTATTTAAAACTCAATGATGAGTTTTAAAAAAATTGTAGTGAAGTGGGGCGCCTGGGTGGCACAGTCGTTAAGCATCTGCCTTTGGCTCAGGCCGTGATCCTGGCGTTCCGGGATCAAGCCCCACATCAGGCTCCTCCGCTGGAAGCCTGCTTCTTCCTCTCCCACTCCCCCTGCTTGTGTTCTCTCTCGCTATCTGTCTCTGTCAAATAAATAAATAAAATCTTTAAAAAAAAATTTCAGTGCAGTGTACAAAATACACAGCTTCTTTGAAAAGTGTCTTATGATGTAAAAACCAAATGATTCTGGGGCGCCTGGGTGGCTCAGTCAGTTAAGCCATCTGCCTTTGGCTCAGATCATGATCCCAGGACCCTGGAATCCAATCTTGCTTTGGGCTCTCTGCTCAGTGGGGAGCCTGATTCTCCCTCTCCCTCTGGCCCTCCCCTGCCCCTGCTCCTGAAAAGGGACAACGAAGTGAACCAAGTGTTAAAAGGCGATAAAAAAGAAACCAAGAATCCACTCTAGGAATGGTTACCTGTTTACACCTATCTAAATCTGAAGGAAACTTCACTACTGACAGAGTTTTCAAAAATTGCCCTTTATTATCAACTAGTATATGCAGTATTTCATACCAAAAATGAATACATATAATACAGCCCAACTGGCACATAATAGCAACCCAAAGACTGAGATTGGAGATTCCAGGGCATGTAGAGCAGGAGGTAAGCCCAAGCCATTTATGTGAGCCTCATAGTAGCAGACCATTTAATGTGAAACTGTAATTATAATTCTCTTAGCTTTTCGTATACTAAATTGTTTGTGTCCTCTAAAAGCATC
>NW_024423675.1:12974217-13027062 GCF_017311325.1 Ursus maritimus
TTTTTTTTTTTTTTTTAGTAATTATTAAGATTATGTATACAAGGTGATTATACTTTATTTTATCTAGTATATCAGAAAAATTATAAATCATGTTCAGATTTTTTCAGGGGGTAGAAGTTGAGTGTAGACAGGAAAGAAGTGGAGGAAATCACTAATATTTGCCTATGTTCCATTATATTTTAATACTGCTTAGTCAATATTAGACTTAGCTTTGCAACAATGGTTTAGAAATTTTCCTGTATTTACTTTGGTTAATTTATAGAGACTTCAATAAAATAAGACTTGGAAGGAAGAAAGAAAGAGTACTTTCAACATGAAAACAAAACCTAAAGGTTTCTCCATACTAAAATTATCTTTATTCCCATGAATATACATATTAATATTTTTTGAATGCTATATTTAAGCTTATAAACTTACTCATCCCTCTAAAATAAGCTTAAAAATAACTTCCTCTTACCTGCCGTAAAGTACGTGCCACTATGCTTTCTAATACTGGTCCTCTATCTTCATGCAGCAAATGAACTTCATCAAGAATAAGGAGCTTTACAATTTGGGAAAGAGCTACATCTCCGACACTCTTTCTTGTCACTACATCCCATTTTTCTGGAGTGGTCACAAGCATCTATAAGGTAAGATGAATTAAAAAAGAGAAAAAGTCACATAGATTATATAAATTTCAAATGTGTCACTCAGAAAGAAATATGATTGGCAACCTTTATACAGATGAAATAAAAAGTGTTTAAAATATCCGGAATGATATGTAATTTACTGTAGACACTGTCACTTCAAGAGTAATATTTCATTTAGCTTCACTTAAGTTGTGATGTTAAGCAGTTATTTAAAACTCAATGATGAGTTTTAAAAAAATTGTAGTGAAGTGGGGCGCCTGGGTGGCACAGTCGTTAAGCATCTGCCTTTGGCTCAGGCCGTGATCCTGGCGTTCCGGGATCAAGCCCCACATCAGGCTCCTCCGCTGGAAGCCTGCTTCTTCCTCTCCCACTCCCCCTGCTTGTGTTCTCTCTCGCTAGCTGTCTGTCTCTGTCAAATAAATAAATAAAATCTTTAAAAAAAAAAAATCTTAAAAAAAAATTTCAGTGCAGTGTACAAAATACACAGCTTCTTTGAAAAGTGTCTTATGATGTAAAAACCAAATGATTCTGGGGCGCCTGGGTGGCTCAGTCAGTTAAGCCATCTGCCTTTGGCTCAGATCATGATCCCAGGACCCTGGAATCCAATCTTGCTTTGGGCTCTCTGCTCAGTGGGGAGCCTGATTCTCCCTCTCCCTCTGGCCCTCCCCTGCCCCTGCTCCTGAAAAGGGACAACGAAGTGAACCAAGTGTTAAAAGGCGATAAAAAAGAAACCAAGAATCCACTCTAGGAATGGTTACCTGTTTACACCTATCTAAATCTGAAGGAAACTTCACTACTGACAGAGTTTTCAAAAATTGCCCTTTATTATCAACTAGTATATGCAGTATTTCATACCAAAAATGAATACATATAATACAGCCCAACTGGCACATAATAGCAACCCAAAGACTGAGATTGGAGATTCCAGGGCATGTAGAGCAGGAGGTAAGCCCAAGCCATTTATGTGAGCCTCATAGTAGCAGACCATTTAATGTGAAACTGTAATTATAATTCTCTTAGCTTTTCGTATACTAAATTGTTTGTGTCCTCTAAAAGCATCCTGTTGCAGAGAAAAAGATGACAAGCTTAATACCTTCTACGATAGTAATACTACATTAGGAAATAAGCCAATATGTGGATAATTCAAAGAATACTAGATAACAAATCAAAATCAAAGCTTCTCGTGGCCAGTATATCAGGATTAGAGAGACTGATGATAGTCACAACTGAACTGTGCTTAGAAGGGGTTAACTGAGATGACGGTCTGATTGTTCTCTCATTTTTGTTATTTCACATCTGATTAAGTCACCTATGGGGACAATAATAACATTTTTTTTAGATTGGTACAAGTTATATATAAATTCTTAACAAATCCATAATCTAAATTTATCAACATGACCTGTTGCATTATTAGAGATATCACTGCTATCATTATGAAATGAACTATATCAACTACAAAATTTTGAAGCTGTACTTGAACAGAAATTAACAAACTATAGTGAAATGGATTAAGGAATTCATATCTAAGATATGAAATATTATAAATCCAAAGCTACTTAGTTCAGAGTTGCTAAAGCTAAATGGCAATATTGAGATCACATCAAATTTTACAGAAAAGATCTGCTGCTGCAATTACGTATAAACAGATGTATAATAAATTTTGAGACCTAAAATGGGTAGAAACATCCACTGTGCATTAAAGTCTCTAGTAACAAATTTAAATTGAACTTCTACTTTGAATAATGACAAATTTTAAATAATCCAAGATCTATTAATATAAATACACCCAGGGATTACTTACTAACAACCCTTTTCATAAAAATCCTGGAAGACATGCCTATCTGTTTTCAAAACAACAATTCTCTTACGCTGTACATTTAATATCAAAATTTAATAAGTAAGCTTATTAGTTACAAATGTTAGGAACAACACAGGGTACACTTTTTAATAATAAATACAAAGCTTGGCTACCTACCTCACCATGAACTTAGAGTACTATGCTAATACTGTCTTCTAATTAACTTTCGAGATGACGATGTGGCAACAAATTGCAAAATCAAATTTTTCTGCTATCAGAAAGTTATACCAAGGAAACCTTAAAAATCCATTTTAGCATTTTATTATACTTTACTTTCGGCATAGTGAGAAGAGGCTTCATTTATATTACTATTTCATCACTTCAGTTCCCTGAACTTAAAATGGCTAGAACATAAAGTATCAACATTTGCTTAATGAATTGGAACTCATGCAAGACATTTCCATCTGCTCTTATACTGGGGCATGGGTTAACTGTCAACATTTTTACTGTCAACTTAAATTTTTCTCAATACATGTACTTCTTCCCTCAGAAATACAAAAATCATTACTTGAAACTGTTCCAATTTTATCCTGTCCACTGGGAAAATGGTATAGTCGTAATGTTATATACTACCATTGTGTCAAAAATTTGGTGTATTTAGTTTTAAAATGCTCATCTATTTGACAGAAATACCAAGCGACCTAAGACCTGCCAGAACCAATTCATCTGGTAATTCACTTAAACATTAATAATAATAATAATAATAATAATAATAATAATAATAATATATTACGGGGAGCCTAGCTGGCTCAGTCATTAAGTGTCTGCCTTCGGTTCAGGTCATGATCCCAGGGTCCTGGGATCGAGCCCTGCATCGGGCTCCCTGCTCAACGGGAAGCCTGCTTCCCCCCCTCTAACTTCCCCTGCTTGTGTTCCCTCTCTTGCTGTCTCTTTTTCTGTCAAATAAATAAATAAAATCTTTTAAAAATAATATTTATTATTATTATTATTATTATTATTATTTCACCTTTTAAAACACTATGACCTAAGGGAAGTCACTTTATCTCTTCTTCCTTTTATTTTTCAGCTTTATTGAGATACTGAGATGTAACATATGTAAATTTAAGGTGCACATGTGATGATCTGATACAGGTGTATAATGCAAAATGATTACCATAGAAAGGTTAATTAACCCTCCCATCCCCTTACACAATTACCTGTGTGTTTGTGTGTGTGTGTGTGTGTGTGTGTGTGTTTATGTTTTATCACCTGTGTGTGATAACATTTAAGGTCCACTCTATTAATAACTTTCAAATTACCATTAGCATGCTAGTACATTAAATCCTGAGAACATATTCATCTTACAGCTGTAAGTTTATATCCCTTAACCAGTATCTCCCCATTTCCCCTATCTCCAGCCCTTGGCAACCACCACTCCACTACTGAAGTACAGCTTTTTTATATTCCGCATTTAAGTAAGAACACGCAGTATTGGCATAACGTCCTCAAGGTCCATCCATGTTGTCAAAAAGTTTGAGTTTCCCTCCTTTTTATGGCTAAGCAATATTCCATTGTACATATATAGCACATTTTCCTTATCCATTCATCTACTGGAGGACACTTAGGTTGTTCCCATGTCTTGGCTACTGTTGATAAGCTGCAAAGAACATGAGGGAACATGAGGATGTTGAATTTTGTCAAATGTTTTTTTTTTCTGCATCTGGTAAGATGATGGTATGATTCTTCTCTTTCATTCTATTAATATGATGAATTGGTCTGTTTAGATTTTCTTTCTTAATGAGTCAGTAGGTTGTATGCTTCTAGGAATTTATCCATTTTTCCTAGGTTGTCCAATTTACTGATGTAAAATTGCTCACAGTAGTCTCTTATGATCCTCTTTATCTCTATGGTATCCAAATTGGAAAGGAAGCAATAAAACTGTCACTATTTGCAGAAGACATGACACTATATATAGAAAACCCTAAAGACTCCACCAAAAAAACCCCTGTTAAAACTAATAAACTATTTCAGTAATGTTGCAGGATACAAAATAAATAGAAATCTATTGCATTTCTATAAATTAATAACAAACTATAATAGAAATGAAGAAAACAATCTCATTTACAATTGCATCAAAATGAATAAAATACCCGGGAATAAATTTAACCAAGGAGGTGAAAGATCTATACACTGAAAACTATAAGACACTGATGAAAGAAATTGATGAAGACACTAAGAATTAGCAAGATATTCTGTGTTCATGGATTGGAAGAATTAATATTGTTAAAAATGTCCACACTACCGAAGAATTAATATTGTTAAAAATGTCCACACTACCTAAAACAATCTATAGATTCAATGTAATCCCTATCAAAATCCCAACACTGTTTTTCATAGAACTAGAACAAAAAATTCTAAAATAGGTATGAAACCATAGAAGACCCAGAATAGACAAAGCAGTCTTGAGAAAGAAGAACAAAGCTGGAGGCATCACAGTCCCTGATTTCAAATTATATTACAAAGCTATAATAATCAAAAGAGTACAGTATAGGCCAAAAAAGAGTCACATATATAAATGGAACAGAAAAGAGAGCCCAGAAATAAACCCACACATAATATTGTCAATTAATTTACAACAAAGGAGCCAAGACTATACAGTGGGGAAAAGACAGTCTTCAAAAATGGTGTTGGAAAAACTGGATAGCCACATGCAAAAAAACGAAATCAGACCATTATCATACACCATGCACAGAAATTGACTGAGAATGGATAAAAGGCAGGAATTTAAGACCTAGTAACATAAAACTCCTAGAAGAAAACAAAGGAAGTAAGCTCCTTGACATTGGATTTTAGGATCTGACTCCAAAAGCAAAGGCAAAAAAAGAAAAAATCTATAAAGTGGGACTACATCAAACTAAAAAAACTTCTTCACAGCAATGGAAACCATCAATAAAATGAGAAGGCAGCCTACCAACTGGGAGAAAATATTTGCAAATCATATATCTGAGAAGGGGTTAATATCCAAAATAAATACTCGAACAACTCAACAGCAAAACAAACAAACAAAGTAATCTGATTTTAAAAAATGGGCAGAGGTCCTTAACAGACATTTTTCTAAAGAAGATATGCAGACGGCCAATAGGCGCATGAAAAGATATTCAACATCACTAATCATCAGGGAAATGTAAATTAAAACCACAATGAGAAATCACCTCCACATGTTAGAAGGCTATTATCAAAAAGACATGAAATAACAAGTGCTGGAGAGGCTGTGGAGAAAAGAAAGCCCCATACATTGTTGGTGGGCATGTAAACTGGTGGTGCCCTACTATGGAAAAGAGTATGGAGGTTCCTCAAAAATTAAAAATACAACTATCATATGATCCAGATAGTCCAGATATTCTGCTTAATCAGAAAATAATAACACTAATTTTTTTTTAAAGATTTTATTTATTTATTCGACAGAGATAGAGACAGGCAGCGAGAGAGGGAACACAAGCAGGGGGAGTGGGAGAGGAAGAAGCAGGCTTATAGCAGAGGAGCCTGATGTGGGGCTCGATCCCATAACGCCAGGATCACGCCCTGAGCCGAAGGCAGATGCTTAACCGCTGTGCCACCCAGGTGCCCCCAGAAAATAATAACACTAATTTAAAAAGATATGTGTACCTCTATGTTCACTACAGCTTTATTTACAATAGCCAAGATATGGAAACAACCTAAGTTATCATTAATAGATGAATGGATAAAGAAGATGTACACATACAATGGAATAATAGTCATAAAAGATAAGAAGGAAACTTACTATTTGCAACAACATGTATAGACCTTCAGGATATTATGCTAAGTGAAATAAATTAGAGAACGGTAAGTACCATACGATTTCACTTGTATGTGGAATCTAAAAAACAAAACAAATGAGCAAACAAGACCAAACACAACTTACCAATACACAGAACAGATTAGTTGTTATCAGAAGGGAAGAGGTTGGGGGTGGGTAGAATGGGTGAAGGTGGTGAAGTATATGGTGATGAATGATAAACAGACTCACTGTGGTGATCACTTTGCAGTGTATACAAAGAACAAATTATAAGGTTATAAACCACTTTTACAGCAAAAAAAAAATTAAAGAAATACAAGAAATTTTAAAGATAAATGTATACTTTCTTGCTTTTATAATATTTAAAATTGATTTTGAAATTTGTATGTAGACTCTAAAAAATGGGAAAATTGTTTAAGCTAATTACATAAAAAAACCAGAATGGTAAAATACCAAAATTTAGTCATTAAAATCCCATAGATTAATAATAGTATTACTAATAATAATGGTATTAATAATAGCATTACTATTATTTCATCAAATCTCAGGAGCCATTGATTATAAGCTACACCATCACTGTAAGTGTCATTAAGAAATTAAAAAAAAAACACTACAAGAAAATTTTTCTTTTCATCAAGATAAGTGTATTCTTTAATGCCCATGACCTATTTCATCCATTCTTCCACCCAGCTCCCCTCTAGTAATCATCAATTTGTTCTCTATAGTTAACAGTCTGTTTCTTGGTTTGTTTCTCTCTCCTTTTTTCTTTTCCTTTGCTTGTTTCTTTTGTTTCTTAAATTCCACCAATGAATGAGATTATATGGTATTTGTCTTTCTCTGATGTACTTCACTAACATTATACTCTCTAGCTTTATCCATGTTGTTGCAAATGGCAAGATTTCATTCTTTTTTAAGACTGAATATATTCCATTATGTATACTACTTCCTCTTTATCCATTAATCTATTGATGGACACTGGGGCTGCTTCCATAGTTTGGCTTTGTAAATGATGCCACAATAAACATAGGGGTGCATTTATTGCTTTGAAGTAGTGTTTTTGTATTTGGGGGATAAATACCCAATAGTCTGATTACTGGATGATAAATTAGTTTTATTTTTAATTTTTGAGGAACCTCCAAACTGTTTCCCACAGTGGCTGTACCAATTTTCAATCCCACCAACAAGGGTTACTTTTTGTCCACATCCTCTCTAATACTTGCTTCTTCTGTTGCTTCATTTTTAGCATGTATAAATGCAACAGATTTCTGTACATTTATTTTGTATCCCATGACTTTATTGAATTAACTTATCAGTTCCAGTATTTTTTTTTTTTTTTGGTGGTCTTCTCTCTATATAGTATCATATCAACCACAAATAGTGAGAGTTTTACTCCTTCCTTACCGATTTGGATGACTTTATTTCCTTATGTTGTCTAACTGTTGTGGCTAAGACTTCTAGTACTATTTTGAATAGAAGTGCTGAGACTGGACATCCTTGTCTTGTTCTTGACATTAGGGGAAACACTCAGTTTTTCACCACTAAATATGATAATGGCTCTGGGTTTTCCATATAAGGCCTTTACTATTTTGAGGTATGTTCCCTCTAGATCTACTTTGCAGAGGATTATTATCATGAACGGATGTTGCACATTGTCAAATACTTTTGCTGCATCTATTGAAATGATCATACGGTTTTTATCCTTTCTCTTATTGATGTGACAAATTGAGTTGTTTTGAGAATACTGAACCACCTTTCATGCCAGTATATGTCCCAATTGATCATGGCGTATGATTTTTTAAAATATATTGTTAAATTCAGTTTGCTAATATTTTGTTGAGGATTTTTACATCTAAATTCATCAGAGATACTGGCCTTTAGTTCTCCTTTTTTTGTGGTGTCTTTATCTGTTTTGTTATCAGGTTGATATTGGCCTCAGAGAATAAATTTGGAAGTTTTCCTTCCACTTCTATTTTTTGGAATAGTTTGTGAAGAATAGGTATTAACTCTTTAAACATTTTATAGAATTCTCTTGTGAAGCCATCTGGTCCTGGACTTTTGTTTGTTGAGAGTTTTTTTGATTACTGATTGAATTTCATTGCTGTTGATTAGTCTGTTCAAATGTTCCTTCTTTCTGTTTTAGTTTTGGTAGGTTATATGTTTCTAGGAATTCATTCATTTCTTCTAAGTTGTCCAATTTATTGGAATATAGATTTTCATAACATTTTAAAATTGTTTGTATTTCTGTGGTGCTGGTTATTATTTCTTCTCTTTCATTAGTGATTTTGTTTATTTGGGTTCTCTCTTTTTTAATGAGTCTGACTAGAGGTTTACCAATTTTGCTGATCTTTTCAAAGAACCAGCTCTTGGTTTCATTGATCTGTTCTGTTGTTTTTTTCAGTTTCTGCATCATTTATTTCTGCTCTAATCTTTATTATTTCCTTCCTTTTGCTGGGTTTGGGTTTGTTTGTTCTTTTTCTAGCTCTGTTATGTGTAATGTCAGGTTGTTTGAGATTTTTCTTTCTTTTTGAGGTAGGCCTGTATTGCTATAAACTTCCCTCTTAGAACCACTTTTGCCACATCTCAAAGATTTTGGACCACTATTTTCATTTGTTTCTACGTAATTTTTGATATCTTCTTTAATCTCTTGGTTGACCACCATTCATTATTTAGTAGCATGTTATTTAACTTCCACGTACTTGTGCTCTTTCCAGATTTTTTCTTCTGGTTGACTTCTATTTACATAGTGTTGTAGTCTGAAAATATGCATGGTATGACTTTGATTTTTTTGAATTTGTTGAGTCTTCTTTTGTGGCTTAATATGTGATCTGTTCTGGAGAATGTTCCATGTGTACTTGAAAAGTGTGTATTCTGCTATTTTAGGATGGAATGTTTGAATATGTATGTTAAGTCCATCTGGTCCAGTGTGTTTTTCAAAGCCACTGCTACCTTGTTGATTTTCTATTTAGATGATTTGTCCATCAATGTAAGTGGGATGTTAAAATCCCCTACTATTATTGTATTACTATCGATTACTTCATGTTTGTTATTAACTGTTTTATGTATTTAGATGCTCCAATGTCGGGTGCATAAATATTTACAATTGTTATATCCTCTTCTTTGAATGTCCCTTTTATCTTATATAGTGTCCTTCTTTGTCTCTTGTTACAGTCTTTGTTTTAAAGTCTCTTGTCCAATGTAAGTATTGCTGTTACAGCTTTCTTTTGACATCCATTTGCATGATAAATGTTTCTTCATCCCCTTACTTCCAATCTGCAAGTGTCTTTCAGTCTGAAATGAGTCTCTTATAGGCAGCAATAAATGGGTCTTATTTCTTTATCAACTCTGTCACCCTATGGCTTTTGATTGGAGCATTCAGTCCATTTACATTCAAAGTAGTTATTGATAGATATGTATTTATTATCATTTTGTTACTTGTTTTATGGCTGTTTCCACTATCAAGTGAATTTTTAAAATGTGTCTTACAATTAACGAAATATGGTACATTTAGTTGAAAATGGTAGGGATCTACTAATTAAACTAAAGAGCAATATTCAAGAACACTTGCTTAATATATCTTCTCTGGTGAAAACAGTCATTCTGGAACTGTTACAAATCACATTCTAATGTTATAGATGTAGACCAGGCAACAGTTTGCAGGATTTAGGAATTCTATCTTCCTTTTTAAAATACATAATCACATATCCACTCAACCAACAAGTTTATAAATTACATGAATGTTTTAATTTAAAGAATAAAGCTAAAATGTCACACAGTTTAGATTCAATAAACATATATAATTATAATTACAGTTATACTAACCTCTGCTATACAAATGTCAGCTCTGATTGATGGCAACAGCCCCCATAATGGAATCTGACAACTTGCAAATTATACCTGCCCCTGGGGACACTACAGCAAATCAGTTAGTTCCAACTATTTCCTTTTGTACATTTTTATGTTCCTTCCTCTCCCATCAATTCACATGCAGGAGTACCTGCTCACACGTGTAGAACACAAAGTCTTCTGAAGTATCTAGTTTTATTTATTTATGTCAAGGACCACAGCTTTCAATTATAAAATAAAAATATAGAAATTAATTGAAAAATCTTCAAGTAGAGAAGTATTTTTACCTCGTATTCTTTGTTGGAAGTACAGATGTGATCAAGCTAAAGCATAAAGAATGTAATCTGAAATGTATCTTGGTATTTTCACACTAGCAAAAAAACTGATACTATTTTCAGTTAATATTTCACAGGTAACATTTACTAAATAAACAAAGGGTAACTCAATAAGAAATTTGAACTTTTGAAGGAACAGAGCACAGAGTGCTGAGAGTAAAGAAGAAACATTTAAAATACTTTCTAGATTACACGTGTTTATAGCTGTAGTGTAATTCTCTTTGCAGTTCTTTTTGTTGATTTAAAATACTTTCCAACAATCTCAGGACATACATACTGAAGTCTAGCCTCAAGCAGTATAAGCCTAAAAGGATACAATACTTGGTTACCCTAAAACATAATTACACATAATAGAGAACACTACAAAAATTGTTTTATGTTGTTGCGCATACAAGCCATAAAGACCTTGCTCTAAATGCCTGTCCATAATACCCCAGTATTTCGTTCCATTAAAGTCTCATAGAGCAAGGGTCTGAAACAATTTACAATGATTCCTCTTCTGTTTACTCATAATGACAGATTTTTGACATGTGAATAATTTGTGGTAGAAACTGGTCCTGTGGTTAAGTTCTATTCTGTACAATTGGGGTATGATTCATAGAGTACAGGTTTCCTTGTTCTACTTCAGTTTTTTTTTTTTTTCTCTTCACTGCCACATGTACAAAGCTCAGTTTGAGGATCAATTTCTTCCTAAAACACTTTAAAATGTCATATTGCAATGCCAAACTACTAAAACTTCAAATGTGATTTGCTAAAGATGTATTCTGCAGTAATTCTTAAGTAATTCAAATTACCAATTTTACCTCTTCAAACTAATACCAGACTTTCACTACTGAGAGATTTTGCCAATTCACAAATAATTAATCAAAAGTTTGTTAGTGGTCTATACCACTGGGCAGGAGAGACAGATGAAGGAAGGATTCTAACAACTTATCAACAAATTATGGCAAAACCTTAGCTGCTGAAAACTACTGCAATTTAGAAACTAAGGTGCCCCTACTGTATATCTACTTCTATTATTTAAATCCTTTCTATTTTATTTAGAAAAAGAACAAAGGCAGGACACGTGTTCTATTTAATCACAACTTATGGTTATCCAAGGGAGAGCTTCTCTATACAAGTCTATAAATAACTCAACGTCTATAGACAGGTGTCTGTGGTTAGGAATACGAAGATAAAGGCAAGACGTTTAAAAGCTTATACTATAAGGAGAAACACAGCAAAGAAGAAATGAAATGTTGTCCAAACTCTTTCTCACACTATGTTACAAAATGAAATGGCCAATGACTGGGCAGCTGACCCTGCTCAACCAACTGATGCTGCCTCTGCCCACAACTCAGAGCCAATATGACTACGGTGCAGATCCAAATGAAATTGTACATTGTTCTGCATTTTTTCCTCCATTTCCTACAATCTTACAAAGTTAGAGCACCGAAAAAGAGACCAAACAAACAACAATTACTTGTTACTGGCTTTGAAGTGACTTAAACAGAAATTCACATACACTAAAGAGAGGCTTAGAAAAGTGATAAAGGAGAAAAGGAAATATGCCCCAAGCAAATACAGTGTCAAGAAATCACCCAACTGAAAAAGAAAAACTTGGAGCCATGTCAGCAAAAAAGTACCACTGGAATTTTAGTGTTCATCCCCTCCCCCAGAAACATCAATTTGAACAACTATCCGTGCATAAAAATAACTTCACAAGAGCTAAGGATTCCAAGTAAGGGATTACAGCACGTGGGTGCAGTACAGAAATAAGAAAAGATGTACTAAGGAGAGTAGGAAGGATAGATTCACATCACCCCCTATTACCCCTCCTCTAAACCCAGGCAGCCCAGGGCAGAGATACCTTCCTCCATTGGAGAAAGAAAGTAATGTAGATGTCCCTTTTCATCGTAGGCCCCAGAGCTGGCCTGCTCCAGCACCAGGCCAATCCCAAGGCCTTTAAGTGCTCCCTGCTGGCTCCTGCAAACCTAGGCCCCTGGCACACCCTAGCACCCACTGGCTTTAGCAGCCCACGGCAGTTCCTGCAGCCCCAGAAAGCATCCATGGTACGGGCCAGCAGCAAGCTTCTGTGAACCCTGGCCCATGTACATGCAAAAGTGCTCAACATCGCTAATCATGGAAATGCAAATCAAAACCACAATGAGACATCACCTAATACCTGTTAGGAGGATTATTACTAAAACGGATACCAGCAAGTATAGCAGGAAACTGCTCCCCAAGTGATTCTGGTATTGCAACTTGAGTTAAGAAAACAGTTAACTAAACTGTTTTCACTATACTATCCAGATTTCTTTTAAGCAAATCACTAGCCAAAATGATTTTATTACGCTAACTGCAATGGCTCGGAGTTGAAGTTACACTGTAGTTTTGCCTCCATGGGGTATCTTCATTACCTTACAAATTCATCATGAAGACACAGCTTTGTATCTTGATTGGTATTTGTTAATGATGCTTAATATCTTATTTTTTTGAAACTGTGCATTTTCCCCTTGTAGGAATTGTCTCTTTTTGTATTTAGTGTTTATATCATCAAATTGCATAACCTAAACTTTTAATGGAGATATTAACTATAACTAGTGTTGTCATTTTAGAGGTAATATGGCAAAATCTTTCAAAATTTAAAATGCACAAATCCTAGGTCCAGCAATCTCACTTCCAGAATTCTATCCTCGATAAAAGGCCTGAACACACAAATAGACATTCATGAAGTTTTTTAGAAAGCAATAATGTAGATCTATACATATTGATATTAAGTGAAAAAGCAAAATATTATACATTTTATACAGATACACACAAATGTATAAAGTATGATTCCATTTTTATTATGCTAAAATACACACACACACACACACACACACACACACACACACACATTTCTCCACATTCTCCAGGTCTTGAGGTGAAATGTTTAGGAGGTTTTTCTTAAACCAAAATACCCTATTAATATTTCCCTTTCATAGGCTTCTCTGGCATCTCTGTGCCCAAATTTTCTATTTTAGCATTTATTACATATATTGTTTGCTTAAATATTTGTCTCCTTCAGTAGGCCACAGGTACTAAAAAGGCAAGGACAGTGACTGTCTCGACAGCTATTGTAACCACAATGTCTTGAAATGGGCTGGTACATGGTACATACTCAAGAACTGCTGATGAATTATATTTTTTTGCAGGTAATTATTAACCTCATAACACTGGTGGTTAACTCTTCTTTCCTAATAAGAAAATAGAACAAATATTTCTATATTTAATAGGATTTATACAATTTACACACACACACACACACACACACTGTCACATAACGGATTTTGTGAATTAGCCAGAAAATGCTCTCCTTTCTAAATCTGTTCATGCACACTTACCAAATGGAAAAAAATCTAAAAACTTATTCAAGGAAAGAGGCTTATTTACTGAGTCCTGGACAAAGAAGACACTGGCGCCCACACTGCTTATCCTGTGTTTTGGGGGATGATAATCTCAGTATCCGCATGTTATTTCCCTTAGATGAATGTTGTTAAGAAACGATGAGATTTTAATGGCTCCTCTTGGATTAACTTAAACTAAGTGGACTGGCTCTTTGTCTTTTTGGGAAAAGCAGAATCGTATCTCAGAGTATCACTCAAAAAGGAATGAATATAATTTGAACATCCTGTAATCAGGACTTACAGATTTTTATAATGCTCCTTTCCTGCCCTCCCACCCCTACTTTACCAAGCCTACCCCAGGCCTTTCCCAAGAGAACAGGCCAACATTTCTCTTCCTTATGTCCCATAAGGCAATAGTTGAGGTTTCCTAACTTAATTTCCTCCAAAGCAAGGAAGAAGAGTGGGTATTCCTATTAATGGACCGAAACTTTAATTCTAGAAACACAATTTATCGATACTTCTAAATCTAAGTAACCTTATGGGCATGTCTCATTTATCAATACATTACCTCTGATATACTGTGAATGTTTAATGAGAGCACATTCAATATCTTTCAGTGATGTACTTATCAAGTATTTATTGTGTATCTACTACCACAAATCTTAGTTTCCTCCATAATAAAATGAAGAAAATAACAGTACCTACGTATCGGGATTATAATGAAAATGAAACACATAATACACACAAAATATTTAGAATAATGCCTGATAGGGATCCATCATTAGCATCATCCTCTTGTTCCTCATTGTAATGCACCAGACACTATGCTATATACTATGCAATGGTGAGGTAAGATAAAGGCAGACAGATAAAGCCCTTGATCTCAAAAGGCTTACATTGTAATACAGCTGGAGTGGCAATAGGCATTATACAATAAAACCGAAAAATACAAAATTTTACTTCTGATAAGCTACTAAGGATAACTTACTACTTAGATACTATCCAGTGATACAACAAATCATAATAGGAAAATTTGACCTAACCAGAGAAATCAGAAAATGCTTTATTAAAAAAGCAAAATTAGATTTAACATCTCAAAGATGAAAGGGCATTAATTACTTAAAGGAGAAAAAAAACAGTTACGGGCAGAAGCGAAGCATGTACATAGAACAGATAGGGGAAAACATGGGTGGAAGAGAGTGAAGATAGGCAGCGTATATGGTTAGAGCAAAGAGGATGAGAGGACTGGAGCTTGGTGGAAATGAGATGGGCAGGGACAGACTATGCACAGCCTTTCAGCCCCTTCTAGGAGTTGTATTCTTTTCATGCTGTAGGGGAGACTGGAGAACTATGAATGGCTTTCTTTTCCTTTTTTCTTTTTTTTCTTTTTTTTTTTTTCTTTTCTTTTCCTTTCTTTTCTCCTCCTTTCCTCTCCCCTCCCCTCCTCTCCCCTCCCCTCCTCTCCCCTCCCCTTCCCATCCCATCCCATCCCATCCCATTCATTCATTTTGAATTGTCGTTGTTCTTCATAGGACACGGTATGAGAGTGAAAAGGGAAAGAGTAAAACTGACCAGGTTGCATTTCTGGCTAAGGGGAAAGAATAGGATGGAGCAGACTGGATGCTGGTACCCCCCTTACAATACTATAGAAGTGATCAAGGTGAGAGATGACAGAAGCTCAGAGGGTTAGTGAAGATGGAGAGAATATGGATGAATGTGAGAAAAATACAGGAGATAAAATCAATAATTCATAGGAATTGGTGCTGGACTGACTATATTCACCTTATACTTACATATAGACTATACTTAAGTATTATTTTTCCCAAGGAAAAGTAACATATAAACATTTTCTGCAGAAAATTCCCCGTGTCAGATATTTTACATCTCTCTGCTATCATCCTGGTTCACTATGAAATAATCGCAAATGAAACATTAATACCCGATATGGCTGCAAGTTAGTCTCTGAGAAAAATTTTCAAACTTGATAATATAACAGAAGAAAATTAAGAGTTGTTTAGCCTCTTCATCTTTTCTAGGTCATTAACTGCCAACACTGTTACTTACGTGACAAACTACTTTTTTACAGATTTGCCTCAATAGATGTAGGACAACAAGTGGAGGTAAAAAAACCAAAATATAAAGGAATATTAGAATCTGACACCTGTTATTTATTAACAATGATTAGCCTTTCAAAAATTTTAAATATTTTGCAGATTTCAAAATAGCCTAGATAGTCTTTGAAAATGAAAGAAAAACACTACTCTATGGGATCTGCAATGACAAAAAACCACAGACAATCTACCCTACTTAATATTTGGTCATATTACTGAGGAGGATAAAAGTAATTTTTCAAAATGATACTAATGTTTGTGGTTAGCAAGTTCCCATTTTACAACTTACTGGTGACAGGATTTTTCAAAAATTTAATAAGTAACAAGACGACTTAGAATGAGCATCATAAATATTGGATATTTATTTTTGCTTCCTTGTTTATAGGGAAACTAGACTGCTTTTAAGCATGCTATGCATTGCATTATTTTATAATAGTAGACATTGTTATATTTTACTTTGGGAGGAAGAAAACACTAAGCTTTTCATTGGTTTTTGGTCTGTATTTGGGTAAGTATGTAGCATGATAAACTTTGCAAGCAGTTTGAAATTTGTAATCTTGAAGTAATTTAAAAATAAATTTTGTAATGCTTTACTCTTTTTACATAATGTCCATAAGAATATAAAATAATCACATGATAGGAAAAAAAGGTAACTAGAAGTTGGTATAAAACAGACAAAAAGAAAAATAGAAACCATTAATAGAATAGGACCCCACTCCTCTCTCCACTAATACAATGATACAAGCTATTATTCTGCAAAGTAATACTCAAGAAATAGGCAAGTTGTTATTCTTTTTTTTTTTTTTTTTTTTTTTTTTTTTTTTTTTAGTAAAGGCAAAGATAATTAGATTCCTGAATGTTTTTAAATTATACTCAGGAAAAGGGTCTCAAATAATATACAATTTGTATTCACAAAACAGATTTTTATGCATCAAAAATTAAAGTTCTATCATAACCCCCTCTAATCCAACTATATTAAGAAGTACAAAACAGTTAAAAACAGTGGTTTAAGTGTGTGTGTGTGTGTGTGTGTGTGCGCGCGCACACGCGCGCGTTGTGTATGGCAGTGGACTTTTTTACTCAAAGGATTTTAATGTATTTTATGAGTAGCTATTAAACCTTGCAAAAGTAAAAATAATCCATAACTAACACTACAAATTCCATGATGCTTCAAAGTAATTTATAGCTTACTTACTAATAAAAGTAATGAGACATTCTTCAAAATAGAACTCTCATTACTTCTTAATGGCATGCATTAAAATGCAGGAAATGGTTGTCCTGGTAAATAATATTTACATTTCATCGGGGATTTTAAAAGTGGTAGCTTTCGAATTCCATTATGTTTAAGCACATGGCTAAAGCTTTTTAAACTAATCATTCTTCTTAAAGATCGGCTGCTTTCAGATTTCAGGTTCTATTCCCATTTTTTAGCTCTCTAAATAAAAAGAAGCTTAAAATTTTCATTTTGGGGGCACCTGGGTGGCTCACGAGGTCCAACTCTTTGATTTTAGTTCAGGTCTTAAGATCAAGCCCCACGCTGGGCTCTGCGCGGAGCATGGAACCTGCTTGAGATTCTCTCTCTCCTTCTCCCTCTGCCCCTCCCTGCTTGCAATTACTCTCTCTCTCTCTCTCAAAAAAAAAAAAAAATCATTTTGGTTATTAGTTGCATTACACTGCAAATGTAGATAGGAAAAAAACCCTAGAAAAACCGAAATGTTTAGTTAATAAAGGACTGAAAAAACAGTTACTGCCACCAAAAACACACTAATATTTGTGCAGTCACTTGAAATATTAAGCCTAAATAGTGAAGAATCAACTTCAAAATATAAGAGAATATTATGGTTGTCTTTTATTCTTGTTGTGAAATAAGTACTATTAAAAACAAATCCCAAAATCAAACAAATGTAGACACCTGGCAAAATAAGCAACATTATAACAAATATAAATACCACAGTAATTCCTAAACTAAAACCATATCCCAGAATATTTAGATTTCATCATTAAGACTAGGTTTTTCAACTGATTTGAAAATTGTATCTATGCTGAAGTAGCTTAGTGAATAGTGATTTCAAATGATTCTTAACTGATTTATGAAGCAGGTACACAGTACTTCAGTGAGCTAAGTGATTTTATGTTGAATGTCAGTTATAGATGGCATACATTCAGATCTTTACAAAACCCAGAAGTTGAAACAAATCTTTTGTGCTGATAAAATCTATATTGTGCATCACTTTTACTTCCTCTTAGTTTTTTATTCCATATTTTATTAGCATGCAGTTTAAATTTATATTTTCTTTTAGCTCTTCATACCAAATAGAGCCACTGGGTGAGTGAGGGAGGTGGGGGAGAGGTGATGATTACTATAAGTGAGTTGCAAAACTATGCCGGGTTTTTCAGAGCAAAATATAATCAACAGCAATATGGCGATCTCAGTGCCTATATATGTAATATAAAGAGACAGGGACTGAAAGTTAGGCTTGTTTCTAGTATGGCTATAGTTAACGATAAAAAAGGATAACATCAAATTTTTTAATGAGAAACTATGAAATGACAAATCAATGAAAACGCTATTCCTAGTTACAAATTTGAATGTACTAAAATGTTGGGTCTCCACCCCACCCCAGCAAAATGAAATTAAAAAAAAAAAAAATGTTGGCCCCTACAAGGTTATTTTGCAATTTTCAATGTTTTCTTAAGCATTTATGCCAATCTCAACTGTTTAATTAAAAACTGCATCAAAACTGGTTCAGAATCTAGAGCCTGACATTGTAAACACTCCCTTAAAATGAAGCCCAGAGAATGTAAGCCTAAATTCTATGACAGGGGAGTGGCTTAGCAGTGATGGCTTTTCTTGACTTTGGCAGGACCTTCTGTATCCTGGAATTACCTGTCCTATAACAAAAGAAAAAACATATGTATGCACCTAACTGCTTCAGCTTCTACTCTCTATACTGCCACAATGCTTCCTTTAAGCACTACACTGTCACTGTCCAATAGAACTTTCTATGATGGCAGTAATGGTCTATGCCTGCATTATCTAATTTGGTAACCACTGAGCAGCTGAAATGAGGCTAGTGCAAATGAGGGACTTAAGTTTTAATTTTATAAAATTTTACTTAATTTTAATTTAAAAAGTTACATGTGGCCATTGGCTACTGTACTGAACAGCAGTGCTCTGTATTCCCAATTTAATAAATTAAGAATACATGGTTTGTGTTGAATACAGCAGGTCTGTGTGTATGGTCCTTTCACAATCATCAGTAATCCACTCTGTATGGCTAGTTAATGTCATTAAAATTGTTGTAGATATGTATCTACTGACACGAATCACTGTGTATGGTATGTTGTTAAATAAATAAGATATAAAGTAATTTATTTGCATGGTTTTATTAAAAGAAAGTTAATGCTTATCAAGAACTCACATGCCAAGCACTGTTCTAAACAATTCACACATATAAAGTCAAATAACAACTTTCACTTACCATTATGTCATACTACCTTTCATTAAATATATAAATATAATATATATTAGTACAAAAATGAGAAGTGAAAAGTGTGTATTTATAATAACTTGTGATTGGATATGTTATGTTACTTTTGTCTATTTTTAAATTTCCTGTGATGAAAGAATATGTGTTGAAATGACATAAAAACAATAAAAAAACAAAATATTAAAAACAAATTAAATACTTAGGATCTATAATCCTAGCATGTTATGGGCAACCTTCCCCAATTTTTCAAAACATCTCATAGATTCAGATTTTGAGGACTTAATCCCAGGTGAATCCAGAATACAAAGCACTATGACTTACAATGTATAAGGTGCTTAATATTTCCTTAAAATATAAAAAAGAAGCATTTACAATATGTAAATTAGACAGTAATGAGAATTAGAATAACATAGGAAATAATTTTTGGTTATTTTATTTTTTAAACATAGCAGTTCCAAGATTAGCTTGCATTCAGATTTGCTTTGAAAAGTAGAGGAAAAAAAGTTATAATTGGAATACCAACAACTAGATAACCCATGGCCCATCCTATGAGTAATTCTAGGGGAGGATATCACATACATGTCTATCACATAACAATAGATAAGACAAAGAAGACTTTCAATCAATCTCTGGACTTAAAGAATACATCCAATCAATCTCTGGACTTAAAGAAATATAAGTCCATGCTCATGGTTAAAATTGAGGAAGGCATTTGTGATAGTTTGATAAATGTCAGTGTAAAGGAATCCCTTAATCCGGAGTCCAAGAAGAATCAACTCAAACACTAGAAGAGAAAGTTTTATTCCTGACCCTATCAGCTTCTTATAGTTTCTGAGATATCCCTCAGTGTCCAACCTGCTATGAATGACTGCGTAAATAAATGTAAGTAAATAAGAGTAAATAAACTCTTAAGTAAAAGTCACCAGAAGTGTACGGTTAACTTAGTATATCCAATAAAGGGAATACTGTGTACCTATCAAATGCCATGCAATATGAGCTAATATTCAATGATATGCAAAAATGTTTACTGGAAAAAGTGTAACAAAATATACACAACTTTCATTTTTTGAAGTTTTACATATTTGCCTAGAAAAAAGATTAAGAGGATATATACTAAACTTTGTAATTTTCTGTATTTTTTTAACTTTTCTACAATGAGCATGTATCCTTTTGAAGTCAGAAAAAAATCTGAAGTATGAAAATTCTCAAAATAAACATTAAATTCAGACTGATCTTAAAAAGTGTCACAGAGTTCCAGTTGTAAAAATACGCAACAAAACATATGGAAAATGACATTTAGGATACAAAATGGTCTAAACTATAGGATCTCACATAATACATATCATACTACATACAGGCATGCCGTCTAATGTTCTCATGACTTTGATAATCCAAGAAAAACAGGTAGTAAATATTTCTATGTAATGATTTTAACCAAGGTTCAAATCAATGATGACTACAAGTACATTCAGTTTTCTTTCTAAAAACTATTTATGGCTGTAGGGGCACAAAGCTCTACAAAAATATGATTTCATATATTCCAGTTTTGACATATAAAAAGAATTTTTTACAGACATGCACAAACTACAAATTCAAAAGAAGCTATTTAGATCAGTCCCAGAAAGCATAGCTCCCTACAATTCCTAAAATTAACCAGCCTCGTGCTGCATTTTAGGTTTACAGCAACTTTTTGCTTCTGATGCAGTGTTTGTGAGACAAGAGCCTTTGTCATTCCAGTTGCTGTTCCTCTGTAGGTAACATGTTTCTCTTAATCCTCTTTCAAGATTCTTTCTTTGTTTGTAGTTTACAGAAATTTGATTATGATGTATCGAGTTGTAGATTTTTGGGGTTCATAGTTTAGTATTTCGTTAGCTTCTTGAGTCTGTAGGTTTGTCAAATTTGGAAACTTTGAACTTCTCTTTCTTCAGCCCCTCATTCTTTCTCCTCTCCTTGGACTCCATGGACAAGAATGTTAGATCTTTTGTTATAGTCCCACAGGACCCAAAGATCAGTTCATTTTTTTTCAATCTATTTTCTCTCTGTTGTTCAGATTTGATAAATTCTTTGATACATCTTTGAGTTCACTGATTTTCATCCGTTGTCTACATTCTTGCTATTGAGCCCTTGCAGTGAGTTTTTAATTTAGGTTGTTATAGTTTTCATTTCTAAACTTTCTATTTGGTTTTTCTTTGCTGAGACTTATTTTCTTTTCAGTTATTTCAAGTATGTTCCAGACTGCTCCCTGAAGAATTTTTCTGATAGTTGCTTTAAATGTTTTGTCAGGTAATTCTGACAGATGGGAAGGTAAACAGATGTAAAATACGAAGTTAACATTTTCTCAGCAGACAGTTTTGTATCCGAGCACATCAGAGGACAAGGTAACTTTTTGTAAGAAGAGCGAGTTGGGTTTTAAATATGTTGAGCATGGGAAGATTGTTGAAGTTTATAAACATAACTGAATTAGAAGGGCAGAGTAGTCCAAAAGGACTCCAGAAACATTCCTGGAATTAGAAATATTATGTCACATAATGGGTTTTCATTATGTAATTCCTAATGTATCTGGTGAAATGTGTTAAATGCTCTGTACCTAGAGATTAGGATTTTCTGAATCTCATTAACTTTGCCCTCCTAGTTCTGTAAAAGATTCAATTTTTTTTTTTACAGGAGCATATTAAAAAAAATACAAAACAGCAAGATGATGTAAACTAAAGTTTAGGTAAGAAGGCTAGTAGGGTAAAGGAAAATACAGGCCAGGTTAAAAAGAGAAGCCAAGAACAATACTAATTCAATAATGCATACAACAAAGTTGAGGGAGGCCTGACCAAGCTTATAAATTACAGTGGCCATTTGCTTAGAAGAAGCCATTCTTCTAAGAGGCAAAAATATTTCCCAAGAGCCTTAAAGAGAGAAAAATCAGTACTCTAATGAAATGGATCTTCAATAACATCTCCTAATTTGTGGCCTTCCCTTTGTCCCCTGTTTGTCAGAAATTTACAACCCTGGATAAGAAACTCCCCTAGGATGAGACAGGAAATAATTGTGGTATATCCTAAGGCTTGAAGCAAACTTATGATAAACATTTAAATTTTATTTTCTATAACTAATGCTAAGCAATATAGTAATAAAATTTGTTCATTTTACTATTAAGGCCGATTTTCAGTTTTTAAAACATATCATTTTATTACAATTTTTTAAAATTCTGCTTTGTTTCATTTTATGTAATTTAAATAAAAAACTGAGGTCAGTAATATTTTTATTGGTTACATGAATGAGTTATTGAGTGTAACCACCTGGAGGCAGATTTAATGTGTTAAACCCGGACTTAGAGGTGAGTGGGAGGGAGAGGCCTAAGGGCAGTGTTCTCAGACATGTTTGGATCATAGACTAGTGAAAATCTGATCTCCACAGGAATTTGAATTGGGGTTGCAGATAAACACAAATATATAAAATTCTGCACAGTCTGTTCTAATAGTTCATTCCTCTCAAGTGAAGCAACCCTAGCCCAAGGTGACCATTCTTTTGAAAGGAGAGGGTACCATGACTTGTGAATTACAATCCTGGAGTATCTTTGTTGGGTAAATCAGCCATTAGAATCTGTACATACTTAAATTAGCCCTCAGTTTTAGTTAGAACACTATAGATTTTAACTGCACGGTGCTGACACTTCCTGGTTGCTTTCCTGTGTTGAGGATCAAATGTTTTATGTAAGAGTGATGAAGTATATATTATTAGGCACTCAATAATACCATTATGTTGTTAGCTATGATGCAAAGTAGCTGAAAAAGTTTCATAAACTTTATTCAATAAAAAGTACGCAATTATAAAGAGATGAAGATCTGATCAGTGAGATTCTGATTTTATAGAAATTAAAATGATTCTTGAAGACTCCAGTGTAAATATGTTTCGTGAATCCTATGATACAGCTTTTATTTTTCACAGATTATTGGCATATAGGCAGAAATACATGATAATTCTAGAAAAACTGGATTAGCTTGGCAGACTTAGTTTACTTTTCAGTTCCTCTAAAACTGAGCTGCCTTGATAGGGTAGGGATATCATAATTCAGACACATCTTCAGGTTTCTTCCCCCAAGGCATCTGCAGAAATGTGAGGATTTCTATGTCCTTATTTGTATCTCTTCTTTTGAAATTGTGGATTTATTCTTATCACTTACCTCTGAGATTTTTGAAAATTCTGCTTAAACAATCTGAATGAAAATTCTATGTTAATTTGAATATTTTCTTGAACAATACCAAATGCTTATGTTTTTCTCCATGATTTGGTATGGTGTGACATCTGAGAAAATACAGGTTTTTGAGATCCTGAGAGCTTGCTAGGTTAGGGCAATTTGTTAGTTTCAAATAGTTCTTGATTTGAAAGCCAGTTTTCTGTTGTTTGGGGAAGTTATTTTTGTGAGTATTGCAGGCAATTATTTTCACAAAGGAGTGGCTATTTCTTTGGAAACCTTGAAGGCTAGAAAAAAATGGTGCATTTTTCAAGTGTTGAGAGGAAAGAACTGACAATGTACAAGTCTATATCCAGTAAAAATATCCTTCAGGAATGGAGATGAAATAAAGACATTCTCAGATTTTATACAGAAGGTAGCAATAGTAAATTAAACATATAAATACACAAATATCCAGATAAACCTGAATACATGTAATTTCTGACCCATTTTTCCAACTCCCCTTTGTTCCTACCCTCTACTCCTAAGTATCTGTATATTCCCAATACAATAAAAACCCTCATGAGAGAAGAGTAAATCAGGAGAGTGTGACATGAGCACATGCATACACACACCACACACAGCCTCCCAACCAAGGTTGCCAGAGCTCTGAAAACAGAGTAATATGATAGATTCAGGGTTCTGTTTGCTGTTGCCTACACCTAAGAGATGTGAACAGAATCTCCCTACATACCCAGCCAAAAGAGAAACACAAACAAAACCTAAAATAGCTCATCCCAACTCCCAAGGTTGCACAGATGAACTCAGCCCAGCACAAGGATGAGCAAACAAATATAAAAGAAAAAGGAGAACAATTTCAGAATTCAGGGCCCATGCTCTGCTTTAATACAAAGTCACTCCCAGAACAGGAGAAACTTTTCTAAAATTTCTGACCAGTATTTTCACTGAGGCTCAAAGAACACTGAATCTATGACATCAGAAAGGGATGCAGAAAGGATAATTCGAGATGAGGAAGGACAGGGTGTAAGGAACCATTAAAAACAATGAATATCAAAAATAATAACTCTTTGCGAATGATACAATTAGGGAGAGAAGCCAGAAAGTAAACATAGATGAAGAACAAAGGAAAATAAGGTTGGAAAGGGAAATTGGTGTTTTCACTGATGACAGATTTACTGAGTTCTTCAAAGTTGCACAAAGTGGCTTTTCAGTTGAAGACAAGACAGGTATTTGTTGTCTACACAGACTATATTTCATGACAATAAACCTAAGAATGATGTAATTCTTTCTTGAAAAGGAAATTTTACATTCAAACCTCAAAAAAATCGTAATTGCTACTAGACCTGACAGTCCCTAGTGAACCATGAAGCAAATCAGATGTTGTATTATACTTAATTTATACAAGATTCTTAACAAGCTAGGTAGCTGGATTTAATTCAATAAGCAATAAAGAACCAATGAAAGTTTATGAGCAAGGGAATAATATGATCAGAAGAGCATGACAGAGAATTTATAAATGAGATTAATTTGATTTCCCATATTATAAAAAAAAAACTAACAATACTGAAAATATTTTTTTTAAACAACAGGGGAATTTCAAAATTATATTTAATTGTATTAATTAATGGGAAACTTATTTACCAAAAAATTACAAGGGGAATCATTAAAAAGCTATTAAAATTATATAAGTGAGAAGTCAGGACAGCAAAAAATTAAAACTTCAAAAATAAAAGTTGAATATGTCTATATCCTACATGCTCTGCAATAGTCCTGCTTTGCTCTCTCTGCAGCCCAATCCCAAGTGCAGTGGTAACAGCACAGTCTATTAATCTTTGAGAATCTGAGAGAATAGATAGTAGGACAAAGTGAAGAGTTAGTAACTATACAGTTTCAGGTCTACAAAAAATTAGCATCACTGATAGTAGGGCTATATTTATACTGGAGGAGAATAAAGAGCAAATACGAGAGAGGAGGTTCAATTTATAAACTATTACTGAGGCCAAGCACACAGTCCCTGCCCTTAGAGAATTAACAAATACTGACAAAAGACACAGAGCCGATCTAGGGAAGTTCAGAAGTAAGTAAAGGGTGGGGGCGGGGGAGGGGGAGATGTTCATAAATCTTTTGACAACATAATATATAAATCTAAGTAGATTTTAATGTTTAACTTTCTGTATCTGTAAAGTGGAGACACCACTCAATAAGGTTCTTATGAGCGTGGAGGCACATAATGCACTTAGCACAGTGACTGGCTCATAATTTCAATTCAAATGTTACCACCCTTGTCTTTCCATAAATATTCTTTCATTAGCATCAATAACACAGCTAGATACAGTACAAAAACAATCAAAATTTTATTTGAGAGTGGTCCAGATTAGTAAGACCACACCAGATCCAAAACCATAGACTTTGTGGAGTAGGTTTTATTTTATGAATGGTACTACAGGACTCAGGCAAGAAAAAAGTACTCATAGGGTTTGAACTGAGTTTTGAAGAATGATTTGGACAAATGTCAATGAATAAAGAACCGCATTATGAAAAAGAGAAAATGCATGAGGAAACTTACAAAATAGCAATGCTTATTCGAGAAAATGTTATTTGAGCAATGTTACTTTAGAAAAAGCAAAAATGGTCTGTCTGGCTATTATTTGTATTGGGAAGTAGTTGAGACATAAGGCTGAAAACCAGGCTGGTTTTCACCAGATTGTGAAGATAATCCACTGTCTTACATAAGTAGTGGTTCTCAAAATGTTTTGGCTTTGGAACTCCTTTGTGCTCTTAAAACTATTGAGGCCCCAAAGAGCTCTTGTATTTGTAGTTTATCTCTCTCGCTCTCTCTCTCTCTCTCTCAATTGCTTATATTAGGAAGTGAAACTGAGAAATTTTTACAACACAAAAATAGAAAGTAGTCACTTCATTAGCTGTTGATGACATCACACATTACTCAGACTCTGGAAAACACCACTATATACTTAGGAGAAAATGAGAGTGAAAGAAAGTAACATCACAATGTTATTATAAAAACGCCTGGGTGGCTCAGTCGGTTAAGCGTATGCCTTCAGCTCAGGTCATGATCTCGAGGTCCTGGGATCAAGCCCCACATTGGACTCCCTGCTCAGCTAGAAGCCTGCTTCTTCCTCTCCCTCTGCCCCTCCCCCTCCTGCTGATGCTTTCTCTCTCTTTCTCTCAAATAAATAAATAAAATCTTACAAATATATAATGTTACTATGAAAATTGGTTTTAACCTTGCTGACCCCCAGAAAGATCTTACGAAACGCAATGTTTCTGTACCACATTTTGAGAGTTGCCGCTGTACAGTAATAAGAATAACCAAATCAGTGCAGGGTTTAAATTTTTTTTTTTTGAAGTCTGTTAATGGTGTGCAGAAAGACTAAAGCAGAAATATACAGAGGAAGAGCCCTCGATTTGGCACAACAATGAGATGAGAATGCCAAAGCTGAACTTACCACTTGCAGAAAATTTCTTAATGCTAGACTTGCAAGCAATAAAAGAGAAACAAACTGACTTGATTTCTTCCCTAAACTTCATTGTACCCATCAGGATACAAAACTCATTTCTTTAGGTAAGTACATCATAGGTATGATCTCAGATACTCTAGGGTGGTTCAAATTTCAGAAAAATTTATTCTTAATAAAGACAATTTGTTAAAAGTCAAATTTTGTGTTACTCTATATGCCTTTATAAGACATTATAAAAGTCTGATAAAAAAATTATCAGTCTATGTGTCCTATTGTGTAGTTTTGAGATATAATCTCTGTAATTGTATGTTCAGCTAGGCCTCGGAGCTAGATTTGGAATGTATCATATGTAACACAACTTCTAGGAATATACGAACAAACTTTCAGAATCAAATGTGTCCATAAATTTGGAATATGTATATAATACAGTACTGTGTTCTACAAATCTGTAAAACTTTCCTCTCTTTATCGTGTAAATTTAAAAATTTTAAACATGATTCAGTTCATTGTGTTAAGTATACAAGTTATATAAAAAGAACCAAAATTCGTAAATTGACCACATTCAAACCCTGAATGACATGGGTTTGAACTGTGCAGGTCCACTTATATGTGGATTTATTTTAATATAGTACAATACTATAAATGTATTTTCTCTTCCTTATGATTTTCCTAACATTATCTTTCCTGTAGCTTAATTGTAAGAATACAGTATATAATACACATAACATACAAACATATGTGTTAATAGACTGTTTATGTTATTGGTAAGGCTTCCAGTCAACAACAGGCAATTAGTAGTTGAGTTTCTGGAAAGTCAAAGGTTTTACATGGATTTCTGACTATGGGTGGGAAGGGGAGGAATCGGTGTCCCGAACCCCGCAATGTCTAAGGGTCAACTGTATATATAAATACAATTGTTACTCCTGTTTTCAGGTGACAATTCTCTAGATTCAAATTTAAATTTGAATTTTTAAAATTAAATTTAAAATCAAATTTTAAATGTTTCATGGAAGTCTGGATGATATCCGAACGCACAAAGAATATTAGAAATTTAGAAAAAAGCCTTTTCATTAAAAAGACATTTTAAGAAATTACTAAAATGTCTTTTTAAAGAAATCACAGATGATGATTAAAATAATGATGATAAAAGGCATTTTGCATTTAATATATGGAATATATTTTTGAGAAAGAATCATTTGGAATAAGATTCTAACAAAATATTATAAGAAAAAATGTATGGGTTTTGGATTAACTTTTAAAAATTTATTTATGTATTTATTTTCAGGATCAAACTCTGTTTATTCTACATTGGAATGACAACAATAGTAACAAAAACAAAGGCATAGTTAATAATAACAATACTAATTATAGTGAACACTCAATAGTGCTTACTCGTTTTTTTTTTTTTTTTAAAGATTTTATTTATTTATTCGACAGAGATAGAGACAGCCAGCGAGAGAGGGAACAAAAGCAGGGGAAGTGGGAGAGGAAGAAGCAGGCTCATAGTGGAGGAGCCTGATGTGGGACTCGATCCCATAACACCAGGATCACACCCTGAGCCGAAGGCAGACGCTTAACCACTGTGCCACCCAGGCGCCCCTCGTTTTTTTTTTTTTTTTTTTTTATTCAACTTCCTTAACATATAGTGTAGTACCGGTTTCAGAAGCAGAATTTAGTGATCCATCAGCACCCACTGCTCATCCCAACAAGTGCCCTCCTTAACCCCCATCACTCATTTAGCCCATCCCCCTACTCATACCTCCCCTCCAGCACTCCTCAGTTTGTTCCCTATACTTAAGAGTCTCTTATGGTTTGCCACCCTGTTTTTATCTTATTTTTATTTTTCCTACCCTTCCCCTATGTTCATCTGTTGTTTCTTAAATTCCACACAAGTGAAATCATGATATTTCTCTCCCTGACTGACTTCTTTTGCTTAGCATAATACACTATAGTTCCATCCATGTCATTGCAAATGGCAAGACTTCATTCTTTTTGATGGCTGAGTAATATTCCTGTGTGTGTGTGTGTGTGTGTGTGTGTGTGTGTGTGGCACACACGCACACATCTTCTTTAACCATTCATCTGTCGATGGACATCTGGGCTCTTTCTATATTTTGCCAATTGTGGACATGACCACTAAAAACATTGAGGCGCGTTTGTCCCTTCAAATCACTACTTTTGTATCCTTTGGATAAATACCAAAGTGCAACTGCTGGGTCGCAAGGTAGTTCTATTTTTAACTTTTTGAGAAACCTCCATGCTGTTTTCCAGAGCGGTTGCACTAGTTTGCATTCCCACCAACAGTGCAAGAGGATTCCCCTTTCTCCTCACCAACTGACTTGTTATTTTTAGCCATTCTGACAAGTGGGAGCTGGTTTCTTATTGTGGTTTTGGTTTGTATTTCTCTGGTGATGAGTGATGTTGAGCACTTTTTCATGTGTCTGTTAGCCATTTGTATGTCTTCTTTGGAGAAATGTCTTCAGGTCTTCTGCCCATTTCTTAACTGGATTATTTATTTTTTGGGTGTTGAGCTTAATGAGTTCTTCATAGATTTTGAATACTAGCCCTTTATCCAATATTTCATTTGCAAATATCTTCTCCTGTTCTGTTGGTTGACTTTTAGTTTTATTGATTGTTTCCTTTGCTACGCAGAAGTTTTTTAAGCTTGATGAGGTTCCAATAGTTTATTTTTGCTTTTGTTCCCCTTGCCTCTGGAGACATGTCTCGTAAGAGGCTGCTGTGGCAGAGGTCAAAGAAGTTGCTGCCTGTTTTCTCCTCTAGGATTTTGATGGTTTCCTGTCTTACATTTAAGTCATTCATTTTGAAATTATTTTTATGTGTGGTGTAAGAAAGTGGTCCAGTTAGAGACTATCTTTTTTCCATTGGATATTCTTTCCTGCTTTGACCATATAGTTGTGGGTCCATTTCTGGGTTCTCTATTCTGTTCCATTGGTCTATGTGTCTGATTTGTGCCAGTACCATACTGTGTTGATGATTACAGCTTTGTAATACAGCTTGAAGTCTGGGATTGTCATGCTTCCCGCTTTTATTCTCCTTCTCAACATTACTTCGGTTATTTGGGATCTTTCCTAGCTCCATACAAATTTTAGAATTATTTTTTCTAGTTCTGTGAAAAATGCTGGTGTTATTTTTATCAAGACTGCATTAAATGTGCAGATTGCTTTGGGTAGTATATACATTTTAACAATATTTGTTCTTCCAATCATGAGCATGTAATGTTTTTCCACTTGTGTCTTCTACGATTTCTTTCATAAGTGTCCTATAGTTTTTAGCGTACAGATCTTTTACCTCTTTGGTTAGGTTTATTCCTAGGTATCTTATGGTTTTTGGTGTGGATTAACTTTTAAAAGAGCAGTTCAATTTTTAAAATATGCTTTGTACATTCACTGCTAGGAAAAGAAAATCAGTGCTTTTGAAATATAAATAAATTCAATAAAAAAAATATGAGGATATTGGATTTTACCTGCAGTAATGACAGATAACCAAAGCTGGGGTATGAATCTCTGCAGATAATTATAAAATACTTGGCTGTTTTAAGTAACAGGACAGCACCAGAAAGTGGTAAAAATAGAGAAAGTCTAACATCAAAACTACAAAGAAAGGGGTAAGAATTACCAGCTTGCAAATTACTGACCTAAGAGTATGACCCCACACCCACTTCTATAGCTGCAAAAAAGAGGGTAGGAAAAACCACAGCCTCACCGGCAAAATGTGCCAGAAATCAGAGTTCAGAGCTAGGATTCAGAACTGAAAAAGCAGCTTGAAAATTAAAGTGAAAAGCCCAGCAATGTGGGAACCTCCCAAAGTCAGAGTGAAAACTAATATATTTATCGGTGAAAACCCAAGAGTCCCATGCAAAAAAGCTGGCTGACACCAGAACAAAAATCTACTCTGAACAAGATACAGCCACACAGAACCAAATCTATGAGTTTGAGGCTTTTCCTAAAAGAGTGGATTTCCCAAATATGTACAGCTCTAGTGGCTGAACTTAGTAATTAGAGTAGCTTAAGGTGTCAGTTGATGGAGTGAGTTCAGGACATGCTAACCCAAAGAATCACTATAAAAGAGAACACTACCACTAATAAGAGACTCATATGCCTTCAATGGGATAAAACATAAGTTGGAAATTACCACATTAACTTTAGCCAAAGTAATTAATGAAGACCTCACATATTAATCTTTTTTTTTTTTAAAGATTTCATTTATTTATTTGTCAGTGAGAGACAGAGACAGAGACAGAGAGGGAACACAAGCAGGGGGAGCAGCAGGCAGAGGGAGAAGGGGGCTCCTTGCTCAATGGGGACTCGATCCCAGGACCCTAGGATCATGACCTGGGCCAAAGGCAGACGCTTATCTGACTGAGCCACCCAGGTGTCCCTAGTCTGGTTTTTAAAATCTAACCATATATCACAGTTAGGCAATATAAGCTAAAATTCATAGTGACAGAATAATAAAAATATTAGCTTACTACTCAGTGTTATCACTGATAAAATATTTAACAAAATAATGTATTCTTTATTTAAAAACACATCAAAATTCTTTTATATTATCTCAGAATTAAAATTTTTCAATTAAAAGACCTAAACTAATAGTAGTAGAAGTACATTATACATTTTAAAATTAATTTTGGAGCTGAAAATCTGAAGGAACGGAAAGGTCAAGCTCCTAATGAGCCATTACCTGAACTTATAAATATGTAGTAAAAATTCAAATGTTTGCTCTACCACTGATCATTTTCAGCAGTTAAAAATCTATTTATGCTAACAAAATAAGTAAACCTGAGATTTTGTTATAATGTAAATGGGAAAACAAAAAGTTCTACATATCTTAAATATAAAAACTATGTCGTTGGCTCTACTAAGTTTTTCCTTCTGCTACCTCTTTCTGAAATACAAAGCTATTTGTCAAATTATAGATTTTTAAAAAACTGTCAGTGACAGACTCTAAAACATTAACATACTCCCCTACATTATTTCATAAAATAAAAAGGATATTAAAAATAACCAGAGTCACATCCTGATCACTGCCTTTTATCTAACTACAACTGAAATAGGGATCTGATCATCAAATAAATCTTCAAACTCTAATAGAATTTTTTTTTCTTGGCTGTTGTTCATAAGACTGTAATGAATATGGGATCTTTGAGACCCTAATTTCATTTCTTCTGGATATATACCAGGAGTAGAATTGCTGGATCATATGGTAGCTCTATTTTTAATTTTCTGAGGAACCTCCATGTTGTTTTCCAGTGACAGCATCAATTTACATTCCCACCAACAGTACACAAGGGTTCCCTTTTCTCCACGTTTGCCAGTACTTCTTGTCTCTTTTCTTTTTGATAATAGTCATTCTAACAAGTGTGAGGGGATATCTCATTGTTCTGATTTGCATTTCCTTGCTGATTAGTCATGCTGAACATCTTCACATATACCTACTGTCCATTTGTATGTCTCCTTTGGAAAAATGTCTATTCACTTCCTCTGCCCGTTTTTGTTTGTTTTTTCTAGTTCCACTGAGAAATAACTCACATACATTACTGTATAAGTTTAAGGTGCACAATATGATGACTTGATTTACATACACTGTGAAATGATTATCATGCTAGGTTTAGTTAACATCCATCATCTTATATAAATACAATAAAAAAAATTCTCCTTGTGATGAGAACTCTTCGGATCTCCTCTCTTAAGACCTTTCCTACATATCATACAGCAGAGTTAGTTACACTCATCATGGTGCACATTATAGACCTAGTTCTTACTTATCTCATAACTGGAAGTGTGTACCTTTTGACTAGCTTTCTCCAACTGCCCATTCCCCAATCGCTGACTTTAAACTCTAATAGTATTAATTACATATCAGGTATAAGGCTTAAAATACACATTTAATAACCAGCAAGGACAGGCAACTATGTACCAGAAAAGAGGTTGGCAAAGATGCCAGGCTGATCAGCCAGCATATTCCCTTATTCCCACTCCAGTCCACCGCTGAGGCTGGATTTTCCCATTAATATTTGGTTATCCATTATTGTACTTTTTCAAAGCATTATGAACATTACCTTACTTACATGTTCCATCCAATGATAATCTAGTTGCAGCTCTAATATAGTTTTTTGTCTATTCAGTCATAATTTAAGATCCTTGTAGGCAGGAACTGTATCTTAAATATCTTTGTTGTCATGCATTTCATCCAATATAGTGCTATATACAGTGTGTGATTTAATAACTTCCTATTTGATAAAAAAAGAATGACTAAAAATTTTTATTATATGTTAAGCAATCCTTATGGAATAGTTTAGAATACTAGTCAGATCATTTAAGGATCTATATATTTTCCTGCTCTTAAAATTGAAGTCTGGTCTTATCCACATTCTCATTCTCTACTGTTTTAAAAGAACAACATTTACTATCAATGAACTTGAAATTTATACCAGGCATCTAACAATACTTAAGACACAGCAGGAATCACAGAAGTTAGAAGGGATAAAATTGGACAAAGCACCAGCAAAAACCTCTTTTGTAGAGGTAATATGTGATTACAAATAAAAGAATTTCATTACATTACATTTGTATTGTGTTTAACCGGAAAAAAAAAATGTTACTAAAGAAAAAATCTAAGTATACAACATACCTGAGTTCGTAAAATTTCATTTTTTGACAACTGCATATCCCCAGTCAGTTCTTTCACAACGATGCCCAGTGGCTCTAGACGTTTGCTGAAGTAATTTGTCATTTCAGCTGCCAAGGCTTTCATTGGAGCAACATATACAATCTGTGCCAAGGAAACACGACCTTGATGAATGAGCAAAAACCGGAAGTCATTTGTTTCACAGCATTCAACATAAGTCACAATTTATTGTGAAATATAATTGTAGCCACTAAGAGTAAAAAATCCTAATAGTGGTATCTGCAAAGTACTTCTCTTTCTTAGGTAGGTGTGCGCAGCTGAAAGGACAATGGCGTTTGTTTATACAGCCTCATCACTTTGAACATTGGTTCTGCTTCAAAGCTAAATGTATTTTCACAGTGTTTCACAGGGGTAATAGGATTTTCATAACACAAATAGGGACTGCCTTACTAGTAAGAGAGTAAATCGAGCAGCAATCTTTACATGACATCATGAATAATAGCCTTAAAAATTTCCAGATTTCATGTAACATGTACAACTACAAATGATTTTAATTTTTACGATTTAAAAAGTTGTGGTCTGTCTTGTTAATTTCCTACCTTAAATTCATTCTTTTTGATAACACCTTGTTGAAAATGCTGGCGTATTTCATGCAAAACTGTAAGCATTGCAATGTTGGTCTTTCCAGCCCCAGTAGGGGCACAAATCAGCATATTCTCATTGGTGTTGTAGGCAGTCTCAAACACGATTGACTGGATTCTATTGAGTCTCCTCATTCCTTTAAAAGCCAGCTGTCCAATCTAAAGAGAGAGAGAGAGAGAAAACAAAACATGACTCACTATAAACGATAATGTGAAGGACCCATACAAAATACTAAATGCAAACATTTACTACTTTTGATTTAAAAAAAAAAAAGACGACTAATTTGTTCAGTCTCTCAATATATCCAACATTTGAACCAAAGTGTGAAGTTGAGAACTCACAACTACAATACGATTCTAATGCATTTAGGAGTTGCATACTCACTAAATTTGAAAACATGATAATGATACTATATACCTGTATCTTTGTGCACGAGAGGATTGGTTCATATATATTTATCTGGCCCACTGGATTGAAACTAAAGATTCAGTTTTATTACTTTTTGTATTATCCTAATACCTAACCAAATACCAGCAACATCATAGGCCTCTAAATAAATGTTTATTTACTGATAAACCAATTAAATAAGGGAAAAAATCTTTAAGAAGATATGCATTTTACACATAGTATCCTCCAAAGAAACAGTAACCTGGATCTAACCAAAATATGTAGCAGTTCAGAAACAACCTATACTCAGCCCTGAATAAGAAACTTGTTTATTTTGTTCTTCAAGGTTATAGTTCAAGGAAGAAGCAAACTAAAGCATTAGAAGAATATACTGACAAACCCAGTACATACTGAGGTCTATCACATTCTATTCAACAATCATTTACTGACCACTTATAAATACACTAAGGACTTATGTCAGTATAAATATTCATTTTCCTAACAAAAGTTAGAGAGTATCTAAAATGATCCTTAAAATGTATTAGCTTGTGGCTTACAGGGGAAAAATTGTATCATTTTAGTTTTCTATAATAAAGACAGGACTCAGGTGCTGAGGTATTTGAAGGGAGAGAGATGAACTAAGAAGAATGCCATTTCAGGTGAAAGAAACAGAATATTAGAAAAATACCTGGGGGCACCTGGGTGGCTCAGTCAGTTAAGCATCTGCATTGGGCTCAGGTCATGATCCCAGGGTCCCTGCTCGGCAGGGAGCCTGCCTCTCCCTCTCCCTCTGCCCCCCTCTCCCTGCTCGTGCTCTCTCTTGCCACCACTCGAATATCCCTCACAAAGCATGTTCCACATCATAAACTGTGTCATAGCCATGGGGTTAAAAATAAAACAATTTATATGAATATTTTATTTAACATCTTTGAGTATCCATTAGATAATTAAATAATTTCAGATAATTAGGGTTTTTTTTCATTTAATGGTCTTTACTTACTGTTTGCATGTGTATAAAACCATTTTCAGTAATCATTCTAAAACAGATGACTTTGGGCCTTCTTAATAGGATATATTAAAGAAAATCACACTTTTCATTCACGGCTGGGATCATCATCTGCTCACTTGGCAAATATTTATTGTGCAACATTTATTTATTGTTTAAATGGTCAAAAAGATACAATTTTTAATAAAAGTAGGAGAGAAAAAATACACATTCAGATTATTTCAAACACTGATATGAATTAACAGATTATTTCAAACAGGGATATGAATTAATTTTTAATACATGCTATAAATGTGAACCTAAATGCCATTTTGGACAAATCTATCACAATGAGGGTTCTGTGACCTGAAACTTCTACAGCACAGCCCCCTTCCCCTCCCACATCCTTTTCTTTTATTTAGCCACACCCTTAAGTACACCCTTAGGACATAACATCCTTGATGTGCCTCCAGAGATAGGACTATGATGCACATTTATTCTTAAACATTCTCCTCTTGGACTGCCCCCTGCACAGACTCCCAGTCTCTAGGGCTATAAAAGCAAGTCTCAAAGGAAATGCGGTTGTAGAGATCTACTCCTCTTGCAGCTGCCCAAGACACACTTCTATCTCTAAGTCCCCTTAATAAGCCATTTCTTGTCAAGCTGGACTTGTCGGCCTTTATCTTTGGTCTTAGAGCTCCTACGGCCTTTGGAGGTCATTTCACATATACCTCCCTTTCAAGGAACAGTGTAATACAGAGGAAGAGGGCATTAACAGTTAGGAAAGGGAGATAGGAGTCATGGAGAAAATGTAAGTCATGGTAAATAGCTTGAATTTTTATTCACAATACAAAAGAAGGTCTCTACATGACTTTAAGTAGAGGTATGACAAATATATTTTTTAAAGGTCTACTTGGCTACCATGCGAAGAACAGACTGGGAAACAGTAGACAACTATGCTAATAGTACAGACGGAGGATGATGCTGGTTTATATTACACGAGTGCAGGTGCAGCTAACAGGATTCAATAACGACTTAAATGTGAGAGAGTGGGTTAAAACAAAAAAAGATATATCAAAGACGATGGCTTTCCCTTAAGTAGATGGCTGGCAGTTCTACTGATGCTATATAAGGAAGATTAAGAGGACAGACTGAGAGAGGAAAAGAAAAAAACACTATATTTTAAGAACTTATTATCTGTCCAAATAGAAATTTCAAACAGGCAATTGCATCTGACTTTGGAGGTCAACAGAAAAGTCAAGGATTTTTTTTTAAGAAACTCATTTTCAGGGGGCGCCTGGGTGGCTCAGCTGGTTAAGCATCTGCCTTCAGCTCAGGTCATGACCCCAGAGTCTGAGGATCAAGCCCCGTGTCAGGCTCCCTGCTCAGCCTGCTCCTCCCTCTCCCTCTGCAACCCCCCGACTTATGCATTTTCTCTCTCTCAAATAAATAAAGTCTTAAAAAAAAAAACAACACTTCGTTTTCAGAGAGTTACGGTGACTTTCCCAAGGTTTCACATTAGTAGCAAACATAAAATAAAATGTCACATTACACTTCAATAATAAAAATTCAAAAAGGAAATGTAAACCATAAATGTAAATTTTAACTTTCCAGCAGAAACATTAAAAAGTTTTTAAAAATTGAAATTAATTTTACAAAAATTTTATTTAACCAAATGTATCTAAAATATTCTTCTTAATACATAATAAAAATTATTTTTCTTTTTATATAACAAGTCTGAGAAATAAGTGTATTTTACACTTAAAGCACATCTCAATCCAGACGAGCCATATTTCTTTTTTTTTTTTTGGTTTTAAATTTTTTAAAAATAAAATACAGTTGACATATATTAGTTTCAGGTGTACAACATACTGATTTCATAATTCTATACATTACAACATGCTTACCATGATAGGTGTAGTCACCTATCATGTGACCATACAAAATTATTATAATCTTACTATGTTCCCTATGCTGTACTTTCATCTCTGTGACTTACTTATTTTATATAACTGGAAGTATATATATAATCTTAATCCCTTTCCCCTATTTTGCCTATCCTTCCACCCCTACCTCCCTCAAGACTGTTCAACAGCACATGTAGCTGGTGGCTAGTGTACAAAACAGTGCAGCTCTAGAAAGCACCCAACTAACTTATATAATGTTTTAAAATTGATAAATATATTGTCATAACATAGCAGACTAAATTGCAGGAAAAGCTCTTAGGACAGCATACAAAATCCTTAACGTGGTCTCAAAGGCCCTGCCAAATTTGAGGGTCATGGAATCAGATGAACTACATCGAGGATGATTTGGGGAACAGAAAGAACAGTAGTTTTATCTGACCTCTTATTCTTAATAAAATCATCCTTAGTAAGCAAAGAAACAAAAAAACAAGTAATCATTTGTTGCATGTGTTAAAGACTGGAATTAATATTCTTTTCCAACATTGACTAAATCACTAATACTTAATTCTATATTCCAACCCAAAGTCTACAACAGTTAGGTCTAAACATGCATCTTATACTAAACTTAAGTCCCAACTGAACCCTATTACTCGCCTTTATTAAAGGTTGACAAGAACTTCACCTGATCAAACAAAAACTACTTACAGTCTCTAAAGTGCTAAATGATAAATATAAGGAGTTATTTCCCTCTAGAATATGAGAGTACTAGGGCACCTGGGTGGCACAGTCGGTTAAGCGTCTGACTCAGGTTATGATCTCAGGGTCTTGCGATTGAACCCCATGTCAGGCTCCATGCTCGGCATGGAGTCTGCTTGAGATTCTCTCTCTCCCTTCCCTCTGCCCCTCCCGCTCATGCTCTCTCTCTCTCTGAAAGATAAATAAATCTCTAAAAAAATATATGAGAGTACTAAGGGCTGGGAATTATGTTTTTCATATTCATCTTCCTAATACCTACCATAGTATCTGGCACAATGAAAATATTCAGTGATTATTTTTTCCTGTACTTGTTTCCGTTGAGTCATTCTAATTAAACAATTATCATCTGTGAGCTGCATCACTGATGAATTTTCATAAATTAAGCAATATTTAAGACACTCCATGTTAAGCACAATGACTAACTCCAGAACAGGAGCTGGGTATATATTATTCTGCTAACATTATTTAAGTGTGATAAATGTTTTCTATCAGATATCATAAATATTAGCCAAACTATCTTTTTTTTCTACATTCGTTCACTGTGGCTTCCAGTGAAACTAGAAATTACTTTGGACATCAGCCCCTGATACATTTGCTCTGGGGGAAAAAAAAGGCAGTGTTTTGAAACATACTTTTTACATTTTTATAATCTTCTTGACACTAAGATAGCATTACAAACTCTAAAAATAATCAAATACGTAGCATCTCATAGAATTTCACAACTTATGAAGAATACATAAAAATTATGGTCAGAAATATTTAATATTCTATCTTTACTGTTTATCCTCAAGAAATCATTTATCCGGGGCGCCTGGGTGGCACAGCGGTTAAGCGTCTGCCTTCGGCTCAGGGCGTGATCCCGGCGTTGTGGGATCGAGCCCCACATCAGGCTCCTCTGCTGTGATCCTGCTTCTTCCTCTCCCACTCCCCCTGCCTGTGTTCCCTCTCTCGCTGGCTGTCTCTATCTCTGTTGAATAAATAAATAAAATCTTTAAAAAAAAAAAAAAGAAATCATTTATCCTCAAGAAATTGCTTGACTGACTTATACCCAATCCAAGAAAAATTTTATACCTATATTTTTACATATTTGTATCTTTTTATGTAGCTATAGCAATATGATATATATGCTATTATTTTAAAATATCATAACCTCTGAGTCCAAAGATAACAAAACATCATTTCTGAGAGACTTTCTAAAAATCAGTAAAAACTACGATTCTTTCTTTATTTTAGCCACAAGAGAACTATAGGGAATTCTTAGGAGACTATACAGTCCAGCTAGGGATCCCCCTACTACATATAACAAAGTTGGTCAACTAAACTCCAGGTCAGTGTATTTCACACAAAAGGTTACCCTCCACTAGTGGGTTATGAAACCAATTTAGTGGATTGTGATCAGCATTCTGAAAGAACAGAAAAGGAAAAAAAGTGCAGCATATTACATATGATAAGGGCAAATACTGTTACATAAAATTTTTTTTGTGTTTGGGTGATTGAATCAAAATGTGAAATAACAGTTTGAAAACAAATGTTATAAACATTTTCCAATGAACACAAGAGCATTCTTTCAAAATATGACATTTCATTTTGGGAACACAGCAATCTTTCTCTCACAAATGTATATAATCTTGGGCTTAGAAATTCTACTTTTTAAAAAAAGCATCCTTGCACACATGCAAAACTGTGCACTTCTAAGATTACTAATCACAAAATTATCTGTGGTACCGAATGTCATCAATAAAGCGAATAAAGTATGGCACATCAATACAATGGAATTCTATGAGGCCATAAAAAAACTCTATGCAGGGGCGCCTGGGTGGCACAGCGGTTAAGCGTCTGCCTTAGGCTCAGGACGTGATCCCGGCATTATGGGATCGAGCCCCACATCAGGCTCCTCCACTATGAGCCTGCTTCTTCCTCTCCCACTCCCCCTGCTTGTCTTCCTTCTCTAGCTGGCTGTCTCTAACTCCGTCAAATAAATAAATAAAATCTTTAAAAAAACAAAACAAAACTCTATGCTGAGAAAAGAAAACCTCTGTGCAGAATAAGAACATTTCCTATTCTGAAAATATCTTGTTATGGTGCGAAACAGCATTTAATATGCTATTTTTTATTTACATTTGGTGGGGGTGAGAAGAAGGGAATAAGAATCTATATTTGTAATTGTTTTTAAAGATTTAAGATGAATATATAAAATCTAAACATAGTGGTTATTAAAGAAGGAAGTAGGGATCTGGGCAGGTGAAGAACAGAGATAAAACAGGAGATTTTTCACTATTTAAAGGTTTCTACTTTTTGAAACATGATAATACCTATGCAAAAAGAGACACAAAAAGAGATACAAGTGACTTCTTTAAAAAATGGGAAATTAAAGAAGTATCTAATTAAATAGAGAAGCCTAAGTGAGTTCTTCTGTATTTCAAAAATATTTCATGTTAAAAAGTTCTCATTATTCCTACAATTTTACCCTCCAGAGACAAAAAGATAAATTGAGTTACTCTTCTAAAGACTCTTCAAATTATTTTAAATCATGTATCCCTCCACTCACTCTCCTCCTTGACACCTATTTTTGATCATAATATACCTAGCTACTTAAAGGCATCTCTGACAAGTTTAGGAATAGAAGAAAAAGCAGGTTCTTCTTCTTACCTCCAATACCTGTTACATTAGGCCTGTGGCTTCACCTAAGACTCTATGGTTGCATCACAGAATGAGACTGCTGTTAAATGCAAAACTTAAACTCTATTTCCTGCCATCATCTAAAATGTACCCTCCCATTCATTCAATGTATATTGAACACTAACTATGAAGTCTCAAGCTGTGAGGACTTTTTCTCTGTCCTCAACAACACATGGTGCAGCAGGTGAATCTGGATTACAAGGAGCCTGTTACTTGGTCCCCAACTATACATCTACTACTACACACCTCCATACCCTAACCTTTAGAAAAAAAAGAGAAGACTTGACATGCTACTTCACTGAATATGACAATCCCAAACTAGATGCTCTGTGTCAAGGTCAGTAAACTAACACGATATAACACAAATACTAAAATGTTATCTTCAATGATCTTGGATCACGAATACATAAGAAGATATATTCCTTATTATTTAAGTTGGTAATTGTTCATTAATCCACTTAATAATAGTAATAGCTAGCATTTCTATTGATCACATAATATGTGATCAATATGGCTTTGTTTTAAATGTTTTAAGGGGATGACTTCATTTAACACCCAAAGTAACACCATGACATAGGTCTTTTTACTGTCCTTATTTTATTTTATTTTTTTAAATTTCTTCAAGTTTTTATTTAAATTCCAGTTAGTTAACATACAGTGTAATATTAGTTTCAGGTGTAGACTTTAGTGATTTATCACTAAAATACAACACCCAGTGCTCATCACTACAAGTGCCTGTCCTTATTTTAAAGATGGGGACACTGGGTGAAGAAGGTTTGAAGAATCAGCCCAAGGATAAATGGCCAGTAAACAGCAACTAGAGCAAAGACTGGAACTAAGGTATCTAATACCAAAGTCCAAATTTAAAAATCCAAGTTAAAAACTTAGAAGGTTTACTAATTTCATTACTTTACACTTTTATTTGTTATGCTGATTTTTTAATGAAGTTAATTTTATAAAAATAAAAATGTAAAGTCAATGAACATACTGACCATATTAATAATTGAATAAAAGCAAATAGAATAAGATGTTTCATTAAGCTGAGTGTTTACAATTTTCAAAAAACTGATTATTCTTGGTAATATTTATATCTTCGTATGCATTACATACATCACTTGTAAATGATTAAGATTAATAAATTTGCATATATTTAACCTAAAAATCCCACTTCTAAAAATTTAGCCAAGTTAAACTAACTGAACAAAAATGCTAGGTAAATAAGCACAAAGATATTTGCTACAACCACATTCACAAGAAAAAACAGAAGTTGAATGTCCACAAATAATGGGTTGGGATAAGTAATTCATATTACATTCTTCATGAATTATAGTAGTTAAACAGAATGAAGAAGATATTTGTGCTTACAGGAAACTGTATCCAAAAGAAAAGAAAAAAAAAAGCATGCCACAGAACAGTAACATAATTAAATATTTGTTAATATATAAAAAAAATATGGAAAGATATATATCAAACTGCTTCACTGGAGTTGGGATTATAATAAAACTTTCACTTTCTGTTTTATAATTGTAAATATTACTTTTTAGATATTGCTTTTTTTGTAGTGAACAGATTTTATACTCAGCCCCACAAAAATGCTTTTATTTAAATAAAATTTATCTTAATAAACAAAAGAGGAAGATGTACTCAATACTGTCTTAATGCATTAAAAATAACATAATTTGTTTCTTAATAGATAGAAATACAAATGTTTTTATGCTAATACAAATTAACTGATTCACCCTTTTTCATTATCTCATATAAAGAGTCCAACATCTTTACCAAACACCAAATTTCCAATTTGTACTCCCACCCTGAAAATGCACTGAACAATTACTGAATTCTGCTAATTAAGAGAAAAGAAAGTCTATGGCCAGTTTCTCTTTACTGGAGATTCGTGCATTTTAATGTTTCATAATAATTCATTTTGAACCAGACAATCTGGGTAGAGGAAATTAAATCTTAACAACAAAAGGCCTCAGGAGAGTAATCTACTATTAAATCTTTGAAGGAAGTGAGATTGTAAGATTTTGTGAAAATCAGGTAAGTTATTACATATGACAAAAAGCCATTAGAAATCATAATGCATAATTCATAATCCTTCCATATTATTTAACTGAATGCATTTACATCATTAAAATAGTAACTGGAAATACTTAATACGCCCTTAGTATCAATTCCTGAAAATTCTTTCATTCTGAAAATACTCCATCTAAGAAGCATAATAAAAAAACAAATAAAAAATAAGCCCAACTAAATAGATGAGTCTTCTAAATATACTCCACTACATGATCACAAAATGATAAATAAGACGCTATTAACGTCCTTGAAGAGAAAAAGAAAAACAAGGACAGAATGACAAACAATAGCAATACCACATTTAATGAGAACTTAAGGTACAATGGGTGTCAGAGAGGTGTACTAACCTCTTCTTGGAGGGGGAAGTTAGATTCCTTGTTCCTGAGTTGGAGCTAAGGCTTGAATACTAGGGAAAACTGAAGAAAAAGTTCTCAAGAGGCAATTTTAAGACCAACAAAACCCTGGCTGCACATAACAAGCTCCACTGATAAACTCTTGAGACTGCACATTTGGGTGTCTATCAGCACACTCTTAACAACAATTTAGCATGTCAGATGTCATCTGAAGTGACACCAAAATGCTGTGCCAACAGTCACATTCACAGCACACAAGAAGACAGTAAAAGTGACCTCAGTTAGGGGTTTGATCTGTGTAGGTTGGGTTTGCTTGTCGTTAGAACTCATTACCATAATGAGACAGGGCTGATTTCACAAAACCAGTATTATAATTAAGTACACACACTTCAGAGGCTTAAAGCAGAAGAAAAATTGAAGGTTAAGAATCTGGTATTTTCTATTTGGTTAATATATTAGTTTCACAAGGGAGATGAACTCATACTGACATGTACCTAAGTCTCCCTCCAGGATATCAGTATAAGTGTTATAGCTTAAAAATATAGGACACCGTTATTTATTTGGTATTACTAACAGTCATTTTGGGGGGGTGCCTAGGTGGCTCAGTCGTTAAGCATCTGCCTTTGGCTCAGGTCATGATCCCAGGGTCCTGGGGTTCAGTCCCCTGTTGGGCTCCCTGCTCAGTGGGGAGCCTGCTTCTTCCTCTCCCACTCCCTCTGCTTGTGTTCCCTCTCTCGCTGTCTCTCTCTCTGTCAGATAAAATCTTAAAAAAAAAAAAAAAAAGCAGTCATTTTGGTCCAAACTGAGGGACCTGCCGTCTAATAAACAGCTGCACTTCTAATCATTGCAATAAAATAGAAGCACAACAGTCTCTGTCAAATTCTGTTGAATCCTACAAAGAAAATGTCATTTTCAGATTCTTGGCTGATATTTATGGTAATAACTGGTTTCAGCTCTGAGTTTAACCTTTAAGTTATTTCCACTAGCTTACTTGGAACCTTCAGAAGGGATAAATATTTTGGCACTTACATGGTTAAGCTCAATGTTATAGATATTAAATTATGGGTAATTTCTTAATTTCAATTTTCTTACAGTATATATGACTTTAAACTTTCCAAAACTAATTAAAGCAAGGATGTCACTTTAAACTTACATCTTCTTAAACAAGAAAATTTCATCATTAATAGAATCCTCAGATGAATTGGTCTGAGTGATACAAGATTACTTCCACTTGCATTTAATCTCACAATACTGGAATAACTTAGTTTGATTTCAAGTCAAGAATTCATTCAATATAAATAATAACAACTTAGCAAAAGCATGTATTATATAACAAAAGTGTTAATGACTTATTTAGAGTGGTCAGTTTAGTGTGTGTGTATGTGTGTATTTCAATGCTTAAGAACATACTTGGTATTGACTTCCTGAAGATCAGAAATTTTCAAAATACCTATTTTAATTGGTACCTTTTAAAATTTCTAACATTTTAAATACACAATGTAACATCATTAACTCATTTCTAGAAAATGGAAGATCTGATAATTATTTTATTTATTGGAGAAACAAGCACTAAAGTGGATTTATAAATTACTTCCTTAAGCTGAAATTTACTACTTGTTTCTCCACATGATATCTGAAGCTCACACAGAAGGGTTCCAAATACATTGAACACACCACTCAAAAGAATAGGGAAAGGATTTAGTTGAAGACTGCCAGAGAGGCACTCAGTTGAGGGTATGCTGAGGAAGCCAGGGCTTGGGGAAGAGGCTCCTCATACTTGGGGTAGGGAGTGTGCATGCTCTTTAAAATGACATTTTCAGAACTCAACCCTTGAGGTTTTCATTCAATTGTCTAGGGTGGGAATGGTAATTTGTACATTTCTTAATAGCACCCCAAGTGATTATCAAGCACAAGCAAGACTGAGAACTGTTACCCTAACTTTCCCTACCCACCTCCCAACACAGTGACTAGGTTTTCTTAGTCATCTGTTCTTTAATAATTTAACATAACCTACTCTGGAAAAAAACAAAGTACATTTTACTGAGAAAAACTTTTGTTTGAAACATGTATATCAAGTTGAAGGCATACATTTAGTAAGGGGGGTCCCTAAAAGAAAAAATGTTTTGCTTGAACCTCCTGAATAGTATGCAGAGATTTAAAAGGATAAGCAAAACATTTCAAGGAAGAAATCATAACACTTATGTAATAAAACATGATGATTATGTAGATTGCTTAAGAATACATTGAGATTTCTTTATACAATGATTTCCCCCAATATATTTAAATTATCCCAACATATATAATTATTATTTTCATATAACTCTGAAATTTATCAACAATGTAACAGTTTATTAAGAATGTAAAAACAGGGCACCTGGGTGGCTTAGTTGGTTAAATGTCCAACTCTTGGTTTTGGCTCAGGTCATGATCTCGGGGTCCTGAGACCGAGCCCCACATCAGGCTCCCCGCTCAGCGGGGAGTCTGCTTCCCCTCTCCCTCTGTCCCTCCCCACACTATTGCATACGCTCTCTCTCTCTCTAAAATAAGTAAATAAATCTTTTTTTTTTTTAATTTAAAAGGCAAGGTAGCCTATGTTTAGTCACTGAAATTTGCACCATTGGATGAAATTTAAACTTGTTCTCTCTAAACTTGCTTGCAGGGTTTACACAAGGGAATTAAGTTTAGAAAATGCAATACGTGGTACCTAATAAAATGAAAAGTATTAACTAAAGAAATATAAGTCACTTTGCTTTATCTTTATTAATTAAAACTGTCTCCTACACTACTTCAGCATTCAACTTTGAGGAATTTTGAAGAGTTATTTATACCAAAATAATTCCACCTATCAACATCTCTTAATAGAAAGACTCAAAGTGTACTCCTTCCAGATAAAACAGCAAAACTCAGCTATCGATGTGAGAACAGTTTATATAAGTATTACTTAGGCTGGGAATTAACTGATCACCTAAAATATATCAGACACACCGCCACACTGTGTGTTGACTCACATAATCTTCAGAATAAATAGTCTGATGAGATAACTGAAATTTAGAGGTGCTATGTAATCTGATACACATCACAAAACATGCCAATGGTGAAGAGTGGAATTTAACCTCAGTTCTCCTTGCCTAACTGGATAAATTTCATTTAAAGGCAGGATCATAATTCTAAACTGCTTTGTGCCCATCATACCTCCTAGCACAATGCCTTGTATCAATCAGGGAACTCAAATGATTACTGATGACTGATAACCAATCCATGCATATTTCCAGAGGAAAATAATGAAAATCTATAAATAGCAAAACACAATCATATCAAATATTTCTGTTTATTATTGTGGTCTGTGTATTGTGGTCTGTGTAACCACAATACATAGATAGATATATTGGAAGATATGGACTAAGTCTATTTCTAAAGCAATTTGAAATTCTCACATTACAAGTTAAAATCATCTATTTTTCAGACTTCTGAATTCATTTGAGTTCTAAAATTATCATTCTTGGGACAGCAAAATATGTTTTAGGCTTTTAATCTCTCTTCTAATTTCTTGCCATAAAATCAATAAAGTGTATGTTATAAAGAAAGTTCTGTTAGATTACTCCTAGCTAGAGGCACAGATGTTAGTTATAACTCTCTCTCGTTAGCAGGGTTTTTTTTTTTTCAAGCAGCTGATGCCCTTTTCCTAGTTAGCAGTTTGCAAGTGTTCCCAGTAGACTTTATAATACTACGATCCTGAAGAACTTCAGGTCAGAGAGACAAAATTAATTCTTCTTTATAAGGAAAAATATAGATAGAATTTCCCTTCAAATGAGACCTAGCTGTTTCATATAGTTGAACTACAGAGCATTTTCATAACAAGTAAACATTACTTTTTAATCATATAATTTAAATAATTGCTGAGAGTCACAAATAAATAAAAATATTTTATTTATAACTTTACAAGAAAGCTATCTAATATATCACATTTATACACACTGAACCCTTACTGACCTCCAAAACAGAAGATAATATAGTCCATCAAAAGCATGCTTTTCACACAGAGCAGAGTACTTCAAAATCCCTAATTACCTTTGAGAATAAGCTGAGAAATTTTTAAGGTTTTCGTTACAGTTTTCCATAGTAATACGTCACATAATACTCTAATCATAAAATAGTGGCCTGACAGTGACCAAGTTTTTAAAATAGAAATACCATTTTCAAGTTTCTGTAGAAAAAGTTGTATGGACAAGACATAATCTCTACTATTTTATACGAGGTCCACACAAAGTTTTCATCACAAAAGTCAAGAAATGTTCCTTTCTCTGTACATCCCACACCAGCTCTACTACAAAAACACATTGTTAAATTCATTGTCACTGGTCAGATAAAGATCAATTCCCCCTGAACACAGCAGTCAAGAAACAACTCAAGCCTCATGCTCTCCAAGAAACTGTCATTAACAGCCACAGCCTGGGCTAAATCCCTGTGCCTTCCATTCGACTGATTAAATCTGCACTACTGATTTTGTACTTAGTGCATTCTATGGTATATTGTTTGTAAATACTCAGCAAGATGTCTTTTTCTTGTCCCCAGCTATGCTGCAAGCTCACTGAAGACAGGGGAAACACATCTATTTCTTTTTTCATTTTTAACAATGTCTGTCAAGTTATAGATACATGAAAAATGTAAAATCCTTCTTCCTTCCTTCTTTTGGCCGCCCAACGTTAAACAAGTTATAGAATAAGAAAATGAACAATAAGTTACAAAAAAAGATTTAGAAACATGATAAAATTGGAAATCCCGAGGGCAAAGGGAAGCTCTTACAAGCAGCCAGAGAGAAAGCTTACCTCAAAAAAACAAAACAAAACAAAACAAAAAACACAGGTTGCAGACTTTTCAAAAGCAAAAAAGAAAAGGAGATATGTTATAATGACATCTTCAATGTTTTAAGATAGGATGTGATAGGGTAATACCTTCAGTGTGCTAAGAGAAAATAAGTATGAACTTAGAATTCTATTACCAGCAAAAATATCTTTCAAGAACAAGGTAAAATAAAGGCATTTTAGATTAACAGAAATTAAGAGATTTTTGTCAGTATCAGATTCTCGCTAAAGAAAATTCAGGCAAGGGAAAAGTCACAGAACATGAACGCACTGATGGAATTAAAAAAGTGAGCAAAATATATAGGTAAAACCAAATAATTACTGACCGTAAAATAATAGTAACAATAATAATAATATCTGACAAAATTTAAAACAAGATAGACTAAAATATGCGACAACAATATCAAAGCAGCTTGGGAAGGGAATGATTAGAGATTAAAAGTTTTAACAAACTTATTTTGTAGTATTTTTAGATTTCATTCAATGCTTAGAAGAGAAAAAAAAGGACCAATTTTTCAGGTATCTAACTGTGGAGGATATAAAGTTCTTGGCTCTGTTCTATTGTGGTTTCTCAATCTTGGCATTATTGGTATTTTGGTAATTCTTTGTTCTGGGAGGCTGTCACGTGCACTCTGGAATGTTCAGCAACATCTTGGCTTCTATTTACTAGATGACAGTAGCACCCTCCTAGCTGTGACAACCAAAACTGGCTTCAGATATTGCCAAACGGTTTTTTAGGAAGGATGGGGCAGGGGGTCTGCCCAGTGAAAACCACTACTGTAGGTAAAGAATGGGAAAAAATGGTTTGGAATCAACTTCTTTTTTCTTTTCTCATTTTACTTAAGACCTTACTTCAAAGTACAGATCTTACTTTTCTGATAATTTATAATTTTGAAAACGGGATTATTTCCTTTCTTTGATACAAATGATTTATTTGGGAATGCAATAAACTATTGGCCTCCCTCAGAGAGAAGGGGGAAAACAGACCTTCTTTTAACTTGCTATAATTCCCAATTTCCAGAGTTATCTGCTGCTTTTGGTTCAAAAAGAAAAACAAAATCCATAAATAAACACCGAAGATTCTGTTAAAACACAGGCATTTCGTGAGTTTTGACGGAATAATAATTCTCAACTGCATCAACTTCATGTCCTACTTTGTTCCCTTAGAGCGGAGTTTCTCCATTTGGGAAAGATATTTTTATTGTAAAAAAAAAATAATAATAATCAGGAGGAGAGAGTTGATAGCTCCAGAGATCTCACAAGAGTCTCCTTTAAGTCTTTGGTGAGTGCTGACTAGCACAAGCATATGAGAAAAGCACCCAAGGTAGGGGAAAGAACCACTTAAATGGATTAGAGGAAATAAACCTCACCCTATAGGGTCTGGAACAGCACCCGTTTTTACCAACCATAGTGGAAAACCTCTTATTTTACTGGGAATTAAGCAGAGTACTTTGCTCAGAAGAGCTATGTCTCAGTAGTGAGGCAAAACTAGCCTTTAAATGCTGTGTTGGCCCACCTAAGAAATTTTAGAAGCAAGACCTGAAAAGCTCAAACTGACCCAAAGTAACTTAACTATATTCCAGGAATAAACTCAAGGATGTTTATAAGAATACAGAAATATCCAGTACCCAATAAGATAAAATCACAATGTCCAGTTTTCATAAAAAGTGACCGTGCATGCTACAAAAGCAGGAAAAAATTATAATAAGAATAAAAACTGATCTGATCAACTAAAATAAATCAAGTAATAACACAAATGACAGACCCTTCAAGTCACTAGAGCAAAAGTCAGGAAATTATGGCCTATGGGCCAAATCTAGCCAGACATCTGTTTTTGTTTTATTTTGGTTTGGTTTGGTTTTTATGGCCTATAAGCTAAGAATGGTCGTTACATTTTGAACAGGTATTTTAATAAAAAGAAAACAATAATGACTGTTGAACAGAGATCTTATGTGGTCCACTAAGCCTAAAATAATTACTATTTGCCCCTTTACAAAAAAAGTTTGCTGACCCCAATCTATAGAAATGACTGTGCAAGTGGAGGCATAGAAGATATCAAATAAAAAAAAAATTACACTTTTAGAGATAAAACTGCAATGCTAGATGAAAAATACACTGAACAGTATGCAGAGTATCTTAGACATTGAAGAAAAAAGATCAGCAAATTAAAATTCGCTGTATTAAAATTCATGTATTAAAATACATGGCAATAGAAACCACCCAAAATGAAGCATGGAGAGAGAAAAATAATAAAAAACAAAATAAAAGTTCACAGAACATCAGTAAGCTGTGTGACAACTGCAGGAACCCTAATGTATCTGTGATAAGACTTCCTAAAAGGGAGGAAGGGGTAGAAAATTTTTGTAAAAATAATGGCCGGAAATTTCCCACATTTGTTGAAAACCAGAAACCCACATATCCAAGATACTTAACCAATAGCAAGCACAAAATACCTGAAGAAAATCACACCAAGGCAGTGCTACGCAGAATTCTAAGCTGGCTCTCAAGACCTCCTCCTCAATCCCTGCCACACTCCACAGCATACTGCCTGCATAAACCCCAGACCTATGAGTATGATGGATGTTACGTCCATGATTCCATTATGCCATATGCAACAGCCGACCTTTAGAAAGGAAGATTATCTGGGTAAATCTGACCTATTCACACGAATCTTTAAAGTCAGAGTTTTCTCACTGTCAGTAGAAGTCAGAGATTTAGAGCACACAGGAAATTTGATACTCCCTTTTGGCTGTGAAGACAGGAGTGGGCCATATGCCAGGGAATGTGGGTAGTATTTAGGAGCTAAGAACAACAGATAGCAAAGAATCGGGAACCTCAGTTCTACAACTCTAAGGACGTAGATTTGGCCAACAATCTGAATGAGCTTGTTAAGGGAATCCTTCCCCAGAGCTTCCAGATACGGGATCAGCCTGGCCAAAACAACAGTTCTGCCATTATTAAACAGTAAACAGAGAACCCCAGTCAACCCCACTCAAATCAGACTTCCAGAACTCTGAGATAATAAATGGATGTTTTAAGTCACTAAATTTTTGGTAATTTCTTATGCAATGACAGAAAGCTAATATAAAGTCGCATCATAATCAAACTGCCTAAAACCAATAACAAAGAGAAATCTTAAAAATCAACCAGAAAAAAAGCATATTACATAGAGAAGAAGATTAAGAATAAAATATTAGAAACAATGAAAGCAATGTAACACAGCTACATCTATAAGGACTGGCAAAAAACAAACAACTGTCAGCCTGGAATTCTATATCAAATGAAATATCTGTCAAGAACAAAGACAAAATGAAGACTTTTATCAGACATGCAAATCTGAAAGAATTCATCAAAAAGCTTGCACTATAAGAAACAAATACCAGATGGAAATCTGATCTACACAAAGGCATAAAGGGTAACCTGATAGGTACACAAGTATAAAAATTTTGTTTTTATTAGATATCTTAGTATCTTTTTTTTAAGATTTATTTGAGATAGATAGAAAGAGCACACCTGAGCAGGAGGGGCAGAGGGAGAGGGAGAGAGACTCTCAAGCAGACTCCGATCTTATAACCCTCAGATCACAAGCCGGGCTGAAACCCACATTCCATGCTTAACTGACTACACCCCAGGTGCCCCTGAATATCTTAATATCTTAAAAAGACTGTTAAAGCAAAAAGAATGACAATGTATTACAGGGATTATAAGGATGTAGAAGGAGTGCACTAGGTGTAGTACATGTAGAAAATATTTGTTCGTTTGTTTGTTTTGATGGTATTCTGTGCTAAAAGATCTAGCAAACAAATATATCAGAATCAGGATTCTCATGGCCCCAATCTCCAGGTGAAGCTAGGCATTTATTAAGGGAAATAGAATTTGATAAAATGGTTAGAAATTTAATTTGTGCTACATCATTTCTTTCCCCATGAAATCTATGAAATCTTTTCTAAGATCCCTATCCGTATAAACAAGATTGTAAACTCACTTTGCAACTTTCAACTTTATATTTTTGTTATTATTTTTTGATACCACCTCTTAAAAAGGCAGTGAGTGATTCAAGGCCATGGTTCTGATGAAACTGATGATATGCTTGACAGTGTAATAACCAGCCTTGTGGGATGCTTTAGAAAAGGCTTTTTATTTGGGGTCATGTCCAGGTTTTAGCAACATTCCACCCATTTCAAAGTGGTCTCATGAAAAAGATCCACACTCTGAAGTGTTTTTCTGGATGCTTTAGTTTTCTTGTCTTTATAATTTGATCAGATCAAACTGTGTCAAGAAACTCTTTGGCTTTAGGATCCCCACCTCAGGTTCAGAAAACAAAGTACAACAAGAAAAGTAGTACTTTTTATATTTATTCTATTTCAGTTTTTTCAAAATGTCTCTCTTGAATAACCACAGAAGTCAGTAATTATAATGACTGGTTTCTTTAGTTTCTATCAAACAATTAGAAACTACTCTAAATGTCTTAATAGAGTGACTGTAAGTTCAGT
>NW_024423675.1:13027069-13148227 GCF_017311325.1 Ursus maritimus
TTCCGATCTTGTAGGATAGTATCCAATACTACTCCCACATGTGTTTGGAATAAAAGAATAGCCAAAAAGCATAAATGAACACAGAAGTAATTTGTCTACCAAATATAATTTCCAAAATAACAATAAGTCTTTTTGTTTTATCCACACTCTGGCCTCAATGTTTTCACCATTACATCTTCATTTTAAGCTAACATTTTAGCTAAAATGTATTAAGTACGTACCAGTCTTCAAAGATTTTTATATAAATAAATTTAATCCTCACAATTAAACTATGACGAAGGTACTATTATCCCAATTTTACAAATGAAACACTGGATCCCACAGAGGACAGTAAACTGCCCAAAGTCTCAGAGCTGGAAACTGGAGGATGCAAGTCAAACGAGGTCAGCCTAGAATCGAAGGCCCTGTCCTTAACCAACGTGGTTTTCTGCCTCCTAGACTTAACATGTACAAACCCTTCCTTTTCTTCTATTCCTCACCTTGGTAAATGACAATATCACTCACCCATGATGATCTGGACATCATTCTAGATTCAAACAAAAACTTAGATGTCATTCTAGAGTCTTCTCTCTGCTTCATCCCCTCCTATTTAATCAGTTACATACACTAGTACCTAAGTTATTCTCTATTATCCCATTTTACTTATAGGCTGCCACTTTCTTAATTTAGGTGCTTCGCATTTCTCTTCTGAACTACTCTCCAGCAGCTCTACTGTCAATCTTCAACTTTGCATTGCAACCAGGACAAAATTATCTGATGTGACAGTCAGTCAGGAGAGGATTTTATCTATGTTTCCATAGGATTGTTAGGAATGGCATGCAATATGAACCCAGTGAAAAGAGAAAGATACCATCTTCAGGAGTACTTTTCATGATACATAAAGATCCCACCTTGTATAAAAAAGATCCAAACCAACAAAAGCATCCACTAAACAAACATTCTGTTAACACCTACATTTTTTCCTGAGGTCTAAATTACTATTCATGCTAATGACATCTGGTGGGATCATTATCTAAAGTGACAGGACACCAAACGGTTTAATTATGTACTTATAATGACATATTGCATTTGAATGTATTCTTCTCCAATATTATTACTGCTTATGGAAGTGCAAATTAAAACCACAATGGTAAGGATACATGGGTGGCTCAGTGGGTTAAGCATCTGCCTTTGGCTCAGGTCATGATCTCAGGGTCCTGGGATGGAGCCCCACACAGAGCTCCCTGCTCAGCGGGGAGTCTGCTTCTCCCTCTGCCTACCACTCCTCCTGCTTGTTCTCTCTCTCTGTCTGGTAAATAAATAAATAAAATCCTAAAAAAAACCAAAAAAACCCCAAAAACCCATGATGGGAAATATCTACATTAAGTCAGAATGGTTAAAATAAAAATATAAATAAAATATAAAAATATAAATTAAGATGGTCAAAAGAAAAAGAAAAAATAGTGATTACATCAAATGCTGGCAAGTATGTAGAGAAATTGAGTCATACCAGATTGCTGGTGGGAATATAAAATGTTACTCCAGGAAACAGTGTGGTAGTTTTTTAAAAAAACTAAACATGCAGCTACAATATGACCCAATAATTGCATGCTCAGGTATTAATTCCAAAGAAATGAAAACCTAGTTCACACAAAGACCTGAAGACAATGTCTAGAGCAGCTTTATCCATATCATGGGTGGAATTATATTCCCCCAAAGTTCATAAATTAAAGCCTTAACTCCCAATGTGACAGTATTTGGTAATAGAGCCTGTAGGGAAATAACAAGGTTAAATGAGGTCATCTAAGTGAGGTCCTAATCCAATAGAGTTGGTGTCCTTATAAGAAGAGGAAGAAACACCACACAGGGAAGAGCCTGTGTGAGGTCAGGGGGGCACAGTGAGAAAGTGCCTGTCTGCAAGCCAGGAAGAGAGTCCTCACTAGAAAGTAAATCTATCAGCACCTTGATCTGGGATTTCTAGCCTCTAGAACTGTGAAAAAATAAACGTCTCTTGTTTAACCACCCAGCCTGTGGTTATGACAGCCTAAGCAAAATTATACAATTTGTAATAGCTCAAAACTGTAAACAACACTGACGTCCTTCAACAGATGAAAAGTTAAACTGTGGTCATCCATATCATATGTGGCAGGCAGAATAATGATCCCCACTGATTTCCACATCCTACTCCATGGAACCCATAAATACATTAGGTTACGTGGCAAACAGACATTAAGGTTATAGATGGCATTAACCCATTTAAGGAAAACTCTTACTCCTATAATCTAAATTAATATGAACGAAGATTTTATTTAGAAATAAATATGAAAGAAAAATAAGAAGTCTGATCCATTCATTATGTAGACAATGAATGTTAATAATGTTTTCAAATGAAAAGTGTTAATATTTAATACAATAAACAAAATAATCCTTAATGATGAAAATGCTTATAATAACTGGTAAAGTTTAAAAAGAATTATGTATAAAACTATTTACTCTTATAGGTTTTCAACCCTTGCTGTATTTCACAATCACTTATAGTGCTCCAAAAATCATCTTTAAAATATAAGTATTTGGGCCCATCCCAAGAGATTATAATTTAATAGGGAAGAAGGCACTTGGATTTTGAAAAAGATCTACAGGTAATTCTGATGCACAGGATGAAACCCACTAATATAAAATTACAATTTTGGTCTAATATATAAACTTACTATAGAAAATAACTTAAAACTGTAATAATAGGAAATTGGTTTAAAAGTAATAAAGGTATAAAACAGAATTTTATAAAACAGGTGATTACAAATGATGTTACAGATATGTCTGTTGACATGGAAAGATATATGTAGATATTTACACAAATACACAAAAAACAATATGTGTGACAAAATGCCATTTTATAAAACAAAATATACATGCATACATAAGTGTAGAATGGAGTTCATTTTGGTCAGCTGTGGTTATTTATGCTGCTTTATGCTGCTCTTTTTGCTTACCTCCATTATTTGATATTTCATATATAAAGGAACTTCATTTGGTGACAGAAAAGTTTAACTTTATTTTTTTTAAAGATTTATTTATTTATTTGAGAGAGAGAGACAGGGAGAGACTGAGCAGTGGGGAGGGACAGTGGGAAACGCAGACTCCCCGCTGAGCAGGGAGCCTGATGCTGCACTCAATCCCAGGACCCTGGGATCATGAAGAAAAGGTTAACTTAAAGTAATATGTATGCTTCAAGAATTTTTTTTTTTCAGTTCAGTACCTGCTTATGTATTTCTTTGACTTCTCTGTGAGTTTAATATCCAGATGACTAGATCCTGCGGTACACAGAAAATAAATGACCTAGGTCGCCAACAAGTGCCAAAATAAGGTGCTGGATTATATACTTTAAGCCTCCATAATCAACTGATTTGACTGAAACTGTTTGACAACCATTAAATGATGTATGCTTGATTGAAACTGTGTTAAGTCTAAGGCTGATGAGATACTGATCAGAGGTTCTTACTCATTATCAACATTGTCTTTAGGAAATACTCTACATTAACACTCTCACCATCTACACGAATATTCTGCAGGTATCTTACATCTTTGCCATACTTCTCCAAATAATGGGCATATTTTAGGTACATATGGATGCATTTGATGCAGGTGAGTATTTAGGAGTTGGTAAAAAGAAAAACCACAGGGGGGGTGTCACTGTCCTCTCTTATAAAAAGGGATAAGATGATGCGCCTTCCTACATCCCCCATGTTTGGTCTGATTATAGACTTAAGAAGTTTTCTTCAATATACCAATTCTTTTCCTACGTGCACCCCCTCCCAGCCCGTGCACTCCAAAACCATGAATTCTAACTCTACCTGCAATGTAGATCACCAAGAACTTTTTGACCTCAATTACATTTCACAGACTTGACTAAGCAAATTGTTACGTAAAACTAAATTCTGACAAATTAAGATGTTTCCAAATACATTTTAAAAGATCATCTGATGTACTCTATGGTGACTAACATAACATAATAAAATAAAATAAATTAAAGAAAAAAGAAAAAAGATCATCTGAACAGTTTTTACTTCAATTTACAGACAATCCAATAAATCAGATCCCAAGGACACCTGATTACAAAGTTAATCATTAATCTGCATTGCAATTTAGTTAACAATGCCCTATTACTAGAAGTCATTCAAATAACTTTAAATACTCAAATCACACTAGCACCTTCCTCTATATACTGATGTTCTCTAAAACCACTAGAGTACAACATTCGATATAATTTATGTTTCTGGATACTCTTTCAAGGGGCTGTACAAGTTTACCACAGTAATGTTTTAACTACATTGAGTATATGGAGTCTCCAGTATATTCTGGATTGGCACTACTTGGTAAGTTTATTGAAGGGAAAGATTATTTTTCCACACAGCTTTATAAATTAAACTTTCTCAAATCCTCACAAGTTAAACATTAGTCAAAATTATAAATAATCCCTTCCTAAAACTACACTATTACTAAAATTCTAAAAATTTGGGAAAATAATAAATAACAAGCTGAACAGTCAATTTAAGTAAATGTAAAAGTAAACTAAGAAACAGTTTATTTTGAGGGGTACCTGGGTGGCTCAGTCAGTTAAGCATCTGCCTTTGGCTCAGGTCATGATCCCAGGCTCCTAGGATCAAGTCCCGTGTCAGGCTCCCTCCTTCTCCCTCTGCCCCTCCCCCCTGCTCATGTTCTCCCTGACTGGCTCTCTCTCTCTCTTAAACGAATAAATTAAAAAACCTTAAAAAAAAATTAATTCGAGATAAAGCAAATATGGCAAAATTTTGACAAATGGTAAACAAAGGAGACAAAGGATATATGGTTAATACTATTCATGCAACTTTCCATAGGTCTGAAATTAATCAAAATTTAAAAGTTGAGAATAATAAAGAAAATAGTTTAGAATTTGATCCCCTCCTCAAATAGTATTCTATCGTTTTATAGGTTGACCGTCTGATATATCAATACATGAATCCTTTAAAACAGTTTAAGCCAGCCTACACAGGTTAAATCAAATATTAACTAAAAAAAACAAAACAAACATGAAATTATAGAAATAGATATACAAAGATATGTTTAATGTGTGAAGAATGAGTTTTTAAAACTCAAAGTCCCCTGGGGCACCTGGATGGCTTAGTCAGTTGAGCATCCAACTCTTGGTTTTGGCTCAGGTCATGATTTCAGGGTTGTGGGATCAAGCCCCTAGTCCAGCTCCATGCTCAGCATGGAGTCTGCTTGCCCCTCTGCCTCTGCTCCTCCCCTGCTCCCACTCTTTTCTCTCCCGCTCAAATAAATAAATAAAATCTTAAAACAAAAAAAACCCTTAAATTCCCCTACTGTACCTCTTCAGTAAACAACTGCATATATCCTCTCTACTATATCAGCCAACTACTGACATTTAAAAATAAATTTTCTAGTACAAATCTATTCATAAAACAAAATATCAACTTCTTAAAATGATCATCTTGGGACACCTGGGTGGCTCAATCAGTTAAGCATCTAACTCTTGATTTCAGCTCAGGTCAAGATCTTAGGATCCTGAAATTGAGCCCTGCCTGGGGCTCCACGCTGCTCTGCAGGGTGTCTGCTTGAAATTCTTTCCCCCTGCCCCTCCCTCTGTCCCTCCCCCTGCTCCTGTGTGCGTGCTCTCTCTTGGTCTTCTAAATAACTAAATAAATAAAATGATCATCTCACCTCATCTAAGTCTTGGATATAAACTGGTTTTTCCTCAAAGCCAACTGGCATTGGTTCACTATAGGGAATCTTTACTTCTTCATACATCTTGTTATTCTCTCTTTGGATTCCTTCCGGTAAAATCATCTATGAACATAAAAAATAAAAATTAAATAATAAAAAAACAGTTGTTCTGGTAAAGATTCTTTAATTAGAGAGAACAGAGAGAGAGAGAAAGAACACTACTGGCTTTAGACACGGCACTGGTAAATAAATATAGCTAATTTAAAGAAAAACAAATCTAAACTAAACAAAACAAACAACCCATATACACACAAATTATTCACATATTGGATCTCTCATATAAAACACCTATTATGCTGATGAATTTTAAGTATATATTTTTAGATGGTCTCCCGAAGACAAATGTACTTGTGTGGCTAGGAAAAATGAGCAAACTGCAGTGTAAAGACCAAAAAATAATACAACTGCTAAAACTCAAAAATACAAGTTCTATAAATAACAAAAGGGAAAAGAACAAATATGTTCTGAATACCTACTATGTGTCAAGAACTTTACAAACACTGCATTATTTCATTTTCCCCAATATTTTAAAATAAAAGTTAGCATAGTATATCAAATAATACAAGAGTCACAAAAGAAACAGGGAAAATCTACGTGTTATTTCCTCAGAATAGACATATTACCCCAAAGTGGTCATATACTAGTGACATACCTTTGCACCAGCAATGAATGCTGATGTTCTCATGGCTTCAGCCTGGGAATCATAAACATGGGGATAGCGTATTTTTTCAATATCCATGTCTCTCTGCCTGCTCAGAATTGGAACACTTCTAGCATTCAGAAGTGCCTGCTCTCTGTAAACACGAACATAATAGGATAAATCTGAAATTTTTATCTTGCAAAAGAAAGCATATATTAAAACAGTCACTATAATAACTATTTCGGGAAGCCTTCCCTTATAAAGTAGAAGAAACAAAATAAAGAAAGATAATAGCATTTCTGAAATTTTCTGTATAACTACATAGGAGTTAACACATTTTTAGGTACTATTTTTAGGTAGTATCACCTGGTAAGTTTAATTTAATGTTCCTTATTTATAATTTTGTTTGTCACAATCCAGAGATGTGTAACAAGGTATCAATTCCTTTTTAAGAACAGGATTCAATATTTAAAAGAACAAGTATCATAATGCCTTCATCCCTTTTTCCTCCTTCCTAATTCTAAATAACATGAGGAAAAGTATTCTTATTAACCCAGGAAAAAAAAAACCCAAAAGGCTCAAGATAAATCTGTGTAGGCTTTACAAATTTTAACCTAGTGGTGTGTGCCCAGCATCTAAAAATAGCTTACACCTCTGTAATCCAAATCTCTCACCTACACAGATGCAACCAAGAGTATTCTAAGATCACTGCTTTCTTATCCCAGAAAATTGGGTTTTCATACAACAAAATTCTGTTATTATAAGAAAACATGACTAGAAGAATCATCTAAATTGTTAAAGCTAAACTACAAAAGGATGATATTTTGCTGTCGTTACAGCAATTACAACAGAAGCATTTTTCAGCTTCTGGTTTTTATTACCTTTGTATCCGCAATTCCTTAGGATCAAAGCATGTAAGTCCTTCTGCAACTTCTGCATCTTCTCCAGCCTTTCTTTCTCGTCTAGCAATTCTTTTTTCTTCACGGCGATACTGTTTCATTAATTGCTTTTCTTGTTCAGATTGAATAGTAACTTGACAACCATAATTAGGCTTAGCATTTTCTCCTAAAAGTTTTTTGCAATTGTCTACAAAGCAAATTAAAGAAATGTTTTATAAATTTAACCTTTATGAAAACCATTTTTCCCTTCGCCAAAATGTAAGATAGCACAATGCTCTAATTAATTTTTTTTAAAAACTGTCACATTAATTGTATGTTTTAAGGAGAGGTTTTTAAAAATATAATATCTAGGTGATATTAACACAATGGCTTAAAAAAAGTCACCAGACATTTTCTTTATACAGATTACATAGTTTAGTGTTATAAATTCTTAGATAAAACACCAGGAATTTAAAAGTTCAGTTTTATAATTTTGAAATTATTTGTTTATATAATTTCAATAAATATAATAATTATCAATACTAATTAGCACTTCCTGTTAACATAATAATAAAATATTTTTCATATTAGATGTAACTTTTCCCTATGTAACAGACCTTATTGTGTTAAATTGAAAATATGTTACTACTTACTTAAACATGAAATAAAACTTATTAATATTAGCTCAGGATACATTTATAAGATGACCAAGGCAAATAAAGAATATGATACACCTTTTCATGGAAATAGAGTTTAAAAAAAAAAAAAAAAAAAAAGGAAGACGGCCAGAACCACTAAGAATCAGGTCAATGAAAGCTCAATGTTTACAAGGTCCAATTTAAACTTGTGGTTTGGCCAACTCAATATTAAGGAAAATATTTCTTCCAACAGGATTATCTTCTATGTTTAATTAAATCTTTCCAAGTAGGAGTATCTTGGCTTACTGCAGCCCTAGAGTAACTAACTGACCGGAGTGTTGCTGTAAGCAAATAAAATTATTGTACTGAAGACCTACTTGTTCCAGGCACTGCTGCTAAACTAGGAAGACAATGAAGACTGAGATTTGGTCCATACTCTGAAGGAGCACAGTGCAAGTTATTTTACCAAACTCTAAGATCCAACACAGAACAAGGAAGGAATTAGGTGAAGCATCAAGATGGGAAAGTTGGTTTTCTAATTCTTCTAAGCCACAGTTAGGCTATTGTTCAGCAAAAACTTTAACAGTTGGTATTTGTTTATGTATGTATGTGTGAGTGCATATGTAAAGAGAATAATAATGAGAGAAAGAATGAGAGAGAGAGAAAGAAAGCAAAATGTTAAGGACTAGCAAATCCACATGAAGGGTATACAAGTATTCACTGTATTATCCTTACACATTTACTACAGGTTTGAAAGTTTTCAAAATAAAAAAGTTGGGAAGAAATTATAACACTACTTGGCTCATAGTAAATACTACATGTATTTGCTTTAAAAAAAAAATTGTCTATTCAAATCTCCAGCAAGAAAAAATGCCATACCTAAACATAAATAGAATGTCTACTGTAATACCCTATTTAAGGCATTGATATTTGTTTTATATTCTGCCATATCTAAAATCTACTTTAAAAAGTGGTATCACTAAATTATATAATAGGCCAAAGGATATTAAAAGCATAATTATATTAAAAAGATTTGCTAACCAATGAATCTTTCCATCAAATTAGAATTACCACTGAATACTTTCTTACCTTGAAGAGCCTGCAACTTATGATCATTTGAAGAATTAAGAAATCTATCCACAATTGTAATTCTGTTCTGAAGGAGTTTCTCAATAAGTTCAAGTCCATCAGGTCCCAGCAGCTCAAAAAGCTTAAAAGAGAAAGAATCAGAACAATTGTTACCTCAAACTCACCATCTTCAAGTTCAGCAGAGGTATGAAGCCAAACCAACACAGAAAGAAGTACCCAAAAGTATTTTAAAAAAAATAACTTAAGAATGAAAAATAACTCTTCATATTGTCATATATCTTTCAGCTTTACAAAGTCAATTTGCAAGTACTAAAGCACATGATTCAACTTTTCAAAATAATTATGCTTTATAATTAAAGCTAACTCACAGAATAACAAATTCTTACACTTGGCTTTTCTTGGTATAACCTAAGGAAATTTCAAAATTAATTTGCTTTTTAATATACTTTTCTGTTTTTCACAAATAGAGTCCAGAGTACCATTTTTCCTACAACTTATTACATATAACAGCTGTCATTATAGAGTGAAAGAACCATTAAAATGTTTTAATGATTCATGACATGCAAATTTTTAATGCTTAATAATTAATTTTATTATTTTTATTAAATTTATTTTATTTTAATGCTTAAATAATTTTTAATGCTTAATAAATCTGAAATCTAAACACAGTTCCACAAGTGGTTTAACTTTTTATAAAAGTTTCCATGTGTATCTTATGAACACTAATTGCCAAAGATTAAGCTGATTCCAGTGTCAGAGAACTAGTGATTTAGAAAGACTCTCAATCACATTATTGTAAGAAATAACTGCTCCAGAAAGCCTTTAGATTTCTTCATACGTGGTCTAAGGATATAATTTTTTTCCTCTCCAGAAATGTCATATCTAATTTTACATGTGAAGATTTATATTAGCCAAATTCTAACTGTTCTCAGAGATTCCACACAAATAAAATCATAATTAAAGTAGGAATTTATGATAAGTATATATGAAATGTTAATATTTAATAAATATTTTATTTTTGCTGTTCATTTTGTGGACATTATCTATATACAAGGCCACAGCCCCTAATTCTAGAACATCTTGACTTTTGAGCTAAACGTTACAGAACCCAATCACTCTCACCCTGGCTCATAAAGCACTAATTCCACACAAGGAGAGGCAAGCCAAGAAGAATTTAGGCTACTGCCTACCCACCTTCCATCAAGTACTCAGCTCCTAAAGCAACGGTGTCACTCAGATATAAGCTTTCCATTGTCCCCACTTCTACCTCCAAAGTTTGCATCAAAGATTTTAGACTATAAAACAAAAAGGTCCCAATTTCTTCCAAAGGTATGTCCTCATTTGCAACTTGGCAGGAAGTTGAAGCCTTCGGCCATCTCAAAAACAGCACAGATTATGCTTAACTGTAACTAGAGATTCACAAATTCAACAACTGGGTTACAAAAGAGAACTAAGGAGCAACAAGTGGGAGGAGTCCTCTTTGGGTGAGAATAAGTATCAACAATGACCTCTGGAATTATTCCTTCAAAGGGGCCCCAAATTTATTGGATTAGTTTATGGAGCAATTTATGCCCCAGGACATTTCTACAAACAACAGAGCAATTATCTGGTAATTGGTAAATTTAATAGCTTGGTGTGGTCAAGTAAAAAAAAGCAGAGGGTCCTGTCAAAACTACTTTCATCCCAGGGTGACTGTGCAAATACCCAAAAGTGTGCCTCCTTGAGAAACAATACCAGAAGCTAAACACTGTGGGGTAAGGGTGAGAGGAATTGTCTGCACTAAAATAATCCAGCTAATCACTAAACAAATTAACAAGATAATAACAATAATATACCCAGGGCGTGGTAGATTAGATGAAATAAATTCCTAGAAAGACACAAACTACCAAATAACAGACAATCTAAATAGACCTGTAACAAGTAAAATATTGAATTAGTAATCAAAACTACCCACAAAGAAAAGTGTAGGTCCAAATGACTACACTGGTGAATTCATTCAAAAGACTTAATGCCCCTTCTTCACAAACTCTTCCAGAAAACAGAAGAGAGAACATTTCCCAGGTCTTTGACCCCGAAACGAGACAAATACATCATAAGAAAACTACAGACCAATATCTCTTAGGAATAGAGACACAAAAATCCTCATAAAATACTAGTAAACCATATCCAACAATATATAAGAGAATTTACACAGCATATCAAAGTGAGATTTATGTCAGGAATATAAAGTTGATTCAACATAAGAAAATCAATTGATGTACTGCATTGTATCAACAACAACAACAAAAGAAAAACCACATGATCCACTCAACAGATGCAGACAAAGCATTTGATGAAATCCAACAGCCTTTCATGAAAAAAGCACCCAACAAACTAGGACTAGACAGGTACTTCTACCACCGATAAAGGGCATTTATGAAAAACCCTTAGTTAACATCATACTTAATGGTGAAGCCACTAAGAACAGAAATGAGACAAAAGAGTCTATACTTGTAACTTCTACTGAATACTGCATTGGAGGTTCAAACCAGGGCAATTAGGCAAGAAAAAGAAATAAAAGGCATTTAGATTGAAAAGGAAAAAGTAAAACTATTTCTTTTCGGAGATCGTCTATATAGAAAATACTAATGACTCCACTAAAATACTATTCAAACTAATAAACAAGCTTTCAAAAAATGACAAAACCATTCAGTGAGGAGAGATCCTTCTTTTCAATAAATGATGCTGGGACAACTGGCTAGTCATACGCAATAGCATGAAGTTAGACTTACACCATAAACAAAAATTAACTCAAAATGGATCAGTAATCTAAATGTAAGAGCTAAACATCATAAAATTCTTAGAAGAAAATGGAGAAGATCTTCATGTCCTCAGATTTGGCCAAAGATTCTTAAATATGACACCAAAAGCATGAGCGACAAAAGAAAACATAGATAATTTGGATTTTAGGGAAACAAAAAAACCGCTTCAAGGGATAACATCAAGAAAATAGGGAGAAAATGAAGAACCAGAGAAAATATTTGCAAATCATGTATTTGGTAAGAGACTGGTACTGTCACTGTCTACACCCAGAATATATAAAGAACTCTTACCACTAATAAAAATACACCAATTAAAAATGAGATCTTAATTTACCATAGAAAAATACATAAATGGCCAATAAGCAGGTGAAAAGATACTCAACATCATTAGTTATCAGGGAAACACAAATCAAAGTCACAAGAACCACTAGAAAGGCCATTTAAGAAAACTGGAAAATAACAAGTCTTGAAAGGATGTGGAGAAACCTGGAACTCTCATACATTGTTTGTGGAAATAGAAAATTGTGCAGCCACTGTTTTCCACAGTGGTTCCTCAGTGAGTTAAACACAGAATTACAATGTGACCCAGCAATTCCATTCCTAGGTATATATCCCAAAGAATTTACAACCATGTGTCCAAACGAAAACTTGTATACAAATATGGATATTCACATAGCCAAAAAGTCCATCAACTAAAGCACGGATAAATAAAATGTGGTATATCCATACAACAGATATTCCTAAACCATAAGAAGGAATGCAGTAGTGTACAACATGGATAAACCTTAAAAACATTTTGCTAAGTGAAAGAAGCCAGTCACAAAAGACCACATATTATAAGATTCCATCTGTAAAAAATGTCCAGAATAGAGCAATTTCTAGAGACAGAAAGTAGATTTGTGGTTGTTTAGGGCCTGGGAACGGGGTCAGGGAAGGAATAGGAGGATAGAAGATAAATGTTTACAATTTCTTTTTTAGGTAAAGAAAATGCTCTAAAATGACTGTGGTGATGGCTATACATATCTATGAATATACTAAAAACCAGTGATTTATACACTTTAAATGGATGAATTGTATGGTATGTGAATTATGTATCAATGAAGCTATTTTTTTGAATTATAAACCAAAATGATTTAAACCAAAATACTAAAAGTAACAAAAAATTACTTATGGTTAAAAGATACAGATTAAATACAAGTTTTCTGTTAAAAATTTTAAGTGAATGTTTTGAATTGCTATTAGTTCAATGTAAGCCCTGTGCTTAAGGTTAAGAGTGATATTTTAAAACCAGCAAATTCAAAAAACGATACCTCCATAATCCAAACAAATTACAGTAAGAAATGCTCTCTACATACAGCATGCAAAGTCTTTCATATTCTATCAACTCTCAGAGAATGTGTTATTTCTTAAATTGAGACCATTTCTTCCATAAGAAAATAATTTATCATGGCAGAGTTACCCTTACACATATTCTTAGCTACTTCAAGTTTACTTAATCTGAAATACAATATTCGCACATGATAAATTAGAGATTCACCAATTTTTAGTCCAACGTAACTTTAAGGAAAACACCAGTATATCTGGAAGACAACTTCTAATGTAATATCTCAGAAGGAGGATCGCAGCACAAAGAGCCCTTTCTTTCTCTTACTTCCTTTTTTTTTTTTAGCCCAGTACTTCTTAAAAATAACCCACCTAAGACCTAGCAAGAGAGACAAGAAGGCTGTTTTGCTCTGAATAGTAGGACTTCCATTACTTCCAAGATGAAGAATCCCCAGTAGAATCCTGAGATCAGCTGTCATCAGTTTTAAAGTAATCCCAAAATTACGCTTTCCCTAACATTTGCCATTTTCATCCACATTGAGAGCAGGTGCAGTTCTCATTTAAGATTTGCACTACAAACTAATTTGGCAATGAGGGTGACTATTTGTAAAGATACAGCTGTCTGGATCACTGCTCTACACACTGACACAAGTTCCAGAAGCTATCAAGTTGAAAAACAAAGAGGGAAAAGTTAGCAGTACGTAAAGAAACAGACATCAACTACGAATGAACAAACAAACAAGAAAGGAAGAAAGAAAGAAGAGAGAGAGAGAGAGAGAGAGGGAGGGAGAGAAAAAGGTAAATTTTACTATCCTGGCTATAAATTAAAGATATGAGGTTTAAAGCAGACACAAGAGGAATAGACAGGTAACATCCTTGCCCTGGTAGAGGTTGTTAAAGCCATTATTATGATCAATATATTATTATTAAGGTGCTTCTCAAAAGACAGAGGTTCTTAGAATTCTTACCGTTATTATAAATCCTTTGTCATTAAACTAAATTATTAAATTGAAATAGTTCATTAAATTGAAATAATGAGTGGAAAGAGTCAAAATAATGAACCAACAGACTACATTCCTAAGATGTCCAAAAAAAAAACCATTTCAGAACATGTACAGACTAACTTTAAACAGCATTACTTCCTTGTTTCTTATAACACTTCTAACAGATAAATGTAGCTTGTGAATCTCTCAGGAAAGGTAACACCCACTTTACCCCATATTCTGAATTATATCATATTTATTCCACTTGGAACAATGCTATAATGGATGCTATATTCCCAACATAATATCAAGTGAATCACAAATATCACATCTTCATAAAAACAAAATTTAATAAACTTTTGAATAATATACCATGGAAAATTATACCCTAAATCCTATGAAAATTGGTGAGAGAGAGAGAGAAAATGAACCTAAATTAGAACTATAAATCTGTTCTCAAACTGGGGTATGCAGAGATATGCTGAGTGTTATTGAAACCACAGAAGAAATATGGCAGATATCCTTGGATTATCAGTTTACTCAAAGATTAAGAGAAAAAAAATACTATTTCCAAGTAAAACAGAACTTTACTCATTTTAATGTACTATACAAACTCTGTTTCTCAGGTTAGTCAAAAAATGAGTAAAGTATTTAATCACTAACTTGGGTTTTAAAGCAAGTAAAGTTTCAGTATTTTTAAAAGGTCTGTCAGTTCCATTCCGTTTTTTTTTTTTTTTTTAAGATTTTATTTATTTATTTGAGACAGCAAGAGCATGAGTGGGGAAGAGAGGCTGAGAGAGGGGGCAGAGGGAGTGGGGCAAGCAGCTCCCTGCTGAGCGGGGAGCAGGACATGGGACACAGGGCTCCATCCCAGGACTCTGCGATCATGACCTGAGGTGAAGGCAGATGCTTAACCCACTGAGCCACGCATGCGCCCCTTGCTCCATTCTGTTTCCATCTAGTCAATATTAAAGAATTAACAAAAGTCAAAACTAAGTCTATCTGGAGTTCCAAAAGACCTCTTTCAAAAGAGAGTCCAACCCTTCCACATATCAAATAGTCAATGGGCATTCTCAAAAATGACGCCGTGAAGCACAGTAGGCACGATATCGTCATGTGAGCAAGGTATCCTTTTGGATGACAATATGGTTAGGGAGATTATAGGATTAATCTCAATATCGAGTTAAGCCACTAAGGTTGTTCTTCAAGGAGTGGCCATGGCTCTGTCCTACTCAAAATTTTATCAATGATATATAAGCTAGAAGACATATTAAGTCAAATTAGTTGAAGTGTTAATTAGCTGCATGATAGAATCAAGATTATAAATTTTCTAAATAGTCTGATATATCTGGCCAGTCCTAAGGAGAAGTAATAGAGACAAATATAAAACCCCACAATTAGGTTAAAAAAACCTCATGTGCAGGCTCCTCTGCTAGGAGCCTGCTTCTTCCTCTCCACTCCCCCTGCTTGTGTTTCCTCTCTCGCTGGCTGTCTCTCTGTCAAATAAATAAATAAAATCTTTAAAAAACAAAACAAAACAAAAAAACCTCATCTGAATTTCTACAAGATGGGGAAACTTGGACCCACAAATAAATTCCCAAGAAAGTTCCTGAAAGGATGGGGGTTGGTTGCTTCCAAGGTCAATATGAATAAAAAATGCAATGAAGGCAATGAAAAATTTTAATGTATAATAGTAGTACCACAAAAATCCCATTTATCAGGGCTCCCAGCTGGGCTCATTCGGTAGAGCACGTGACACTTGATCTCAGGGTCTTGAGTTTGAACCTCACGATAGGTGTAGAGATTACTTAAAAATAATTCCACTTACCATCTCAAAGGATACATTGAATGAACCATATTTAGAGTGCTGAGTTCAATTCAAATTATACTTTTTAAGAAGGTGACAATAAAAAAAAATAGTAAAAGAAAACCAAGTAAAAATAAGATATACCTATGCAAACTGTTTCAACAGCAGATCTATTTTCATATATTATTATCCATTCTGTTTGAAGGATACTCATTCACAGACTTGGTTAAGATAAAGACAATTTATTTTATTCTGGCCCCATCTTCCCTGATCATTCACCACTGCTAAATACTCCTTATCCTTCTTTAAACACACTTTTCCTTTGATACCCTTGATACATCACTTTTTGGGTATGTGTCCTACCACTCTGGAGGTACCTTCCTGTCTCCATTTCAGGCTCACTTTGACTATCAAATGTTGGAGTTCCTTAAGGCTTAATCCTAGGCTTTCTCCCACTTTCATTCCATATTCTTTCCTTAGCTGTTCACATCTAGGCCCTCAGCATCCAGTAGCAAGCATGCTAAAAACAAAACAAAACAAACAAAAAACCTCTTAATTTTATACTTCCTTCCCAGAACTCCACTTTGTGCTCCATGTATCTAATTGCCCAGTTATCATCTCCAGTTGGAGGTTTCAGGGGCTCTCACAATTCTACAAGTCCAAAACTATCTCTTAGTTTTCCACCCTCTTGACGGTTTTCTAAGTGTTCTCTATTTCCATGAATAGCACCGCCATCCTTACAGTTACACAAGTCAAAAGTATAAAATGCATCCTTACGACTTCTTTACCCCACAGCACCCAATCCCACCCCTTTCATCCATTCCACTATCAAGTCGTCTTGATCTCAACTACTAAACAGATTTCAAGTCTTTCTGCTTGTCTATTTTAAGCTCCCAAACATTGAGTGCCTGTACCTCTCAAAGACTTTTTTTTTTTTTTTAAGATTTTATTTATTTATTTGACAGAGAGACAGACAGCCAACGAGAGAGGGAACACAACCAGGGGGAGCAGGAGAGGAAGAAGCAGGCTCCCAGTAGAGCATGGAGCCCGATGTGGGGCTCGATCCCAGGACCCTGGGATCACGCCCTGAGCTGAAGGCAGAGGCTTAACGACTGCACCACCCAGGTGCCCCCTTCTCAAAGGACTTCTAAAAGGTTTTTGCACATCTATTCAAAACACCCCAATCCATTCTCCACATAGCAACAACAATAAATAATATGAAATGTAGGTCTGCTTAATACATGCTACCTCCCCTCCACTACTTGCCAACAAACTCTCCAATGACTCTCCACTGAAGTAGTGAGTGGACCTGAACAAAGAACCAGAACCTCAAAACATCACAAGTGCTAAACTATAATTAAAAAATACTGAAGCATACTCAATCATATTGCTCTGACTAGAAAGAATTTTAATACCATTAATAAAGTTAAATATTGTTTTTAAAACAGCATCCTTTTTAGTTCTCCATTTCTATGTATGTTTTATGATGAACATAAGGCATGGCAGTATATGTATATAATTTAAAATTAACTACATTTATATTAGGAATGCATTATCAAAATGGTTATTAGAAAGTATAATCAAAAAAGTTTGGAGACCAATGCTTTCAAATATCATTCTGTTATGAAAGTTTATCTCAATGTAACAGTTTTCTAATCTAGCTATTTTTTATGATACTTTTTCTGAAAATATTAAATGAATGGTGTTTCTGAAAATTATCAGTGTTTTATAGAATTTAAGGAAATACAAAATACGTACAATCCATTGATACCATCACTACTCATATTTTCAAAACTTTTTTTGTGTAAGTGCATTCTAAGTCAGCAAACCCGTCATTTCTTCATCTTATCCCTTGTCAGTTAATTTAATAATTTACCAAATTTATGAATGCTAGCATAACATAGCAGTTTAGCATAGGAGAAAGTTAGCCAGGGCTCAAATCTTTAAAAGCCTAATGCTCAGGAGTTTTAGGACCTTAGACATCCTTCTGAGCCTCCCATTTTCTCATCAGTATAGCAGGAATAAGAGTATAGGGCTTTGCAGGGCTGTGATGTGAACAAAATAATATATGTAAATGTATTTGACACAATGCCTTGCATATAATAAGCAATTAACTTTAGGTACTAAGTATTAAAGTAAAAAATCATAATCAAACAAGGGAGTAAAGTACACAAAATAATTTGTAATACAATAATAATGATAACAATACCTAATATCTGTATATTACTCGTGTCCCAGGTAAGGTATTAAGTACTTTACATATAAAGCATGTATTTTCACTGTCTCTATCTGAAGAAATATTCAGTGAATCTCTGCTAATTATACATAGCACTGATGCATTTATCACTTAAAAACAATCATAATAGAAAAATAATTAAAAGAAAATGCTACAAATAATATCTAATAATCCACTATTGTTAGGAAATAAAATGAACACAAGTATTAACAAAAATATCTAATATACATATTTACTTTCAGCATTTTTTTCAAGAAAGTGTGCTCATGATTATAATATGTGCATACACATATTCTTTTTTTAAAAAAGATTTTATTTATTCATTTAAGAGAGAGAGAGACAGCACAAGCCGGGAGAGGCAGTGGGAGAGGGAGAAGCAGACCCCCCGTTGAGCTGGAAGCCCAACATGGGGCTCAATCCCAGAACCTGGAGATCATGACCTGAGCTGAACGCAGACAATTGACTGAGCCACCCAGGCACCCCAGACATATTCTAACTCTTAATTTCTGCTGTTAAATTATTCTCTGTTCAATGGTGAAATTAAACACAATATATCCTGGTGCTCTGTAAATAGCAACTTTAAGTTTGAAACAATGTTTCAGCTAATCATTGGTTAGATCATAGCTTCCTTAATCTTCCTGCCAACCACCAGTATGTCTCCACTTCAATCGGCTACATACTAGAACCAGATGACTCTTCCTCATTGTCATCTTTCACATAAACTTTTTCAAAAAGCTACAAAGTGGTCATCTACCCTCAATTTGGAAGGGACCTTAGCGGACAGCTAAACAAAGCTCTCATAAAAGCAATAATTACTGCCATGGGAAGACAGAATAAGAGGACAGTTGAGAACATGGGCTTGGAGTCAGAAAGAACAAACTTTAGTTATTAGTTCTGCCAATTTCTAGCTATAGGACAATGGGCAACTTTCATAAGCTCCCTGAGCCTCAGCTTTCTCATTTGTTAAAAGAAATTAGCACAGTGTCTAGCACTAAATACTCAATAAATACTGCTGTTACTGACAATTTTTTTCCTGGTTGATGAACATCCAGCACACATCTGCCAGCAGCAAACTATCCTACACGGTAATTCATGCCACTGCTATCTAAGGTAATTCATGCCACTAATTGTCAAGTGAAAAAAAAAATCTTTCCTTAAATTGAGCCCAATCTGCCTCACTATAGCTTTCATCTGTCATTCTGGCTGTGCTCTCTGGGTTACAGAGAACGATCTTAGTAACATTTCTACAAAACAGCCCTTCAAACTATCTGAAGATAAAGCCAAGTAAAGTACTAGTCACACTTCACACACAAGTTCTTTCTTTTCCAGGTAAATATAAATCAATTTCTTACTATTAGTCACATAACTTGGTTTCCAGATAATCCTTCATCCAAGTTCCTTTACAAATTTACCTTTAACTGAGCCTTTAAAAAAACAAAAAACAGCATCATAAACCAAAAGTGAACATAGTATTTCAAATATAATTTGACTGGGGCAGATCACAGAGAGTACAACAATTCTGAACTAGATGTTAAACTTTTCTGAACATAGCCTAAGTCAGTAACAACATCACACTGTTGGTTCAAACTGAATGTGCAGCCAACTAAAAACATTTGGTTTTAGGTTCTTTCCACATGAATTCCTAGTAGTCCAAGATTCCCATATTCTGTATTTTTTACTATTTGTAAGCCCAGAATTCAAATAGATTGCTTATAAAGTTCACTTTCTTCCTTTTTCTTCCTTTTATCTTTTGAGAGCTTTCTAAATCCAGATTTAGGCATCTGTCCTATCAGGAAACACTATCAATGTTGAATCTGTCCTGAATCCAAGTTCAGTAACCATGCCTGTATGCAAATTATTGATTAAAGTACTGAGTACAGGGTCACCTGGGTGGCTCAGTCAGTTAAGTGTCTGCCTTCGGCTCAGGTCATGATTTCAGGGTCCTGGGATCGAGTTCCACGTGGGACTCCTTGCTCAGTGGGGAGCCTGCTTCTCCCTCTGCCTGCCGCTCCCCCTGCGTGTGCTCTCTCTGTCTCTCTCTGACAATAAATAAACAAAATCTTTAAAAAAATGAAGTACTGACAACAGGGCAAAAATAAAAATAATAAAGAATAAGAATAGAATAAACAAAAAGAAATAATTGACCCCAAATTGTCACTGAACCAATAATTAGGGTAAAGTTTTTCAATAAACTGTTAATGCCGCCTAACTATATTAATTACTGACATTTTTCTATCTCGTTTATTTAATTTAGATACTTCCCTAATATTGTAGCTACTAGCCACATGACTTACTTACACTCTAAATAAAGTATAAATTTAAAATACAATTTATCAGTCATATTAGCCACACTGCAAGAGATCAACAGCTACAAGTGGCTAGTAGCTATAATGGTAGAGAACAAACAGAATATTTCAATCACTGCAATCACTGGCCTAGAAGATATTTTGATTCTAATGTAAAATGGTCTGCTGAGAGCTAGGTAGAATATATTTACATAGCATAATTTATCTGTCTAGTTGTATCGTACTGACTATCCTACCAAATTAGATTTTAAGTCCATAGTTTTACATTAGTTTTTCTGTATTGCACATTCTAGAAGTTTTGACAAATGTATAATGACTATAAGGATATATTTCTACCATGAACAGTATCATACAGAATAAATTCACTGCCCTGTGCTCCACCACTTCATTCCTTCCTCCCTTCCCAAACCCTGGCAACTACTGATCTTTGGACTATCTTCAGAGTTTCACTTTTTCCAGCATGTCATATAGTTACAATCATACAATATGTAGCCTTTTCAAAACGACTTCTTTCACTTGGCAATATTCATTTTTTTCCACATTTTTTTCACAGCTTGATGGTTCATTTCCTTTAATCACCAAATAATTTCCCATTATATGGTTATACCACAGTTTATTTATCCATTCCCTTCCATGTTTTGGCAATTATGTCTTTACTTTTTATTTTATTAAATTGTACACTTTTCATTTTTCCTTATTTTTTTATCTTTTCCAAATTTTCTATAATAAACATATAATACTTAATCAAAACATGTTTTATTTTTAAATAATACAAACCAGATTCTGGTTTATCAAGTTTTTTTTACTTTTTGTCTGCTAAGGACACAAAGCATCACTCACTTAACTAACAAATAAGTTTATTTACCATATTTGGAATGAACCAGAAATTATACAAATAAAATCACTTATCATGTAGGCAAATTAGCTGATAATAAGAATATGAGAACCAGTAATAAGACAAATTATTTCTTCTATCAAATTGTATTTTTCTAGAGAAAACATTTTTTTATCAAACACAATTTGGCCACATGACATCATGATGACATACACTATTTTCTAAAAAAATTTACCACTAAAAAACTATTGTAGTAATTTTTAAAAACTACTTCATAGCAGCAATAAATGTTTTAACAATTTAATCATATGGATTCATAAGCAAACTCCTTATCCTAGTATCTAACTACAACTAGTTAAGAATGAAGGAGAAGCAATAAGTGCAGGGTGTCCATTATAGTCTTTCTAAGTAGAAGAGACATGGCATTTTTAACTAGTTAAGAAAAAGAACAGCAGCTTCCACACAGAAATTAAAAATGTGTTTGAGCATCTAAATAGCCAGATTTATAAAATGGAGCAAGTAGGTGATGTATTACTCTTCAAGTAAGCTTATTTCTTTGTGTATCAAAAGAAAAGGGACATTTTTTTGTAGAAAGCAATACCAGTGATTGCTCATATACACATTTAATATTTGTATGAGAATTATTTATCACATTTCATATACACTGGTAAAATGCAAGCAATGTTTAGCCTCTCTCCTTATTGCTACAAACAATAAAAATCACAGCATTTATTAGGGGTCTTTCTATTTGGAGGATTTGCAAGGCACTAAATTCTCTCCCCAAGAACAGTATATCACATATCACTTTTTCTAGGCATCAACTGATATATAAAATGCATAAACAACCAAGCTGTGAGAATCAGTACTCATATAAAACTAGAGACAGGGCTAAAAGTACCAAAATAAAGCAAATATAAATAAGGCTTAATAAATTAAGGTAATTTTCCATTACCTTGAGCAAACTCAAGATTTAAATTTTAACTCTAAATAGAAATAACAGTTGAATAAGTGCTTTTTGGTCACTGACTGTGACAATACAATTGGCAGGTACCTTCTATATACTGAATTTAGTTACTCCACTATTTTCAATTTTTACAATACTCACAAATAGCTAAACTCTTAAATAGCTTGCCACAATAAAAAAAGTGATGATTCTATAAGAATAACAAGTCATTTCTCCTTTAAAAAAATACAAACACTAAAATAGATTTTACTATTAAACTTCTTAAAATTATCTTGAAAAAAAATCCATTCTCCTTTATGCTTAAGATAGGAAGAAGACTGCCTTCTGAAAGAACAAGAATTAGCAATTAAGATGAAGAAGAAATGGTGACACAAAATTCACGCTTTAAAGCATCTCTTCTGGTAGAATAGAAAAAGAAAAAACCTAAAAGACACACTTCAAACTTGAAAACAAGAAAAATATCTCCCTGGACCAAACATTGAGCAAAAAAGGCAAAGCACTGGGTAGAGATGAAGTGACAAGCTGGGCTTCAGTTCTGGACAGCATGGTCATGGGTTTGGCTCCCTGGGAGCCTCTCACCTAGATGAGAAATGTCCCATGCAATGTGGGAAGCCAGGGCAAGGGAATAGGGCTGCTCTGCTCATGAGAGGGGCTGAAAAGAACTACTATGAAAACGACATTTGGGGCCACAACTACTACAAGAATGTAAGACAGGGCGTAGGGGAAATGGCAGAGGGGAGAAGTTACACATTAACATCTGCATAAGAATTAAAATTCCAAAACATACAGAGAAATCTTTTTCTTTTTTTAAAGATTTTATTTAACAAAGAGAGAGAGAATGAGCAGTGGGGAGGAGCAGAGAGAGAGAGAGAAAAGCAGACTACCTGCTGAGCAGGAAGCCTGATGCTGGCTCAATCCAAGCACCTGGAGATCATGACCTGAGCCCAACGCAGATGCTTAACCCACTGAGCCACCCAGGCACCCCACATATGAAGAAATCTCATCCTGAAAATGATAGTTAACAAAATCAACACTGGAACTTAAGGTCAGTCCACAAGAAGGTAATATGGAACAAGGTGACAAAGACTTTAAAATAAATAATACTATCAAAGAGATCAAACAGAGCAGTCATCCATTAAAAGAATTTATGAAACAAAAGAGGGTATATTGAGATGTTTTATTCTTTCTGTTCAATTTTTCTGTAAACTTAAAACTGGTCTTTAAATAGTCCATTAAATTTTTTTAAAAGATGATACATGATTCAAAAAAAAAAAAAGAATTATAACCCAATTATTAATCTAAGTGACTATTCTCTTAATGCTGATAAATATTTGCAAAGTTGAATGATTCTCCTACTTGTGGTTTAAACAAAAACTACCTTACAAAATGCTTTATCTATAAAAGATGCTTAATAAATCTTTGTGAAGAAAACGAGTAAGTAATGAAAAGATCAATATGAAGTCATTTTCTGTCAGCATTAGTCATCAGGTTATGAAATATACATCTCTTTTGGAATTTTCATTGGGATCTCTTATTTTTCAAATACAATAAATGATTCTTGAGATTACCTTGTATTTTTAGAGTATTTCAAATGTTATCATGATTATTACTGATAGCATAAGAAAACAAGTAGTTGTATACACATTAAAATTTTTAAAGGAACCCATCTCCACTGTGAAACAAATATATCTGTTATAACTGGGTGTAACTAGAAGGCCATTGGGCTTATCCCAACCCTTACATATCTAAAGGTTAGAAAACTGCCACATGTCTTATTATTTAAAACTAATACATGCTATATTAATATGAGCCAAAGCATATGTGGGGGGAAAAATAAACAGAAGAGCAACAATACCAAAAGTGGTTCTCTGAAAATGAAACAAACATTCCTCTATCCATAAGGAGAAAATAGAGAAAAGGCAGATAGAAAGAAAGGAGCAATCCAACTAAAAATACTGTTAACATCTTTTTTTTTTTTAATAAGAGGCTATTATAAATACTTTTAGAGCAAAAAGCTTGAGTACTCAGATGAAATGGCTAATTTCATAAAAAAATGTAATTTTCAAACTTGATTTAACTAATAAAAAATCTGAATAAGCTAATAACAACTGTAAAATTTGAATTGGTAATTAAAGTCTGCCCTCCAAAAAGACACCAGGCCAGACAATTTTAGAAGCAACCTTGTATCAAACTTTCACGGAAGACACAATCATTTTCTTATAGAAACTTTTTTGAAAACAGAAAAAGAAAGAAAGCCCCAGAAGTTTATTTTGTGAAGTTGTAATAACCTTAGGTATTAAAACAGGATAATTTACAAATCCTCTACTCGGGCTGGGATTCTAAACATACGAGGAGTATCGAAGAACGATATAATGCACCAGTACCTAACCAATAAAGCCCCAAGAAAAAAAGGAGGCATTCAGTTTCTCATGAATTAAAGCAAATCCATGTATTTTCTTTTTTAATTATATAGAGATATGCATTTAAAAATTTAAAGTTTTATCTACACCTCTACTGTGTGTACTACACAGCATATGTTATATAGTATAGTAAACATAGAGTCTAAAGAAAAACTATTCAATTTAGAGAATGTCTTCTTTTGAGATAATAAGCTATTTTAGATTTGCATATCAAATGAAAAAGATATGCATATTGAAAACTAAAAATAATGAAGTATGATAAAAGAAAATGTTAAAAGCTAAGTAAATGAAAACAATTTTGAATGAACAGTCCATGTGGAACTGAGTATTGGAATAATTACATAAAGCACAGTATATTAATAACATTGTAAATTATTCTTAGTTTGGTTTGTGGCATAAAAGATTATTAAGTATTCATACATTCCAAAATAAAGTCTTAAATACATAAGAAAATGACCATGAAAATTAGGACAGCATTTATTTAGAATTTATATTTCTCTCAAGAAAAATGTATTATGCAAATTGTTGCATTGCAGAAAATTAGATAAATTATATTTTCAGAATAACTAATGTTCATTATTTACAGGTACTTTATCTAACATAAAGCTAAAACCAAGGTCACTTACAACTTAATTAAAACTACTTGGAATGTGAACCTATTCATTCTTCACATGCTATAATTAATTAGATGTGTGTAAGTAAGGTTACAGCTAGGTACTACTGTATATTTAAAAGCTTGCTTTACATTTTCACGGCAAATTGATAGCTTGCTTGAGTCTTAGAAAATACATTGATTTTAATTGCCTTAAATAAATTAACAGCCATTATGTATATGTGTATGAATATGTGTGCATGCATATATAAAGCTGAACACATTAATGTAGTAAATATTTAAATGAGTGCTCAGAGCAATTTCTAAATCTAATAGTCATTTGTTTACAAATTGACAATCGAAACATCTAAAATGTTTTTATTAATTTCAAATATTAAAACAAGAAATTTCTCCTTTATTTTACTAATAAAATTCATTTATCTTACTTCTTTCCCATATCAATATATTACAGATATCTCTCAGTATATAAAATGCATGTGCTCTCCCAAATTAGTCATAATATTATTCATTATATCAAACACAATTTTCTTGCCCATTCCCCTTGGAAATGTGTATATGGAAATTCTAAGAGGAGACCAAAGAAACAAGGTAATAAGAGTTGGTTGGTTAAACTTTGTTAGATTTCATTTTTGTCTCCGAAAACCTAAGAGTATCTGACACACAGTAGACAATGAATGAATGAATGAACAGTGCCAAAAAGAAAAATAAGAAGCATGAAATTTGGCAAAACGTCTTAACTCTTTGAGTAACCATTCCCATGAAGAGCAAAATGGTCTGAAATCCATTACTGCCACAGATTAGTAACAGCAAGTATTTAAATCTTCACTATGAGCTTGAGTTAAACTATAGGTTTATTAACATGTGGAGATGGAGTTTTGTCCAACAGATGGACACTCATTTACCTACAGCAGGTTTTTTTAACTACAACAAGTGGATTTTGGGGTGCCAAGGTGAATTAGTTGGTTGAGCGTCCAATTCTTGATTTTGGCTCAGGTCATGATCTCAGGTTTGTGAGATCAAGCCCCAGACTCCCACCCCTGGTGTCAGGCTCTGTGCTCAATGGAGAGTCTGCTTTTCTGCCTTTCCTTCTCCTGCACTTACACACTCTCTCTCTCAAATAACTAAATTTTTTAAAAAAAGGATTTTATCATCAAGTATGACATCACTGCTTTATTATATAACTAAAACATGCTTAAAACCTAAATGTGCCCAAAAAACAAAGCAGGAAATAGTAACTGGTTAAAAAAAATTTTTTAAAGACAAATGTAGCTTCTAAACCAGATTTTCCTATCTAGAATTAACAGTATTCCTGGTTACAAGCACATAAATTTAAATTTATTTTTTCATGTCCTTTTCAACCCATCATTTTAATAACTGGAGCCATAAAAAAAGAGGAACTAAAGCAACACACAACCAAGATGAATACAAAATATAGCTAATGCTTTCCCAATACAGATATAAAACTTAAGAGACCTATTATAACAGGTGAAATACTTCACCTATTTTGACCTTTCCTAAATTTCACATTCAGCTAAAAGTAGAACAAATGATTCTTCATTTTTCCTCATGAAAATTTCATTGCTTATCAAGTAAACGTAGGAATAAACAACCTAAAATGGTAAACAATGTGGAAGTGACAAGAACCTTGGGAAAAATGGCTCTATCACTTCGGAGAATGCAATATGGACATACTCACATATATGCCCATTAATCAACTACAGAGAAAAGAGACATCTGATCCAAATAACACTCTACTGAAAACCAGTGAGACTAAAAAGGAACAAAGTTCAAAAAACATGGTGGATTCAATCATGTCTTGGGGATTGGCTTTCTAAGCAATCTAACACCAAAGGAAGATTCCTATGTAAAAAGATGAATAGATCTGCCTACTTGAATACTTAAAACACCTGTGAAAATCTTTTGATCTCATTATAAATCTTCTTATAAATAAACAATGACTTCATTAAATGAAAAATTGGCAATTCTCACAAGAAAACAGTAAGTGGCCTACAAATTTATATATCTTGTTTATTTATTTATACATTTATTTGTTTATTTATAATACTGAACAATCATTGACAAATTGGGATGAATTCACAAGACCTACAAATATATATATATATATATATATATATATAAACCTTTAACCTCAGTTGTAATAAAAAATGCAATTAAACAGTGAGATACCATTTTCTCTCTTTTAAACAGGCAAGGATTTTAAGCATAATCACTGCTATCTCTGAGAAATAAGAAAAACAGAAGTGCCATAGAAAGGCAAAATTCTCCAATTTTAAAAAAGAAAACAAAGAGATAAAAATGATGGATTATGAAAACTACTTAAATATAAGCTCAAAATTAACACACAGCAATGTAACAACAACAAAGAACAGGATTCACTAAATAAAGTCATGGAAAAATAGTCTTAATTTATTTTCCTATGACATTATTAGGTTAATTGTTCTTAAACTGGCAAAGTAACTCACAGTTTAATATCCTTGAAGACAAGATGATGAAAGCATTCTACATGTCAATATTGGTAGATCAATGGAGCACTGAACAACTGTATCCAGATTGTGTTGGTAATAGATTAATGGCAACATAGAGGAAAACTGAAAAAGTTTTACACTTAAAAAAAGGGTAAGGGAGAGAAAATGTAACTACCACCACATGTCTAAAACATCCTCATGTAAGAGAGTAGATGCCTACAACTTTATCGCCTCACTGCAGAAAGAGGACTAAATGGCAGATATAATAGAAATATATCAGTTCAACAAAACAAGTAAGTTATAAGAGACCTACTCAAGAAAGGAAAGGGATGCCTTTAAAAAAAACAAAAAGCCTCTTCATTAAAATAAGTAGACCTCACTATGTGGACACCACCATTTTGACAGAATGCTAGACTCACAAATACTAGATTGGGTGGAGAAATTCTATGACTCTAAAGATTCTCTACGTCTTAAAAGTGTAATTTTATGCAGTGGCAGCTCTCCATTCAGATTTGGTTGGAGGAAAGGCTCTTCTGATCATTGGTGGAAAGACTAGAGAAAAAGCAACACATATTTTGTTCTCATAGCTGAAGGGACACTATTTTAATTCCAACGTGGCTGATGTCAATGTCTTTGTATTGTTCAGCAGTGCTAAATCTACCAAAAAGAATGTACAACATCAAATAGATGAAAAATCCTTTCATAAAGCATTAACAGCATCATTCTGCACAATAATATTTTAAATACCCTATTTTAGATACCAAAACCATTACTATACCCTCCTTGTCAGACTATGGTATACACATTAAATCAGTAGTTTTCAAAGTGTGGTCTGGAATCTCTAAGATCCTTTTAAGAGGTCCATGAGGTCAAAATTATTATTAAAAATAAATAACATTCCTATTTAATATAAGAAATTTAATATTAGTATATTTTATTTTATTAAAATATTATTTGCCTCCTTCATTCACATCCTCCCATGAATACAAAGGGAGTTGAGCTTTGCAGAGGCTACATAATGTATGTATCAGAACCAACTAAATGCAGAAGCACATATGGGAAACTAGTTGTCTTCTATTAAGCTAGATGCTGAAATAATTTGAAAAAAATGTAATACAATGCCATTCTTCAAACTATATTTTTTATTTGAGAAAAGTTATTTTTAATAAAAATGTTCCTTCTATTAATATAACAAATTAGGTATATTAGTGTTAATATAGTTTAGTACTATTTTAAAATACTTATTAAATCATTTAATGTATTAAAAATTTTTGTTTTAATTTCTAATATAATATCAATAGAACATATTGATAAACAACATAAAGAAAAGTTCTAGGAGGTCCTCAGTAATTCTTGAGTGTAAAGAGGTTTTGAGAACAAAATGTTCAAGAACCACCATATTAAACCATGCTAATTATTCTACATCAAAATTTCAAAGAATGTTGGACTCATTTATAATGCAAATAAGTACTAAAAAAAAAAAAATTCAGTCTTCCCTCAGAAGACAATCTAACCAAATAACTCCTACTTCTTAGGATCAGGCACATGCCTGGAAGAGGGTTAAATTCAGAAGTGAACTCGAATGAGTCAAGTAACACCATCTGCAAAGAGTCAAGAGATAATGCTAACAGTAAATGTCAAATCACAAATGCTATAAAGAATAAGCCCCGTATGCACAAAAGCAAACTATGATCATATCAATACAACTCAAAATTCACTTCTCCTAAGAACTGATTATACAATAACTCTTACCAATATTTACATCAGTATTAGTAACTCTGCAAATAGCATTTAATATTGAAAGAATACAAGAGATATGTACACTCCAATACATCTTCAATAGGTCTCCAATATTCCCAAGTGTTTTTCTATTAACATCTTTTCTGTTTTAACAAAGACTGTTAAAATCAGAACTCACTTCAAAAATTAAATTCAAAAGATTTTCTTTAGGATAAGTGAGACTTAAAAAATCAAAATAGAAAAAAAAGTAGTAAAAATGATAATTCTCTGAATTAAGATCTAGCCTTTAAGCATCATTTTATTACTTGAATCTATACACAAGGCATAGATAAAATTTTATATACTGATCTATAGTGTATGCACTCTAATAAAACTTCGATATGTGTAAATATATAATGCTCATTAATATGGGAGGCAAGAAACTAACATTTGAAAGCCAGTCTGTGAAACATTATGCTAAATACTTCATATATATTATCTCACAATTACCCACAGCAAAATTCCTAAGCAGACATTTTACAAAGAGGGAGCTGACGTTTATAAAGGCTTAGTAGTTTGCTCGAGGTCAACCACAGGTAAGGAAAGAGAATTTGACCCAGCTTTGTAAGAAAAGAAATTCCTTCAAATAGTCTTGCTAGTCAGTATCTTTCTCTTCAAAGAATCTAATGGCATACTGTATAGAACAGTAGGCCTAGGTTCAGAAAAAAGTCCCAGAATTTCTACCAGTCTTGTTTTTATCACTTTAGGAAACACAAAGGCCTCAGTTTTGTTTTGCAGAGGATTCTATCTCTACCATGCAGGACTATGAAGAAACTGGTTATGTCAAAGGAGACAGCCTGGTCCAGGTCCACACATAACAGGCAGTAGAAACACAGTAGGTTTGCTGTTACTACTACTACTACTACTTTACAGGGGGAAAGTCTGTGCTCAAAGTTCATTATGTGATCCCAGTAGTACCGACTGCTACAATTCTGGTTATGGACCATCAGCAGCAGGAAGATGTCTATACCAATCAGGCCAGGTCCTGATTAAGAAAATAACGTGGAATGTTCAAATCCTACTTGCTTCTGATGGCTAAAATGCTCTAACGTTAATAAGTATTTTTTAAAATAAATAAACCTCAAGAGCATAAAGAACCTTAAAGAATCTCTAGCCCAATCAAACTCTTAAGACTTAATCATAATGAGTGTAGCCTTAACAGAAAGATGACTAGGAGTGAGAGGTTAAAAGAAGAAAAGCCCTTAGAGGTATAAGGTGGGGCAGGTAAAAAGGACGTATTGGGAAACCTAAGAAGTGGGCTGTTGTATTAGTTCAACAGACACTAAAACATATAAGTACTTCAAATGTAACTAATTCTCTGCAGAAATACTGAAACTCATCCTTTTTTTAAATTTTTTTTTAAAGATTTTTATTTATTTATGTGACAGAGAGACAGCCAGCGAGAGAGGGAACACAGCAGGGGGAGTGGGAGAGGAAGAAGCAGGCCCACAGCGGAGGAGCCTGATGTGGGGCTCGATCCCGTAACGCCAGGATCACGCCCTGAGCCGAAGGCAGACGCTTAACGAATGCGCTACCCAGGCGCCCCCCCCTTTTTTTTTTTTTTAAAGATTTTATTTATTTATGTGACAGAGAGACAGCCAGTGAGAGAGGGAACACAGCAGGGGGAGTGGAAGAGGAAGAAGCAGGCTCATAGCGGAGGAGCCTGATGTGGGACTCGATCCCGGAACGCCAGGATCACGCCCTGAGCCAAAGGCAGACGCTTTAACGACTACGCTACCCAGGCGCCCCGAAACTCATCCTTAATAAGGTTTCATCCTTTCTCTTATTTCAGCCACTTCCATATTTGGAACTCTCTAAAAGGGAAAAACATTGTTTCTAATGAAATTGTGAATTAGAGTAAATGCCAAAGATTCCTCAATATATTTAAAACGTTTTATGTTTCAAAGCACCAAATAGAGCAAAATGTACAGATTCACTTTTTGGCAAAGAAAGTACACCATAGTGGAGTCAGAATGTCTGAATTAAAATCCTGGATTCGCTACTTATTCTGTAACCACGGGAAAATTTCCCAACATTTCTATAAAATAGTTAACTATCTCCTAGTAAGCAATAATCCACAAGGCGAACAGAGTATTTCCTTAAATAAGCACCAACAAAGCAGAGGTACCAAAAAATGAGAAAAACGCTTTTAAAGAATTTGATGTTTGAAAAAGACTTCAACTTAACTACAGTGTTGTGTACAAATGAAATTTTATTAAAATTTCTTATATTTGCCTCAGTATGATTTTTTTTTTTTTAAATAACTTACCGGAAGGGAGGTGAAGTGCCTCAGAACGTAAACTTTTCAGTGCTTAGGCATTTCTAACAGGTTTTAATCCAACACTGTTTACCTCAAAGCACTGCTGTTAAAGATTAAAGGAGAGGACGTGCATACAACTGACTTAACACAATGCTTATGTCAAACAGTAGGCACTCAAAAGTTGCCATTACTGTTACTACTACCGTCATTAGGATTACTTCTCTCCACACATTTCAGACTAGAACCTCTCTCTTGCACCACCTTTGTGGTAAATGTCATCATATGTGTACACTTTTTATTCTCATATTTCTAACACTAGCTCAACAATAATATAAAGGTCTTGTGGGGGGGAACAACTTTTAAATAGGCAGACCTTAAAAACAGCTTTATCATCAGTCATTAGGTCAATAAACTAAATTCGGAATTGAGAAATGCTATGTTGAGGAAGAAAAATGCCTTCAGTATAGACATAGCTTTTGACATACTCCTCTTACGTTATATGTAAAAATATATTCCTATGGTTCTGCTAAGTCTCTGGAGCAACAGCACACAGTGTGGTTATTTAAATATTACTATTCCAGAGTCAACTAAAACCTCAAAAAGAAATGGAAATTAATCATGCTATCATATATACTGATTACTCTTTTAATTATGCCCTTTTCACGCTTAAAAGTGAAACATTTAAAAGTCAAAAGACAACACATAAAGTACAGCATACCGTAAAGTGAAAATAACAGTGGTCGAGAGTGACTGTAATGAAACATTCTTCTATTGAAGCATTACTTCAAAATTATAAGGAAAATTTGCTGTAACAAACTACACTTTCACAGAAAGGGATCAAATATATGAAGTATGAATAACATAAACTGCAAAATTTTAAAAAACTATCATAATAATTGTTTATTTTCATTCACAAAAACCAAAACACTAAATGAACCATTTAAAACTCCACTACTCAAGCCACGGGCAGAATGTGAAATATTCACTTACATATTAAATTGTCCATTAAACACTGGTTGAAAAATCACTGACTCAGACCATACAGGGTATAGCTATAGGTTTTACAGTGGCTCACAGTATATCTTAACAAGGTGTACAAAGCCTCACTTTATTTTGCCCTTACCTGTCTATCCATCCTTGTCTCTCAACTGCATGCCTTTTACATCCAGCCCCCTCACTGTAGAGATTACAGCTCTTTAAACACACCGGGTTCTTGCTCACATTTAAAATATCTTTCCTACCTTTCTGGTCCACTTGAAGAAGTTAAGTCTAGTCATATTTTAAGACGTGGCTCAATATTAATCTCCTCTATGAATACTTTTCCTACCATAGTAACCCCTCCACACAATCTATGACCGGTTCTTTTATGCCCCCATTTTCTTTCTATATACAGTTGACCAGTGAACAACACAGGTTTGAACTATGTAGGTAAACTTATATATGGGTTTTTTCTCAATAAAAATAGTACATGACTGTAAATGTATTTTCTCTTATGATTTTAACATTTTCTTATTTCTAGCTTACATTGTAAGAATACAGTATATAAGACATATAACATACAAAACATGTGTTAACCAACTACATTATCAATAAGGCTTCCAGTCAACAGCAGGCTATTAGTAGTTAAGTTCTGGAGGGAGTCAAAAGCTATAGGTGGACTTCTGCCTGTGCCTGGGGTTAATGCCCCTAACACCTGTGTTGTTTAAGGGTCAACTGTAGTATCATAATACCTCTGGTATTTGAGCACACTTACTTAACCTTATGTCTCTTACTAAACAATGAATTCCCTGAGAGTAAGGCTGCTATCTTATTCATCCTTCTATGTCCAGTAACTAGTACTGTACTTCATACATAATAAGCATACAATAAATATATGATGAATGGATGGATGCATAAATTAAGTTTGACCTTGTACTGGGGTAGATTATGAAAAAAATCTTGAGAACTAAAAAACATTCTCCAACAGATTCAGCTACTACTTAAAAACTGTGGCAAGGAAATAAGAAATACAATCTTCACTGCAGATATTCAGAAGTGAAAAGAATAGTTTTATGGCTAACTCAGAAAATAAAATTTCTATTAGTTATATGTTTATACATTTCAGTTTACTATAATCATAATAAGAAAATTGCTATGTATTCAATTATGATAAACAAGTATCAGTAGAATTTTCTTTATAAATCCCAATTTTTAAAACAATATTATTATTTTCAGAATGTTAGAGCAAAACCATTTACGAATGTGGAACATATCTTGATACAAGTTAAATTGCAAAAATGTCATGATAAATGAGACTGATCACAGAATTAACAATACAATAACTTATTTCCAAACTAAAGTTAATTAGCATAATACCTATCATTACCATGGGGTCAGGCCACCAATATTTGTTTAGCTAATTCCCTAAATTCTCTCTAAAAAAAAAAAACTAGTATTTTGAATCTGTATTCCTGATACTTGATGTGATTTAAAATAATAATAATAATCAATAATATTCACAGCTACCATGTAATGAGTATTTACTAGGTGCTACTTACCATTTCATACATAGATCATTTAAAGCTTATAATAATTCTATTATCTTTGTATTCATAGCTCTGTGAGACAGTCCAACAAGAAAACAGCCTCTGGAAATTCAATTTACCTAAAGTCTTACTACTAATAAAAGGGAAAAGAAGGATGTCTGATTTCAAAGCCTCTGTCCACTCTGCAATAGTATGTCATGTCTCTTAATCCTTCATTAAATATGTTATTCATCTAATTGATCCAGTATTAACATTGGGTTGACATTATATTAAATTTATAACAGGAAAGGAGTATAATGCCAGTATTGAGAACAAAACTAAACACTTTAAGATAAACTTTTCACGTAACTGTAAGAGTAATTCATCATTTTAAATAACATAACTAAATCGTGGCATAGAAAGGAATTAAAATTATGTTTTCCTTTATGTGATATAAAAAACTTATAAGGACAGTTCTTTACTAATATAAATTAGTCCAGTTATTTCTAGATCAGTCTGTTTTTCAAAGTTTATTCTTTCAAATATAGAAACTAGTGAAAAATATTTTTTCTAAATCAGTAAGTCACTCAATGGAGATAATATTTCTAATACTTCGAAATTTATTATATTTTCATCAAAGAACTCTTAGAAATATAAAACACTATACAAACATTAACCCTTACTAGTACAGTAATGATACGATTCATCATTTAAATCTATACACTTTTTGAAGAAGGGGCTCTACTGGTTATTATACTGTAACAACAGATTTAGCCAGGGCTGTCCCAATAACCAGAATATGTGGATCCCTTAACTATTGCCCTTTAAGTCTTCTGTTATTCATTACATTCACAGTCCTCCTACAACTACTTAGTGTAAAGATATACATGCGTACTATATAAACCATTTGACTACCTATTTTACAGCAGCACAATATTCAACTATCTTTGCTAAATATCCATGTTTAAAAAGGCTATTAAGATAATTCATAATAATATAAAACTTCAATAACTTCCACTATACCTCGTTCTGAAGTTCATCACCACTTTTAACGGAAGCAAGCATATCATATAAAGTACAGCAAAGATCTTCTATTCTTGTTGCTTCAGCCATTTCATTTAAAGTTGCATTTAAGTACTTCTCAACTTCACACCACAAAAAGGAGTCGTTTGTTTTTTCCACAGGCTTGAGCACTGGGGTGGAATGCTCCTGAAAATGTTCATTCAGAAACTTCTTATAATCAAGGCTTATAGTTTTCTGGGGTTCACCATTTATTGGCAGTTCATCAAAGTGGTCCAAATCATGCATGTCAAATGAAAATGCTAAATTTTTACCAAATAAAACTCTATCACCATAATCTTCTTCTGTTATCTGGATAAGAGCAGTAAGATTGTCTTGATGAAAACGAGAAGTGATTCGATTTGTAGCATTACAAGCTGCAGTGGCAGATGATGATGGAAAGGGACCAAACATCTGTTTGATAGCCTTTGTCTCCTTGTGACCAACAGAGTCCTTCAAGTGAAATGTCTTGAAGAGAAATGCAGCCGCACTTTCAATTGCTTCTTTCCCATTATCTATTCCAACTATTTGAAGATGAAAGAAACAGTATTAGCTCAAGTGAATCACTGTTCAAGTTACCCTCTTCAAAAAAAAACTACTACAAATATTCTTCTGGGTAATTCCAATAGCGAAAATATACTGATAAAGATAACCAATTTAGGAACAGAAAAATCCTTTTAAGTCTACTCCCAAATTCCCAAATTAGGTCAATAAATCATTATAGGTAATTGTTCTCTATCTAGAAAGGAGAAGCTACCTAGAAACAACTCTTTTATCTCTTTCTAAAAACAGTTTGAGGCATTAGCTAAAATTTATTTAAAAGTGATTTTTAAAAACTGATTCGATGGGCTAAATAAACCAAAATAAGGTGTAAAAAAATATATCTGAATTACAGACTTTTGGAGCTAGAAGAAAACCTCAGGAGATCTATAATTTCCTTTCCAATTTGTACTGTTATTCTGAAATGGGAAGATTTGATTTATATAGTTTTCACTCAAAAACATTTAATACCATCAAGGATGGACATAAATAGAATCTTGTCAAATAAACTTAGCCATATTATAAAACATTTAAAAGAATCTGCTGTTTAAAGGCCAAAAGTAACTTTCTTATCAAAGTAAGAGGAAGTAAAGGAGCAGCCACTAATTTCTTTAAAGCATTAATTTCTAATTACTGATTTTCTCAAATAAAAGGAAAGAACCTGTATTTATATCTTAGAATTCACAGAATAGTCTTAGAGCAGAAAAAAAGAATTTTAATTTTTAGAAGGCCCCAAAGTCAATATGACTAACCTTAAAGAATAAAGTTAGTAATATAAGTAATACTAGTATCTCCCGAAACCATGGCTGGACTCATATCATTGATCATAAATTTTGAACAGCTTAGTACAGCCTGATAGTCCAAACTCCTAGACTTTGTTTTCAAGTCACGCTAGGAGCTGACTCTATCCTTTTATTCCAGGCTTATTGACCATTATCCATTTCCAACTCCAGCCAACAAGGATTTCTTAACAGCTAAAAACCAGGTCCTGTCCTATATTATGCATATTTCTATGCCTTTATGTAACCTTCCCCAAAGTCTCTGTCCAAATTTTACCCATGTTTCAGAATCCAGCTTAACTGACTCTTTCAGGGTGAGCATAATATTGTGTACAATGTTGTACTCCCTCACTGTTCCTAGCCCAAAATAGATGCCTCAATAGAAATATGCTGAATTAACCTAAACCCAGGACTCAATCACACGAAACTAGTGTTTTTACACTGTACTACACTGCCTCAATAATTTTTTATCTGATGTTTACACATCTGTGTAGAAGACTAACAACTTATGAGTGAAGATAATTTTACAATGGCTATTATTTCTAATTTCCTCAAGTATAAAGTCTACTTGCATGATTATAAAGAATTTACAAAACAGTGTGGGACATACAATTATTCTTTTATTACTTAGGAAAATACATGACAAAAAACTTCTGTAAATTAAGTAATCCTTTAATTGAGTAACACTTATGTACACTGTAATTATAGTCTATACATGATGCTTAGAGAACTTGGGTTTTGAATAATTTAGGAATTGTGATAATTCTACAAGTAATTCAATAGGGTTGGGACTACTGAGGTCTAAACAAAAATGGAACTTATATTTTCAAACTCACTTTATATCTAACACCATAAACATATATTCTTTTGTAAAAATATTTTACACCTTGGGAATTTTCTTAAATAACTAAGAACTTTTGCATTAAATTATCTCAGTTTTTCCTAACAAAATTATCTTCATCTTAAAGATGTGAAAAATGGAGACTCAAGAGATAAATAACTTGGAAGAGATCAAACAGCTAGTTATCAAATGAGATTCAAAGCAGATTTCTAACTCCTAAACAAAGTGCTTCTACTACACCACACTGGTTTGCTATAATTCCCAGAGAGTAGATTTATCTCTAGTTCTCATGTACTAAATAAATAATAAATCACTTTAGGAAATAAAGTACTAACTGTGAGAATAGTCTTAATTTCTTACCAAAAGTGGAATTAAGTACAATTATTACATCACTGTTTAAAGTATGTCACAGCCATATACTGCATCCATTAAATATAATGCAGTGGAACCATACATCTTGCCAGAAAATAATCTCCACAGTATCGTAAGTGGAAAAAAAGTTGTAAGTCTATGTTTGAAGAAAAATAACTACAGACTCTTGGAAACATATACGAAGATCAAAAACATTTCTTCAGGGTCTCAAATTTTTAAATCAGTATTGACATATCTATTTGAAAACAAAAACAAAAAACAAAAATTCTTTAAAAATTTTTAAGCTAAGTTAGATAATGGTACTTCAGAAATGTTAATACCCTTTCCTAATGATTAACCTTACCGTCGCCTAATTATTAGCTCTCCTGTACAACCTACTCAAGCATATCTTTCAGTAGGACATGTGTTCACACCACAGAGCGTTTTCTTAAAAGTAGATCAGCACCAGGGTGTTCAGCAGTTTAGGAGTTCGTTTTTGAGAGAAATTAGCAAACGCCCCTTATGGCCGCTGTTGGCTTCCCAACAGAGACTACAGCATTCTGAAAACAACGTAGTTCTCCGAGGCACTCAAACATGCAATGCTTTTTGCCACGCTGCCTTCCACAAACGCACACGCGCGTCTTCCCCGCCCGGAGCCGAGACACACATTCCAGCGCGCGCGGTCCGCACGTGATGACGTAGTCAGCACAGGACACTGGCTGTTAGCGGACCACCCGGATGAGAAGGAACCTCAGGACTGGAGCAAAGAACCCTGGCTTTGCGCAGGGCGGCAACAAATGAGCCACCCAATTTACTACTTGTCCACCCAGGAAGCCAGGACTCAGATTTTTCGTGACTAAAGTATACAAAAGGTACTTGTAAAACACGGAGAAAACATCTGAAGAGACTGAATGCAATTGATCTCTAACCCGTGAAAGGTCTGGCAGGCCCCACCTCCCCTAAACAGATATGGCAGGGGAAAGGAAACCTCCAGGAAACCTAAGCGCTTGTCCATCGACCTGCCGAACCACAGCATAAATAATGCGCCACAGGGAGAGGAGGGGAGACCTCAGAAAACACGTGTGGTGTGCTTCTAAAGTGGAAACTTGTAATAAATAGTCCTTTTCTTACACTGTACCCAAAATTAAATTTGTGAGGATGTTGTTCACAAATAACCTCTTTATTTTTATGTACAATGTCATACTGGTTTATAGGTTATATTTTATGTACAATGTAAAACTGATGAACTTTTAAATGATTATTTACTAGGCTAAAGCTCTTCAGCCACTTAATATTTGCTCGCAAGTTTTAAGCCTTTTCTATTTTACACGACTGCCTGTGCTAATCTTTCTGGACAGATTTTAAGCAGCTTAGGTTTGTCCTCAACATAAAGTATCAGTAAAGAGTAAGATTTACACTAAGTAATCAATTGTCAAAGCTTGAATGAAATTTAAGATCTCCAGACCTTTAAGAAAGCTAGTCTAGATACCTAACCACTTGAATATCAAATTTTCTATCCATAAAACACTAAACAAGTTGGACTGTAAATCAGAAAACTGGCTCTTATCACCTGGCACTTCAACTGTAACATATTTAAAGAGATATGCTTCGAAGGTCACTAGACTATTCTATATTAATAAATACTTGCCCTGCCTACTTCCCAGTTATTCTGAGAGAAAATGAGATGTGAAAAGTACAGTAAATTATATAACTGGTAACTGATTACTTAACATTACATAACACATTTTTAAAATCAGAGTTCACTGATGATTATAATCTTAAATCATTCTCTACATAAATTTACTTCTGTATTTCCTTTGATAGCAAAATACTAAGAATTAAAGGGTTGTAAACTATAACTTTTAACAAATAACCTACACCTTAATAGTTGGTGAATTCTTAAAAGAGAATGAATAAAAAATTTTAATTGAAAATTGAATAAAAATATCCATCAACTGCTTGCATCCTTAACTGCTAATAGTCAGTTTACAAGTTGTCAACAAATGAGTTCCCAGACCAGTTACATCTTTCATGTCCAGTAGAAAATAATCTATAAGTATCTTTTATATTTATATTTTAATATTGAAATGTTCAAAACAGTCAAATTTACTTTTTCATGTTATGCAAAACTTTAAGTGTTCATTTTACCCAACACTTGATCTGCAACTGTAAATATCATATTATAAACCTGCATCAGTGTCAACTGAAATTCAATCATTTGTTAAAATTATCAGCAACACAGCCAAGCTGTTAGAAACATGCTATATTTGAAGAGATTAGCTGATTTTTAAACTCATAATTATGTTCTGGTCCCCAAACATTTCTTTCCCTTTACATTTCCCCTCCAGTGCCATTGGTGTGCTTTTTAACAAGAATAGTATAAAACTGTCTAAAGTGAATCGTGCAAGTATCTTCCTCATGTACAGAGAAACTCAGATACACTGAAATTAAATAACATACTAAGACTACAAGAGCCAGGATTGTGTGTTTTCTTTTTATGTTATACCATCTTTCAAATAATCACCAAATTGTCAAACAAATTTATGATATAATACAGGTAATCATCTACCATACGACTTTTTGGGGGATGAACTGAACAAATATATGTCATTAAACTTAAAATTGCCTAGTTATGCAATTTAGTATAATGACCTTCATTTATTTCAGAGTGTAACTCCGTATCAAAGCACCTCCAGCAAAACCTCACAGTAAGCAGGCATAGTATTCAAGAAATGTTCCAGATAGTAACTTAAAGGAGTTGCTTAAATGTTAAAATTATTCCTGCACTTACACAGAAATTACTGCCTTCAGTGTGAGCAAATAATTAAAGGAAAGCAAACAGAGAAACATACTTGGTAGAGAAAAAGAGAAGTACACAGGATTAAAAATAGTCCAAAGCACTTCCTCAGGTTTTAAAGTCAGCCATTCAATTTTACATATATTCACTACAAAATGTGAATACTCATCTTACAGTGTAGACTTCAAGTCAACATCCAGCCACTATATTGCCATTTCTAGTACTATAAAATCCTGCATCACATTGCAACTTGACTTCCCAAGCAACCAAACAACTAACATGAAAATGTCAATTTTAATAAAGAGCTTCCTACAGTAAGACCATTATTTTGAGCATCTCTAAGGAAACTGTACCTTTGAACAAATCACATAGCTTACTGAGATTTAACTAGCATTTTAAACTTTTTAATGTCCAAGGGAAAACATTAAAAAAAAAAAAAAGATGATGTGAAGTATATACTTCAGTTCTGTATCCATTTATCAGATGCTTAGTAATATTATGCTTGGTAATACTATAAAGAAAATCAACTGCAACCTTAAAAATGCCTCTACTAAGAAATGCAGTGTAAATTACTTAGGAAGTTATAATCATTTGTAAATCAAGAATAATATAATGATAAATTAAAACTTTATAAACTGTGAGGATCTGATCCTATTTCCAACTCTTGCCATTGCTACAACATCCATTCAATTTACAGCTGTTTTGCCATATCCTCAAGTAATCTGAACCACCCATTTATACAGTTGATACATACATCTGCAAAGTCATCTCTGATTTCATTAAGTTATTCAGCTCTTTTATTTTGTAATTTCTCTGGTGAAACGGACATAAATTTAACAACTTTGACTCTAACCATTTAAAACAAAATCTAAATCTGTCCCACAGTGTCCTTCTTGAATTCCTTCCTGACTCACCCAAGCACAGTTCCTGCCCTTATGCACAGTTCCTTCGCATCACTGAGCACATACATTTATCATAACTACACAGAACAACTATTTATTTACCAATGGCTATTGGTACAACTAGGTTATAATAAAAGTATTCACTGACAGCTATTTACCAGGCTTTACTCTATACACTTTGTAGTATTGCTTCAAATCACAACAATACAAAATAAGAATTACCATCACTGTTATAGATGAGGAAACAGGATTAGTGGTATTAATTAGCTACTCACTAGTCAATGACAGAATTGTATTTGTACATCTATTAACTGATAACTTTAAATCATCCTAAACTATAGGAAAATAATTTAATGAAAACAAAACAGAAACAAATATGGAATAAAAAATAATAGTTGTGAATATTCCAAACACAGTATTAACCTACTGGATCCATCCATGTATCTAAAAGTAATCCACAGGAAAGTAGAGTTTATTCAGAAATGAAAAGGCAGTTTGATTATCAGAAAACCTAGCAACATAATCTACTCTCAAAAATTAAAGGAGAAACGTTTAGTGCACAGATACGATGGCTAGAAGTGGAGCAGGTGGTGAACAAAAGGCAACAAACAGAAGAAAAGGCCAAGCCATTACAGCCTTGGGTCCTATCCTAACATTACCAAGTCACTGTATCCTACAGAGGGAGTTTGTGAGATGAAACATATAAACCCACTTGGTCTCTATTACCATAGTAGGCTTTGATATTTGAACAGAATACATTCTGAATACATATTTATGAATATATAAGTATATGTAAAAAAAAGCATGAGAATAATACAAATTTATTTAATATATTTATGATATTGGTTACCAGAGGCTGAGGCAGGGTCCATAAGGAGTTCTGACCATATCATCAAGATTTTATTTCCTAAGGGCGCCTGGGTGGCTCAGTTGGGTAAGTGTCTGCCTTCAGGTGAGGTCAAGATCCCAGGGTCCTGGGATCAAGACCCACATTGAGCTCCCTGCTCAGTGGGGAGTCTGCTTCTTCTTTTACCTCTGCCCCTCCCCAATCCCCCCCATCTCATGCTCTCTCACTCTCTCTCTCTGTCTCTCTCTCTCAAATAAATAAAATCTTAAAAAAAGATTTTATTTCTTAAAAAATGAATACTGAAGGAAAGATAGCCAAGTGTTTAGCTGAACTGTGAATATACAGGGATTTGTTATATTTTTATCAGTCTGAAATATTTTAAGAAAAATAATATGAAAAGCCATTAATTTTTACTTTTTATTGAATAAAACAAGAACATATACAGTACACATACAGCTCAAAGAATTATCACAAAATGAGTGCACCTATTTAATTTGGATAACTACTTCCAGATAGAGATTATCAGCTTCCCAGAAACTTCCAAATCCACTCCCAGTCATTACCTGCTTCCTCAAAATAGCCAATATGCTGACTTCTGAATCAGAGATCAGTCATGCCTAGTTTTCAATTTCATATAAACAGAATCATCAGCCTGTCTACTCTTTTCTGTTTGGCTGCTTTCATTCAACATTATTATAAGATCCATTTACAATATTACATATAACTGTAGTTCATTACTATAACGTAGTTTACATATCATACTTCGTGCCACTATCTAACAGTGAATTGGATTGTTTCCACTTTCAGTCTATTAGAAATAATGCACTGGTCTTTTGCGTACATGTGCAGGCATTTTTACTCGATATTTATGTACACATTACCGGATAATATACCAAGACTTAAAATTTCACTTGTCCAACCACAGCAGATACTGTCAGTTATTCAAAGCAGTTATATCAATTTAAAACATAGTCTTTAGTGGATGAGAATTCTTATTTCACAATCTTGAGCCCAACCAACAATTGGTATGGTGTTCTTTTTAACTTTAATCATTCTGATGTGCATGTAGTTGCATCTCTCTGATTACTAATAAGGTTGGACACCTTTTCAACTGGCCATTCAATTGTCTTCTGCAAAGTACTTGTTCAAGGCTCTTGCTCCTTTTTAAATAGGATTACCTTTTCTTATTAATTTGTAGGAGTTCATATTTAATACAGATATAAACTCTCTTTTGGGTTATACATGAAGCTATCTTCTCCTATTCTGTGACTTGTCTTTTTACTCTCAAAAAATAAAAAAATATCAGTTTTAATGTAGTCCAATTTACCAGTCATTTCCTTTATGAGTGCTTTCTGTTTACTATTTGGTAAAATTTTCCATATATGAAGATCATGAAGATATTCTTGTTTATTATCTTTTAGAGAATTTATCGTTTTGAGCTTCATGTTTCATTTTATAAGCTGCTTAGAATTATCTGTACAGGTATAATTTTTTCATATGCATATATTGTTGACCCAGTACCACGTACTGAAAAAACAGCCATGTTTCACTGCTTGATGACCTTCATGTTAAAGAAAGAGCCCTAATATCCGTAGGTCAGTTTCTGGACTCTATGCCATCCCACTGGTCTATTTGTCTATCCTTAGACCAACATCTCATTTCTAATTTACTAATCTTTATAATAAATCTTAATATCCGGTGAGTCAACGTTCCTTCTTTATTTTTCAAGGCTGACTTGGCTGCTCTTTGCCTTTGAATTTCCATATAATTTTCAGATTATCTTGTCCATTTCCACACACAAATGCACACCCTCAAACACAAACCTGCTGAGATTTTGATTGGGATTGCACTGAATCTATAGTCAATATGGGTCAAAATGGTATCTTATAATATTCTAATCCTTTGTATATTATTGCATTTATTTAGTATTCTTCAATTTCTCTAATATTTTAGTTTTCAATGAGGAAATCTCGCTCGCCTTTTGTTAAATTTACTTCTAGATATTTGATGATTTTTAATGCTTTTGTAAATAGCATTTTAAATTTGCTGCTGCTAAGCAGAAATAAAATTGATTTTTATAGTGACCTTGCTAAATTCATTTTCTAAAGATACGGTTATGTGAATAATGGCAGTTTTCATGAATCCTTATACTCTTTCTCGCCTTTTCAGCAAGGACCTTCAGTACAGTGAGAAAAAGAAGTGGTGAAGGGCATTCTTGTCTAATTTCCTGTCTCAGGGGAAAAGATTTTTCAACACTGCATCATTACATATGATGTTTGATCTAGGCTTTTTAAATATACATTATTTATCAAATTAAGAAAGTTCTATTCCTAGTCTGCTAAGAATTTTTATAATAATTGATTTTAGATGTTCAAAAATGCTTTTTCTTCATCTACTAATCATGTGATCTCAAACCTTTATTACATGAATCACATAATTTTTCCCTATTTATTAATCCAGTAACATTTTGTGCACTCATGTGCATTTGTGTTCCCTCTCATACACACATTTCACATGTTTATTTTTTTTTATTGATCCATTTGACAGTCTATTGCAGTCTTCGTGACATTTCACTATAAACACTGCAGTATGCATCTCCTGAGATTAAGGATATAGTTACATAGCCACTAAACCACTGACTCACCTCAGATCTAATACTACCTGATGATATCCAGAGTACATATTCAAATATCTACAATGGTCCCAAAAATATCTTTATTATTTTTTTCCAATTCAGGATTCAATCAAGTAGAGTACATTAAATTATTATATGCCTGTAACCTTCTTTAATCTACAAATAATAACCTCATGCCTCTTTAAATGACATTATATGACATTCTGCTGTAAAGCCATCAAGGCATACAAATTTCTTTGTGTGAAGGTTTTTAATTACAGATTCAATTTCTTTAAGTCAAATATTCAGATTTTCTATTTCCTCTTTTGGCCATTTTAGTCATTTTTGTCATCTTAGTCCTTTGAATCTGTCAAAAGCTCTTCTCTTCTTCTCATTCTCCTCTTCTCCATCCAGCTTCCTCTTCTGGAATGGACAGTCACCTCTAGGAAAAAGTGCCCCAGAAGCCAGGATCACATTTTCTGGGTTTATGTCTGCTTCCAGATCCCGACCTCATAATTCTTCATTGCTTTAGTAGACTGTGATGTAGTTAAACAAATTTTATATTTTAGTTTTTCTAGTTATTCTCAGCAGAGAACTGTTCCAAATTAACCTGTCTGCCAACTTATGGGAAATAGAACTGCAAACTCTTCTGGAATCTGCAATTTGCAAACTAGCTACTTTTCACAAATACTCCTGAAAAACTTCTTGCCACTTCCAGCACACAACAGGCCTTTATTATTCTAAATGTGTAGCCTTACTTCCATACAGAATTTCCAGATCCTAATATCTTTTTAAGCCTCCTTTTCCATAAACTGATTTCTATCCTGTTTTAATTCCTCACTTTTTATAGTAAAATCTTATTTCCTTTACAACTCAAAAAACATAATGGATTACCAAATTCCCTAAACCACACTTGGTATTGGTACCAAGTGGTATTGGCACACTACTGTCCAACCTACGTTTTAATTCATACTTTTCTTAAAGACAAAGTTATTAAAGGTAAAATGCAGAAGAACATCGAAACCCAAATAAAGAAGGGGTTATAAATCAGAGAAGTCAAAATAAACAGTGAAATAATGTGAATACTGAAAAAACTAGTTCAGTTCTGGCTGAGTCCTAATCTGTATTCAGACCAGAAAAAAGTCATCAGATCATTCTATTCTGGCTCTGGGAGAGACCCAGTTACAGAGCTGAGTAGGGAACTTCAGGGTCTTTCTACTGAGCTTTCCTCCATTCTTGACCCCCACTCTAATTTTTCTATCTACACTGTGTAAGTCTTATCTGCTTCCTGAAATGAGAATTTAAAACTCTAAGTAACAGATACACATGCCTAATACATGATGCATTTTATTGATTGCCATTCTCAATCTTGACCTCTTTATTTTCAAAAATATTTCTACTTAGAGCACATAAAACATATTGATAAGGTTTCATTGCCAACAGAATATAGGTTACTATGACTATGCTTATCCTTCAGAATCCATGGAGGAGATAGCTATTTCTACATTGAGTATTTAAATAAACTAAGATTAAAGGCCAAGAATACTACTTTTAAATAATTTATAATGTTTTCTCCCTATTAAAGCTAAGTTTTATTATTAAAATAATCTTGAAGGGAGAATAATATTGTAAAAAGGTATGGGAATACATTAGATGTAAATCTGAGAGGAAAAAATACTTTAAAACAACAACAACAAAAAAGCTGTCAGCATCAGAATAAAGACCAGAGTATTTTTAGTTGAGTTCTCAATAGTTTACTTATTTATTGAACATCTACTATATCCATTGCACATAAAAAAGTATGGAATAGATGATAGATGATAGTCTAATGAAACACTATCTACTAAGATTAGAAAAGAATAACAGAGGACATGAATGAAGCCTAAGCCATTTCTTCAGAGATGAGAAGCATTTTACCAGGTGAACAAAATGAGGAAAGTTATTTTAACATACAAAAAGACAGAAAAAACCAGTAAGCACTGTTAAAGAAATTAAGTAAGTAAACATTGTATACATTTAGTAGTAAAGGTTGCATATGACAGAATGGCAAGGAAATGAAAAGGTAAATTGTTTCAATTCATAAAGAAGCTTTTCTTATGTCCATTCTAAGGAATTTGGTCTAAAAAGTAACATGGGAATAAAAAAATGAGCTTTGCTTTTTACAAAGATTAGTAACAGTGAAGAAGCTGAGTAAGGAAGGCTGAGGCAATAGGCTACTGCAGTAATTCAGAAAGGAGATGTTAAAAGCCTAAATTAGAGCAATGGTAAATAACATAGAGTGAATTTAAGAATAGGGGAAAAGTAGACTTGACAGAACATGACATCTGACTACAAGTAAAGAATCTAGTATTTCCATCATGTTTCTATTTCAGAATTTGGGGCTAGCCTATCTTCACCACGAATCAACCACGGGATTCAGTTAACCTTCATGGGTTCTGTTACTTATATATACCAAGTGAAGGGATTGGACCAATGTTCTCTGATGTCCCTCACCAGCTTAAAATACCCATTACAATGACTAGTTGGTATACGTGGCCTTAAATAAGTACCTTATACTACTACTATATTCAACTGAAATATAAGTTATTGTTCTTTCTTTATTCTTTTGCTCTACCTCTTTAATACAATTTTACCAAATTACCTATGTGAAAGAGCAATATAAGAAATCACAAAAACATTTTTCCCATGAGACTAATTTTTTCAAAGCCGCTAATTTTAATTACTCTTCCATTATCAGCAGTATTTTCATTCAGAAAGAGTGGCTGCTTACTAGTCAACTATTAGTTTCAATAAAGCTAATAATTATTCAACTTACGCACAGCATTAAAAAGCAGATATAATAGAGCACTTGCCTAAATCCAACCCTAAGGTTTTCTCTGTCATGAAAATATTCTTTTGAGATATTACATTTCAAAATAATCAATTCCTTAAAACACATCAATGAATATATTAGTCCCTTAGTATGAATTAGATGTTTTGCCAATAGGCGAAAGTCCTAGGATTGCATTTAATGACTGATATTTAAAGCAATGATTTCTCACTTGTCAGAGATACTCAGGGAAGAAGTCTAAAGGGTATCTTATTTCTTAAAAATCTTAATTTCCACATCATTTAAATAAAGAAATAATTTGGTCATGGTACTAAATAAACTCAATATTTTAATAATGTTCTGCTAAGTATTCTGAGTTATTTTTAAAACTGAACTAAAGAAGAGGAAAGACACTTTCTACAGTTTTTGAAAAGTATTTTAGTAGACCACTGCCTCTCCCTAATTTCCCTAACATCTTAGAAATGAAAACAGTAAAGTCCAGGAAGGTTAAGATCCTAGTCAAGTTGATCTTGGTAAACTGAAGACTGCATTTTCACTACAATTTTCCAACGAATCTAACTACCTCTGTATTTTTAAAATATAAAGTGTGATTCTATGCCAAATGCTATTACAAATCTCATCCAAAGTGCACTTCATTTCCCCTAGGCTTAAAAAAAAACAAAAACAAAAACAAAAACAAAAACAAAAAAAAACCCCTTACTTAATAAAGACCTTGAACTTCAGAAGATAATGTAACTACAAAGATACGTGACATTCACATGTACTTCCACAACTTAAAACAATGAAGACATTAAACTTAATATTATACTATATTACAAATAAGTCAAGTATATGAGATATAACAGAAACACCCTCCCCAAAGTTGGTGTAAGGAAGAAAACTGCCAATCAGCATATGATAAAAGATCTAAATTTTTCCTCTACCAAGAAATCACCTGAGAAAACTTTTTCATTTATTTATCAAGTGAATCTTAAGGCTCTAAAACATGCCAAACACAATTCTAAGCACCAAGGATGAAGTGTTGAACAAGAAAAATAAGTTCCTATCCTCATGAAACTTACATCCTAATACCAAAACACAGGCAATAAACAAACAAGGAAAATATCAGATAATGATAAACGTTATGGAGAAAATATCACTGAGGTTATAAGATAAAGTATGACTGGGTAACAACTTGAGAATGGGTGGTCAGTGAGGGCCTCATTAAGGAAATAAGTTTTTAGCTGAGTTCAAAATAACAAGAAAGGATCTACCCACTCTAAGAGTAGAACGAAAAAACATTCTCAACATAGGGAATAAAATGTATAAAGACCTGCAAAACCTGGGATTGAGAAAGTGAGAAAAGGCCAGTCTCTCATGAAGTGCAATTGCTGAGGGCAAGCATGACTCGAGGTCAGAAGAAAGGTAGAGGCCAGATCTCACAGAGTCATAGTATCAGCATGAACTTTTTGGGTACAAATCTGAATCTGGAAAATTTAGAACTACAGTAGTGTTAACTATGCTTTTTAGTTATCAGAGTCAGAAAGAGAGGATGAATTTCAATGAACAAACTCAAATGTTTTACCAAAGAATCATTTGTTTTATTTTTTGTTTTAACCTTGGGAAAGTAACCTATATTAATATATCATATCACAATCTCTAATTCTAATTTCTTTCAAATATAATCAATTGATGAGATCAGTGTGCAACAGGAATTGAAGCAAAGTTTAGCTTCAGTGCTGCCTCTCACTATGTGTTGGCGGGCCTCTACAAGAAACTGAGCTACATGGCTTTTAAGGTTCCTTTAAGCTACATTAAAATTTTCATTTACCCTCTCTTTATTTCAAACATAATAGAAGTTTTCACACTCCAAATTCTTATGAATCCCTCATGTTTGATTTTTATAATAATTACTAATTTAATTCTGCTTCTATGACTATCCTGACTCCTAGATAGATAAGACTATCTTTTAGAATTATAAATACTTGCCTGGAAACTTGAGTCTTTCCCTATATAGCATACAGTTTAAAAGGAATATATTTTCAAACTTTAGTGGTTTTATAAAACAAAACAAAACAAAACTATACCTAGCTGTTTTGCAGCCTGCAATATATCACTTAAGTCTTCATTTACACTTTGCATTTCACTCTTCTCCAGTTTTTCATTCAAAAATTTTACTATCTTCTCCCATGTCACATCCAAATCTACAATTTGTTCATGAAGTTTAGACCGCTTCACCTGAAACAGCATAATACAGAGACACTGGTTAGTGGTTTCCTCAAAGCCATCACATACTGTATATATTTTGCATTACATTATACAATGTGGCATTACACACAAGAATTCAAAATTGCTTTTTAACTAAGCTCCCAGAAAGAGCTTTATTTAAATGTGATTTTAAAAAATCTTGTGTTTAAAAGCTATGTTTAAAAAAACTTTACTTTTTATAGTTTCAATTACAATAAATATTCATTACGCAATTATTTTCACATAGCAAAGGAAAAAGGAACAAAGGAAAAGTCCAACATTCAGGGGTACCTGGCTGGCATGGTAGGTAGAGCATGTGACTCTTGATGTCAGAGTCATGAGTTTGGACCCCATGTTGGGTGTGGAGCCTACGTTACAAAAAAACAAAACAAAACAAAACAAAACAAAACCCAAAACCAAAAAACAAACAAATAACTGATAAAAAAGCCCAACATCCAGACAATAACAACTGGTAATATCCCACTTACCTCTTTTTCATTTTTCCTTTTTTTTTTTAACATAGCTTAGATCATATTACATGTAAGTGCTTTATGTCATGCTTTTTGATGAAAAGTATTAAGGAAAATCAGATTCCTATTATGGGTTCAATAAACTCAAATAGGTACTGTTTTCCTAAATATAATCCTAAAACAGGTTAGGCATCCAGGAGATTCTTATCTATTCACTCTTTTCTTGAGACTATAAATATCCCCATTCTCAAGAACTGACATAGGAGGCAATGAAAATTTTACTTCATACCATTGGCCTTGACCCATGGATTAAACTTCATGAAGCCCTCTGACCAAATAAAAAAGTAGCGGATCAGACAGAAAACTATAATTTTCATCTCGGTTGTACTGATGATATTGCATAATTATTATTTCCCTGCCTCAGTTTCTAATTTAAAATGTTAATTAATGCTAATTAATCTGGGCTTAGGGGTAAGAAAATGAACAAATGTAGAAATGAAATAAGATTAGCCACAGGGGCACCTGGCTGGCTTAGTCAGAAAAGCATGTGATGCCTGATCTTGGGGTTATGAGTTCAGGCCCCACACTACATATAGAGACCATTTAAATAAATAAGTAAATAAATAAATAAACAAACAAATAAACAAACAAACAAACTTAAAAAAAAATGGCCAGAAATTGAATTAAATTGTTTCAATGGGTCATAGGTACAAAAAGGTTCAGCTTACTTTTCCCTCTTTTATATTGTTGGATATATCTCAAGACAAAAAGTTACATTAAAATGAGGCTCATTACAGGGTGCCTGGGTGGCTCAGTCAGTTGATCATTCAACTCTTGGTTTCAACTCAGGTCATGGTCTCAAGGCTGTGAGATTGAGCCCCATACTGGGCTCCGTGTTAGGCCCTGCATTGGGCTCCACACTGGACCCTGCATTGGGCATGGAGCCTGCTTAAGTTCTTTTTTTTTTTTTTTTTAAGATGTATTTATTTATTTGAAAGAGAGAGAGAGCAGGGGGCAGAAGGAGAGAAAATCTCAAGGAGACTCTGTGCTAGGTGCAGAGCCTGATATGGCATTCAATCCCAGGACCCTGAGATCATGACCTGAGCAGAAACCAAGAGTTGGATGCTTAACAGACTGCGCCACCCAGGTACCCCTGCTTAAGATTCTCTTTCTCCACCCCCCCCCCCGCCCTTCCCATCCCTTCTCACTTCTCTCTTTCTTAAAAAAAGAGAGAGAGAAAGAGAGAGAGTGAAATAATAAAATAAGGCTCATTAGCTCTGCCACTTTCCTCTGGAAAAAAAAAGTGTCTAAAAGTCTATAAGAATAAACGAAATGACATGGAATAAGCATGTAGTCCTTATACATTTTTAAAATTTAAAAAATCTTCTGTTTTATCTCTAATATAAAATAATATGTAAAAAGGGCCTTGGTTAGGTGAGGAAAGAAAACAATTCAAGTTTAAGATAGTAATATTAATTAACTGTATAGACTATACCTTTATTTTAATTGCCATGAAAATGCAGAACAGGTCCCATTGTAAAGAAGGTCAACTGTTTTCTGTAGCAAAACTGTATCAGTGTTAGAGGAAAAATCTATCTAAAGACTGTTAACAAATCTTCTCTTCCTAGTATCAATCTTTAAGTAAAGGTATTAATTCTAAAACTGCATAAAGACTGTAAACAATAAAATTCCAACCTATTAGAAAACAACATTAATATTCTATAATAGAGTCAAATAAAGAGTCATCAAAGTGACTGCTATTTTTGAAAAAACAACATAGGGTCAGTTCTTTCATATATATATATATTACATAGCTCACACATTCATATATAGTTTATATACCTTCAGGCCTATATAGTCCACAACCAATTATACGGACCAGACAGAAGTCAATTATGAAACCAGCTACTGATTTTAAGACATAAATATTCATACTTTCCATGTAATGGTAAAGACATTATTTCTGTCCATTTGATAAAAATTTTATCAGAGACCCATAAACTTATTATTCAGATGTTCCAGAGTTAAATTACGAATTAAATTACAAAATTAACTGGGGCAGAAATCTTAGTAATAAAAATTAACAAAGAATTCACTAACATAGTTCTGATTATTCTCTTTGACAATACAGTCATAGGTGCTTAAGGGAAGTATGCTCATAGGAAACATCATTACCCATTCCCCTTCTTGGTATAACACCAAGCAAGGGAAAATTTACCATTTTAAGTACACAGAACTGAGAAAAAGAATGTCAATTATCTGCTCACATTGTACATTTATAATGGTTTTCATCTAAACGGTTTACCTTTAAGTCAGCCACTTCTTCATTATAATTATCTTGCTTGGTGACATTTGAAAAGGAGCGCAAAGCTCCTGTGAGACGAGGTAAAGCCATCTATTATTCAATCAGTGATCCATACAAGGAGAAACTTGAAACTGAAACAAAACAAGATGATATTTATCTATTGGGAGGAGGCTGGAGAAGTAATCAAACTCAACAAATTGACCTGTACAAGAGAAAACAAAAACCAATTAGTTAAAAAGCAATTGCCATCAATGTTGAAAAAATTATCCTGACACATTTTTTTAACCATGAAGCTTTTTAATAACCACACTAGCTACGGCTGAAGAAAGGAAAAAGAAACACAAAAACACTTGTTTGGGGGTACTACTATAACATCCCTTCAAAATGAGTTCTACAGATTCCCTAGGACAGGTCTCCAATACTGTATTATCATTTCCAGTCACACTGAGAGAGATGAAAGCACTTTCCCATCTTTTCTCCAATTTTGCTTTACGCTCACTGATTTTATCTCAAATTATCCCTTGCTTTCAGAGTTTCACTGGCTTTTTCTCTTCTCGAAGTATCAAGCATGTTTCCATCTAAATGCATTTGCATTAATGGCTCCCTCTATTTGAAATGCTCTTCTGATGTTTATATAACTGACTCCTTGACACAAGATACCTTCTGAGATGGGACTTTCTTGACTACTCAATCTAAGAACAGCTACCCACTTCCTATCTCTCATAGCACAGAATTTCAATTCTTCTTATACTAATTAATATTTGACATTTTCCTGTTTATGTGTTGTCTCTCTTCTTAACAAAAAAAGACCTTTATTTCACTGATTTGTCCTAGCAAATAGAACAGTCTGGGAATACTTTGGGTACTCAATAATTATTTAGTAAATAGTAAAAGAAAGAAAAATGGAGAAAAGCAGATAATGGTAACAGAGAGACTGAAGAACAGAAGGAAAAAATTAAAGCAGCTGGGGAAGGGGAAAACTCCTAGGAAAATAAAGAAGTCAGATGATCTGATCTCCTTGTTTATATGCTGACAACTAAACAACTAAACCTTCTGGCAAACAGACTAATAATACTGACTATGAGGGGAGTCTTTATTTATGAAACACTGCTGGAGGGTCATCCTGGATTAAGACTGCTTATTACAACAAAACTATAATCTACAGGTTTATAAAGCCTGGCTCCCTGGAGAATGTCATGAAAGGTATATAAGTATCTAGGACAGTTCTCAGGGATGATTCTGCCTCGAATGGGATAGCTGGCAATATCTGGTGACATTCTGAGTTAACACAACTGGAGAGTGGAGAGTATGACTGGCTTCCGGTAGATAGAGGCCACTGAAGCTGCTAAACATCCTACAATGCACAGCACAGTCTCCCAGCAAAAAAGAATTATCTAGCCCAAAATGTAAACAGTGTACAGCTTATGAAATCCCACTCCAGAGTCTGAAATAGAGGTGTTTTATAATCCAGACACTTCCTACAGCGTGAAATGGCCCACAAACCTCAAGTAAGAGACCTCATTGACTATTTTTGGCCAAAGAGCATGTGTCCAACATGGGAAGGAAAGAACCAGGGTGGCCATATAGAATATTTCAGACCACGCTGTGATTCTGCTCTTCTTCATTGTTTATATCCTTGAAGTTATCACACATTTGGGACCACTACTTCCATCATTTTGACATAACCCACTATAATCTCCTGAAGCCCCTGTTCTTCTCTAACAAGAGCAAGGCATGAGAGTAAAAATGGATGAAGTCTAATTCACAAACCTAACAAATCCTAACAAACAAGATAAATACACCCAATCTCTAGGAAGAGATCTTACAGCAGGGCCTGGTAATGAGGTCACACTGTTGTTACATACTCCACTAACAGGAAACTTTAAAACTCCCTGAGGTCTCATCAAAATGACCAATATCAACTATACTTGTCAAGAAAATGAAGTAACCCATACTTCTTGATTTTCTAATTTGGTTTTATCTGTTTTCTTCCTCAAGTTGAATACTAACACTTTAAAAATGTAATAGCTCATTTGCTCAAGATCAACTGTAAATCATTTATTCATAAATATTTGAGTTTCTCCCATTTACCAAGAACTGTGATAGACACTGGGTATAAAGAAGATTTAAGAACTCTGTTCTTCAAAACTCACTGTACTTCGTACCAATAAAAAGATTACTAACATTTGGGGCACCTGGGTGGCTCAGTCGTTGAGCGTCTGCCTTCAGCTCAGGGCGTGATCCTGGCGTTCTGGGATCGAGCCCCACATCAGGCTCCTCCGCTAGGAGCCTGCTTCTTCCTCTCCCACTCCCCCTGCTTGTGTTCCCTCTCTCACTGGCTGGCTGTCTGTCAAATAAATAAATAAAATCTTTAAAAAAAAAAAAAGATTACTAACATTTAAGGGTATCTAAAATGTCTAAAGGTCAAAATGAGAAAACAAATTTTATACCTTGGTTATTAATTTAATCAGCAAATATCTATAGGTCACCAACTATACATCAGACACATTGTGAAGCTCTAAAGATTAAAAAAAAAAAAAAACATTTTCAGTTATGACCGCACTTGCTCTGAATAACAAGCTTACAATATGGTTAAGAAGAGTTACAATAATTATGCAGATATAACTGTAGGAAGACAGAGGTGGGACATCTAAGAGAGTGGGAAGGAAGGTAGATAAGGACAGAAGCTGAGATTTACAGGACTTGAATGAGTTGCCTGGTAGGGAAGAAAAGGTAAGGGTATGAAGGAGAAAACTAAAATAACAGACTTACTGCTTAAAAAAAAAAACCCTATATAATGCATATTTGGAGACTCATGGAATAAGAATAAAGATGTAAGCAGGGAACCAACACCATGTCTCAATTTAAGCACTTTTTATCCTGACAATCAGAGGAGTCATTGAAAAAAATTAATATATTGTAGAAAAATTACTCAGATTTAAGTTTTGTGAACAGACTAAAGGTGGGTCGAGACCAGCAAACCAGTTGCAAAGTTATTTATTATAATAAACCAGATGAAAGATAAAGAGGGTGGAATTGAGGCAAGAAAAAGCAGAAGATGAATGTGAGAGATACCTATATTTGAAAGACAGAATGCGTGGGATAGGCCATGAAGATGAAGGGGAAAGGAGCAGGACACCGAAATTTTTGATTTAGGAGAAGCAGAATAGTGGCGTATATACGCACAGATGGCATACAGGAAGAGGAAAGATGACTGATTAATTCTGCTTTGGAAAGTTTTGATCATGTGCCATCTAGTAAGATAAACAGTTTTGGATTCCCTATCAAAGGTCTGGGCTGGAAATAGAGAATTTAGTGTTATCACTTCAAGGCAGTTAAAACCATGAGCGAACACACTGCTTTAAGTCAAATATAAATAAACCTGTGGACCTTCTCCCTAGGAAAACAGACATACACATATCTAAATATTTTGTACCTCATTTCAGAAGCTGCAGGAATATCATGAAACCCATCCACATGAACTCCTAAAAACCTCTTGAGAGTAGACAGTAGAGGGCCGAGAACAGAGTCCTAAGAAAGAGATCACCAAAGAGTTGTCATATGAAGAAAGTGTTACCACAAGAGAACAGAATGTTTCAAATGCTGTTACAGAGTTCACAGTATTTGGCCACTCTCAGGTCTTAGGTGAGTTCAGCACACATACTTTCAAAAAAACGGGGGGAGAAAGCAATTTTCAGTGGGTTGAAGGATAAATGAAAGGGGAAAATGAGGAAATAAAATGGGTACAAGCTATTTTTTCAAGGAACCTGGCCGAGAAGAAAAGGAGAAAGGGCAAGAAATAGTAAAATACATTGGGTCAAGAGTTTTTGAAAATATGGGAGAGAGCTGAGCACAATTCTCTGATCAGGGAAGAGGCAGCAGAGAGAGGAAAACACTGAATAATCAGAACGCTATGACTAAGGGAGTAGAGTAGCTGAGAATATAGGAGAGAATGAGAATGAAAGCATGAGGTAAAGATAAGACCGCTAGAAGGAAGAGCAGGGAGGGATGGATGCCTGGAAGCCCATATGCTTGTAATATGGTGAAGGAGAAAGTGAACTGGGAAAGAAAAAGGTGGTGAAAGGGAGTTCCACCAAAATGACTCATTTTCTTTGAGATCTGCTGAAACTAGTGAGAAAAAACTTTTGAAGACAGAGGCAAAAGTTTGGTCTCACCACCAACGATAAGATAGGAAACTGATTAACAAACCATTGAAGGATTTTTCAGGTAGCAATGAATACTCAGTTTATACTGGAAAAACACAAATTCAGAGTGACAACAATCTGGCAATCCTAGGAACAAACGTTGGTAGGATCCACAGTTGAGGTTTTATAACAAACAGGCAGTAGTAGGACAATGGAGCCTAAATGATGAGAATAATTAAGTTCTAGATTTGAGGTCCAAACAAAAGGAAAAGACATTCAAGTTGGAGGTCTTAAAGACACATCATAATGTTCACGGTTAAAATTTCTGGTTTATAAGACTATAGTGAATACACATTAAGATAAACTGTCCTATGTAGCAGTTACCTCAGTAATTTTTATTCCATATTTAATATGACCTACTGAATGGCAAATGAATAAATGAAAAAATCCTTTAATAATAACTATTAACACCTCAGCATATAACTTATAAAAGACTAAAACCCAAAAGACTATTTTTATTGGCCAGAAGTAGTCACCTGTGATTATGTGAATCTTCAGAATGTTGATTAGATACGTGCACAGATAAAAAAGAAAAGGTCTTGAAGAAGTTAATTGCCCCTTTAAAACTTCAAATAGGGAAAAAAAATCTGACAGGAATATATTTCCCTTTGTGAAATGATATTAACCAATAACCAGTGGGCTAGAATTCTACTACACATTATTCTGAAATAGCACATAGCAGAGTTTTAAGATCCTTCATATTTCAAGGCTGTGTTTCTAAATTCTAAAAGGGGTCTGACTGACAGTAACTTTAGGAAAATATAGTTACTATATTTTTCATTATAAACAAATAACAAAATCTCCCAAACAGCCAAACTATAGTTCCTAATGAATGTAAAGTCAGCAATTAGCTGTTGGCAATCATGGGTACTACAGAATTATTGGGGGGGGGATGTCAAAGTGATATAATGTAGGTGAGGGATAAAAACAATGGAATGATGGGAGTAGGCTGCGAATGGAGTAAAATGAGAATTTAAGATTTCAATACTTGAAACAGAACTATATGCCCACAAACCAGATCTTGAAAAATAAACTGGAATATTTATATTTTACTTCTAAAAAGCGAGTTGTAAAAGAGTTAACACAGTCAAGATCAGAATTCAGAAAACACCAGCCTTCATAGACACATTACATATATAATCCTTTAGTATGCCATTTCAAAGGAGTGTAATTTTTCACAGTAAATTCTAAAAAGATTTTTGCCTTTTATTCCTAAGTTGTACATTATTGCCATCGATTGGTTAATACAGCAGAGTCACATCACAGGCACATTTACTTATTTGAATCAACCAAATAAAACAGGCCAAATAAAAGTTACAGACAGACAAAAACAGTAATACTGGAGATTCTACCACTACGTAATACACTGAATACCTGCTCTAGAGTGAATGGGGGATGAGCAATAAAAATATGATGCTCCCTTCATGTTTGAATCACTATATGCATCTCCAACTGTGAGCATCCTGCTGCACTGCAATGTTTAAAACTATGTTCCCTTTTTAAAAAAAATATATGGGGGCATCTGAGTGGCTCAGTAGGTTGAGTGTTGGACTCCTGATTTTTGTGACATCAAGCCCAGCATTGGGCTCCAAGCTCAGCGTACAATCTGCTTGAGATTCTCTGTCCCTCTGCCCCTCCCCCCCACACCTACTCACTCTCTCTCAAAATAAATAAATAAGATCTTTTAAAAATATATATATATACATGCATCATGGCCATTAAACACAAGCCAACTCTCTCACCTGGTTCATCTGAAGAAACTGATTATTTTCCAAGTCTGGAAAAAAGATATGACTGCAAACAACATTCTAAGACAGTGTGTTTTCACAAACTTGTGTCTAACTGAAGGATTTTCAAGGGCAATTTTAATTATTCATATTTTCCACCCAAGAAGTTCACTTTATATCCTAACTCATACTTAAGCAAGAAGCAACTGCTCTTCAATAGTTTCCAATCAAATTAGAAAACACACTTGGAGCATGGAGAACAGAGAAAGGAAGGGAAAGATAAATAATACATACATATATACTTTTTATATAAATCAACATATGTAATGGTTTATTAGAAATGAAATTTATATAAGGTTCATAATCTCTATTTTACCTCCCCCAACTACTTACTTACATTAACCCTAGGTTTTCCACCCTAGGAAGAATGGATCTAGTTAGGCTCATAACTATAAATCAAAGTTTTCATAGTATAAGAGACCCCCATAATTATATTAATTTTACTTTTCAAGGCTAAAGAAAGCTTTTCTTTAAATGCCGTTGAAGAAACAAACGTCTAGAAAAAAATATCAGTGCCAGTTAAGAACAGAAAGAGTAGTCGGAAAGCATTTCACAAACACCAAGCAAGTTCACATATTACTCTAGAGAATACATGGAATATATATACACAACATACTAGCAATGTGTATCTTAACTCTCTCCACACTGGTCCAGCTGAAAAGGTCCTGGCCCAGCTTATCTGAGATAGGCAGAATTCTCATTCCACCCCAACCTATGGGCTTCTGGAAGACAGACCCAAAGAATTTCTCCATCCCTTAAGAAATCCTGAATTCACCAAACCAAAACTCTCATGATTCTCTAGCCCTAGCTGTTTAGAGAGAAAGGGTTTTCCTGACCTTACACTTGTTCCTCTGTATCACAACTTTACAGAGCACCATTATATTCCTGAATATGAGCTCCTTTTGGAAATTTGACTCAAGTTTTTTACACCCAAACAACTAGAATTATCCACTCTGAATCCAAAAAAAAAAATATTTATCAAAGGGTATGATGACCTTAATCTTTACTTCTTATTGTTCTGTGCATAGCAGAGGAAATTCTTAAGTAGCCCTAACACTGATATATAAAAGAAGTTGGCACACACTCACTACCCCTCTTTCTCAAGTAGAAAAAAACACTAAAATCAGGACTCAGATTAATTTAAATGGTAAAAAAAATATATAAAAACAGAAAAGTAAATTACTAACTCACTAGGCATTATAAATGCCTCTCTACGTACAAATACATAGAGTAAAAATTCTGTGATGTTAATACACTGCATTTAATATAGGTGCTTTATTTATTATTTCTGAAAAAATGTATTGCCATGCCATTACTTAACATTCAGGTCTGAACTGTTTCAATATTTATGAATAAAAGCTTAACTACCAATAAAAAAACACAGTGCTTTCTTTTGCTTTCTGTGATATCAGTCAGAAATGTGCCCTGACAAAGAGAGTCCACCAGAATATTTTCTCTGTGCTGTGTCCTGAGATGAACCATCACTTCCTTATGAGACTTCATCCTCTGCTACTCACAGCTTCCGAAACTGAAAAAAATGTTTGAAAGGGTCAGGCCTATTAGTTCTCATTCTTTCTTATATTCTTTCTAGGCCACTATTCTTAGCAATAAATTATATATTCTACAACTGAAGGGAAAATAAGTTTTGACAATGACTCTCCCTACCTTTTTAAAATCTAATTACTGAAAGAAACGAAACATTTCAAGAAGCATTCAAACATATTTTTAAAATTCACTTTCTCTGTTTTAAAAATTATAGCATGTGACCTTAAATTTTTGAATAGTAATATAGTCATTTCTCTAAAGATTGTTGGTTAACAATTTTTACAGTGAAGATACAAGGAAAATCATGACGTCTGTTGACTTACTAAAAATGACATCTGTATAGATGGAAGAATGATATTTTTCAATGTTTTATAAAAATTTCCATATAAGTATAGACCATAAAATAATTGATTACTGGATGTTGCTTTCTGATCATAAACATACTTAAAAAAAACTATCTGTACTTAAGTTATCAAATTTATGCACTCATTCCCACATTAGAGAGTTCTAAATAGGTCAACACAGCAGTCATCCTACTTTAAGTCTTCTCTTCACCAAGTTAATCCCATTTCTTTCCATCAACCCCCATATTATGCCTTGGTTTATATCCTATAAATTGCAGTATTTCATATCCTGTAAATTGCAGAGAAAGATCTGAAGCAAATAAGGCAAAATAAAATTTGTTAAAACTGTATAGCAAGTGCCTTAGTATTTGTTATAGTATTTTTCTGAAATTTCCCATGTTCTTGAAATATTCCATAATTAAAAGTTATAATTAAGTTTCAGTAAATACAGAGGCTAATAAGAGAGATAATAGTTTTAAAGCATCAAACTGAACAGCAAATCGCAGGTTCTGAAAATACTACCTAAAAATTATCAGGTTAATGAGAGACTGAACATCTGAACACTGAGCATCTGGGTGCTCATTTAATGTTCCCACGCACATTGTGCTTCAATGCCATTTAAGGTAATAGTTCATAATAGGTTGCCAAATTTTTGAAATAGGTACCAACTTTTTAAAAGGTTAAAGGGGAAAAAAGGAACACAAAGTAAAAGATTAGACAAGCCCATCATAGCAGCACACCTTAAGAGACCATTTGTAAGACTTGAGAAACACCAGGCTCACCAGGGTGAAAAAGTAAACTTAAAGGTGGTAATCTAACCAACGAAGACTGAAACCTAATCAACTTTCACAATCATCTGAAAGAGGTGTTAAAGTGTTCTTTATCCCACTTTTTATTCAGCACCAATAAAAAATATATTCCATCTGGTGAAAACACTTTTTATCCATTCATTAATTCATTCAAGAAAAATGTATTCAGTGGGGATACACGATAAAATTGCTGAAGTGAAACTGTCCCCTCTCTCCTTATTAGTAATATTTTCTTCTCTACTGGATCACCTCCAAAGCCTAAAAATATGGTAAAGGGGCTCCCATATTTAAAAACCTCCACTGACTCCACAGCCCTCTTGAATTAGCATCCTACTTTTCAGCTTATCTACAACAAATTCCATTCCAATCAGGCTTTTACCTCCACTGCCCTACCAAAAGAGCTATCAGTTTCACAAATAACCTCAACATTGCCAAATTCAATGTTACTGCTCAGTCCTTGTTTAATTCCTGACAGTTTTTGACCTAGTCCTTCTAGATACAGTTGCTTCACTTTGCATCTAAGACACCAATATCTCTTGTTTTTTCTCCAACAACACTGGCACTTTTTTCTCCTGTTGGTTCCTCCTCATCCTCCTATTCTTTAAGCATAGCTATGCCTCAAGATCAGATCTCAGACCCCTTCTCTACCTACACTTGCTTCTGAGGTGATCCCATTCAGTCTCAAGGCATTAAGTATCATTTATATGCTAATTCCAAATTCTTATCTCCATACTGTGCATTTCACTTCTATTCCAGATTTGTATACCCATTACCTCTTCACATCTCCACTTGCATGTCTAACAATCAACTCAAACTTAAGAATATCAAAATTGATCTCCCACTGCAAATCTCCTCCTGTGGTCTATCTTACTTTAATAAATCACAACTCCATTCTGCCTGTTGTTAAGGTCAAGAGTTATGCTTTACTCATCAGCAAATTCTCCCAACTAGACCTTCAAAATACATTCAGAATCTGATCACTTCTATCACCCTCTCTTCCCTGGATTATTACAATTGCCTGTTTTCATCTTTACTCTCTAACCATGTAGCTTCCACACATAAACAAGAATGATTCTTCCCCCAAACAGGTGACATTTATGGCTCCCCTCTGCTCAAATCCCTTCAAAGGAGTCCCATATCTCTGAGTAAACTTCAAATGGCTTTAAGAACTTGGCTTTCTTACATTTTGATCTGATCTCCTGTAACTCTCCTCCTTGCTCATATTGGGACATCCATATTGGCCTTCCTACCAGTGATATAACTATACCAAGCAGATCTCCTTGTATGAACACTTTTCTCCCACATACCACATAGGTAGCTCCTTCATTTCCTCAGGTCTTTGCTCAAATGTCTCTTTGCCAGAGAAGCCTTCTCTGAATACCCTATCTAGAATAGCATCCTTTCCTTGATCCTTCTCTTGCATCCAACTCACTTTATTTCATGGCACTTACCACGTGACACATTTTCTGTGTTTTTTAATTCAGTTTCATCCAATAGAAATATGAACCCCATGAGGGTGGGAATTTTGCTTTGTTCACTGCAGTATCCACATCACCTAAAATAAAATACTGTTTGGGGCATAGTAGGTTCTCAATAAGTATTTGTATAATGGCCTGATGGATAGACTGAGAAGAAAGATAAAAGGAGGAAAAAGTGGCCACAAAAAAAGAGGCAGTATTTACAGGTATAGACACACACACACACACACATATATATATATTTATATATATTTTTTAATGTTTACATCATCTCCATTTCAAGACCTCAAAAATATGTCCCCCCCAGGTTAATTTAATCATTTGATTAATTTATTTTAGTCCTTAAGGAGATGTTTTACAAACTAGTACGTTTTCCAAACACAAAAGAAATAAAAATCTGATGTGATTTATTCAACTTATGATGCCACTCTTCTCAAAGAACTCAAGAACTTATACATGCAGAAATTTAATTCTAAAATTAATATCTGAGTATTTTCTAAATCTCAGGCTAATATAACAGGAAACAAAAAGCAATGGTAAAAGTTGACAGTTGCTAAAAAAACTGGGGTAGGAGTGGGCTCAGAAGTAAAACCATAGTAGAAGAATGTAGGACAGCTTTCACTCACCTGATATTTCTTTACTAGCATTTCTATTATATACAATAAATACAAAGAGAAGAGCTCTGAAAAACTGGAGTTAAATCAATCATTTTTCAAACTCCCTAATAACTCTTATTTTTTTCCCCAAGATAATGGCCAAAATCAGTAACTTAGGATACCAACTTTTTTACTGTTTAAATCAATGACAAAGTCTCTACTTTGCTCATCTCAGACTGACCAGGCAGCAATCATGGGTATTAGTATTTTTCCTTGATTCAAGTCAATTTTAAGTCTCACAAAGCCAGCATCTTGACTAGCACCTCACTACTACGTAGTGTATGTCTTGCTTTTCCCCAGTACCTATGGCCTATACCAAGAAACTCAATAAATTTTTGTTCAATGATGTGTACTCAAAACATTAATTTGTGACCCTTTCCAGAAGTGATCTTTAGGTTATTCCTTGTTTCCCCATCCCCAGAGTACAGTGTTAATATTTTGCAAAGTTTCCTTCACTCATTAAAGAATGCTCAGAAAAACAGTTTAACGAGCTCCCCTCGTGTTAAAGGTCCTGCTTAAATCAGGTCTAATTTAGAAAATGCACGCCCACTGAGAAAAAATGCACTGAAATTATTTTTGCAAAATGAGCATCATCCTCATATTAATTAAGTTCTTATAAATCACTTATGTAGGGTTTTATAACTAAGTTTCTTAAATCAAAATGAAGGCATATTTATCTCTATTGATGTTTAAAAGTAGAATTTAACATTTTTATATTGTTCCACCTGATTAGCCTGTTGGGCATTTATTGACTTTCAAGAAAGTAAGTAAAGGAATTTTTCTAAAAAGACAAATAGAACCCTCAAACAAAGCCATGTCTGCGTGGTCTTCTGTCTTTGGACATGTAAGAATCGGAGGCAAAGAAACACTGACCTGGAGAAGTCTGGGGCCAGCCTTCTCCCTGCAGGCTCAAGATCAACCACCCAGATAGAAAAAAAAAGAAGAAGAAAAGAAAAAAAGAAAAACTGTCTCATCAATAAGAATTTCCTCTCTTGGAATGGAATATATTTTCCTTTATCAAATTTGCATGCCATGTTTCTTAGCTACACAAAACTGAGTAACTTGCTAGTCACTGACTTAATTTCAAAAAGACTTAGCAAGTCTTTAAAAATGCTAGGAAACTGGGGCAACTGGGTGGCACAGTTGGTAAAGTGTCTGACTCTTGGTTTTAGCTCAGGTCTTGATCTCAGGGTCCTGAGATGGAGGCCTGCATTGGGCTCTGCTTGGGATTCTCTCTCCCTTTCCATCTGCCCCCACAACCCCTCAAGATACCCACACTCTCTCTCTCCAATAAATAAATAAATCTTAATTTATTAAATTAAATTTAATAAATAAGTAAAAATAAAAATGCTGGGAAACATTAGCAACTGCCTCTCTGACTACTCCATAATCCTGAGATAATTCCCGCCCTTCTTTTGAAGTTCTGCTTTAATAGACCAGAATAGAAAATTACGAGGCTTTTGAATTCATATGGTTTAATTAGAAGTTCTCCAATATGAACTGGCTGCACTGGAATCACTGGGGAGTTGTTTGAACATAAACATTTCTAGACACCACCCCCAGAAATTCTGATTCAGTATATTTGCAAATCTTTGGTTTAAATATTAAATAAGCAGGTGTGAACTTTCTCTTCTTCAAATATAAATATTTCTAAGCAATGATCTTATTTAAACATATTCTGAGAATGCTTACTGCTACCTATAAATTACATATTACTAGCTTTAAAAATATGTACCTCTTCCAAATTCCACCCTATTTTCCATGTCAGTTCAAACCTTTGATAATGAATGAAATTCCTAACAATTCTTTCTGTAGAATAGATCACAGAAGTGGAGGAACATAAGCCCAAAACTCCAAAATTAGAAAGATAAAATGAGACTCTATCTTAATTCACAAAGGTCCCCAAGAGTTAGTCTATTCAAATAACAATGAGGAGAAGCAAAATGACATAATATGAAAGTAAAATAAAAATAATGAGAACTGAATTCAGATGTCCATTTTTGTTTGATGACAATGAGCTAACCTCTGGACATCAACTTTCTGATCCATAAAATAAAGAGGAGTTTCAAAAAAAAATTTTTTTAAGATTTATTTATTTGTTTGTTTATTTGAAAGAGGGGGAGCAGCAGAGGGAGAGGGAGAAGTAGGTTCTCCCCTGAGCAGGGAGCCCAATGCGGGGGTCGATCCCAGGGATCTGGGATCATGACCTGAGCTGAAGGCAGACACTTAGCTAACTGAACGATCCAGGCACCCCTCAAAATGATTTTTTATGCCCGTTTCAGGTTAACTGATCTGATTAAATCAGAATATTCAAATATGGATTAAATTGCATTAAATCTGAATAACAGAGAGTTTCAGAAATAAGACAACCTGTAAAGCAGATTATCATAGCTAACAGCAGAAAAATGAAACTGAACAAACAGCAAACGTTCTCAAACATACTTGCTCATCTACATGCTCAAACATACTTGCTCATCTACAGGACTTAAATGAGATGGTATATGCTAAATGAATGAACATTTATATAGTCTACTATGAGTGAGGCATTGTACTAGGCAAAAGATGTAAGAAATAAGACCCAGTACCTACTTTAAAAAACTTTGCAGTATAATGTAGGAGAAAGACACATAATGCCTACCTTCTCACAATTACTGAATACATAAGATACTTATTCTTTCCTCCTTGGTAATTATGCACTTTTTCTTTACATAAATGTGTTTGTTAAAATTTCAACTTCAGGTAGATACCTTCTCAAAGTTGAAAACTGCCACATTATATCAAGATATACTTTGCACTGCAAGGGCTTATGCTAACTACCTCCCCAGAGAAGATACTATGGGGCAAAAAATTTACTTGTCAATAAGTACCATACATATTTCTGATGAATATGCTTTGTGCATATAATTCTTGTGAATTACAAGTTATTAACACATAGAAGATCCAATGAGACCAATGTAAAAACTGGAAAAATTAAGTCCTTTTCAGATAGAAACTGACTTCCAACTGTGAACTTTGTATCTAAGCCAACTTTGCAAAAAGAAAAAAAATATTTTTCGGGCGTCTGGGTGGCTCAGTTGGTTAAGTGGCCAACTCTTGATTTTGGCTCAGGTCATGATCTCAGGGTCCTGAGACAGAGCCTGGAGTTGGGCTCCCCACTCAGTGGGGAGTGTGCTTGAGATTCTCTCTTCCTCTCCCTTTACCCCTCCCCCGACTTGAGCTCCCTCTCTCTCAAATAAATATTTAAAAACAGAAAGAAAAAAATTATTCTTAACTGGCAAAACATTGGCAAGTGTACTTTCTTTTTGATCAAAGGCAAAATCAAGTCATGCTGTTCAACAAAAATAATCTGTTCCTCTTTAGAGGACAGTTACATATAAACACTGACAATAACTTATTCTCATGAAAAGCCTTACTTTGGTCCACTAGAGATCCACGACATGAAGAGGAACCCCAGTTAAGATTCTCTGTTAGGGACACCTGGGTGGCTCAGTCCTTATTAAGCATCTGCCTTCAGCTCCGGTCATATTCCAGGGTCCTGGTATCAAGCCCTCCCCCCCTCCCCCCACCCCCCAATAGGCTGGCTCCCTGCTTGGCAGAAAGCCTGCTTCTCCCTCTCCCACTCCCCCTGCTTGTGTTCCCTCTTTCGCTGTCTGTCTCTCTGTCAAATAAATAAATAAATAAATAAATAAATAAAATCTTAAAAATAAATAAAGATTCTCTGTGAAAAGGGTGTGGGACTATAGAAAGTTCCATAAGCACAGACACTACATCTCTCTTGATTTTCTAGGCCTAGCACGTGTGTGGCACAGACGAAGACATGAATGAACGAAATGATAAAAGAAAACTGTTCAGCAGTGATCAAGAAGGCTAAACCATGAAAAATTAATTCATTACAATAAAATTATTTAGCCTACACTAACTGGCATCTCTAAGGAGGATTTTTTTCATGCAAGACTATTATTATAGCCATCATTAAAAATAAAAGATACATCCACAAAAGCTCAGAGTAGAATCAAAAGCTGAATTAACTTTTCACAACACTCTGAAAATGAGAAAAAAACATTTCACACATGAAACATGAAATCTAGTGATGGAGATACTGGCTATTCAATCCATTCTTAGAGAAAGAAAATATGCTTACTAGCTTGAGTGTACATGTGACACCATTCATATAAAACTTTTAGCTAACGCTAAAATTATGCTTCTTTTAAAACAAAGAATAGCAAAATACACGAACGCATTGCATTCAATAAATAAGTTAACTTATGATATAAAGGCTATTTAATGCAACTGCTCCAAAACCCACAACACCTCCCTCACGGGCGCACACATTTAGTTACTTCAAAATGACATTCTAGACTTGGCGATCGCTAAATTCACCCACAATTCACCATGATCAACTCCCTAACCAGACTATTTACTTTTCAGTGTGGGGATAAAAAAATATAAAGCAGCTTTTCTCCCAAAATCGTGAGGAAAACGAAAAAGTTACCACGGCTTTATAACAAAACAAACAAAACCTAAAGAAAACAAATTACTCTCTCACAAGAAAGAAAAATCACCCCATCTGGCCACCACGTTGTGGCCTAACACCTGGGCAATATGTGGCTTGGATTGATTTTTTTGGATCACCACCCCCGCCTACAAATTCCAAGAGTGAAACCAGACTGTCGGAGACCATGGACACGACTTCAGGCCCCAAGAAGGATGACAGCTCGTGGCTTGCCCCCTGGTCCGGAGAGTGCTGTCCCGTCGCGTCGCCCACCCCGAAGTCCCGGCCTCCCGCCACCTACCCCGGGCCGCGGCGCCCCTCCTCCTTCTCCCACCTCCACCTCCTCACCTCTCGGCCCCAGCTCACGCGCTTCCCATCACTCGGTCAGCTCCTACCTTCGCGTCTCCCTCCCTTTCGTTTTCATTTTTACTTTCCACGCCGCGTGGGGAGCAGAGGGCAGAGCTGAATATGCCAGTGGGCGGATGCACCGCTATGCTTCCCTCTGCACCCCACGCCGAGCTCGCCGGGGTCGCTCCCAGTCACTGAGTATAGCGCCCCGACCACCTTACAAACCTACAAACCCGGCGAGGAGGAGGGGGCGGAGCAGGCGCGGACCTACACGTCACCCGCCCGCAGCGGCGCCAACGTCGGCACGTCGGCTCCCTCCTGCCCCACCCCGTCCGCGCGCGCGCGCCGCCGCCCGCCTCCCGCCTCCCGCCTCCCGCCGGCAAAGCAGAGCTGCGAAGAGGACCTGGCTGGCGCCGAGGGCGCGCCCCCAAACGGGCACGGACGCGGACGCGCACGCGCGCATTCCTAGGACTCCGCGGTCAGGTGGGTGTGCCTGCGGAGTCGGGACTGCTGCGTCTAGCTCACTGCCAGAGAACTTTCCCTGCAGTTACTTGAGTTGACTGCATCTTTTCTGCCGTTCTTCTCCCTAAGATGAAGACAGAGAAGTAATAATTCGTATTAAAGATAAAGGAGAGAAGAATAGTAAGTATGAAGTCTGAAGAACCGGGTAATTGGGATCTTCATCACCAGCCAGAGCTCGCGGCTACGGGACAATGTTATACACCGTTCTCTGGTCTCAGGTCTTCCCTTAAGCTTTCTTAATTCTCAGCTCAGATATCTTAGTTATTAATGCTAGCAGGTCCTTTGGTCGGTCGGCCCCCACCAAAAACAAAATGTCTGAAGATTCCCTGGCTCATTTGAAAAGACGCGCGACATTAGGAAGAATCAACTAACCTCAAGAACTGTCTGGTGTATGTGTATACAGTTCTAGACTAAACGTCGGTCATGACATCATGACTTAATGTGTGCTAGCTTCCTCCCCTTCCATCCGCCTTTCTCATGAGGAATGCGTCTTGATGCTTAGTAGAACTGTGTTTTATAGAAAGGAAGTCAGTAGGGATCTAGTTAATACCCTTCACTGGCCAAACCATAACAGGAGTTCTGTGTTCGATATAGATTGAGCACTTAAAAAAAAAAAAATTCAGAGAAGCTGGAAATCTTTCATAGGAGAGCAGATGATGACGAGAACCCCAAAACCTAACACATAAAAAAAGTACTGATGGAACTTGTGAGGATTCTCATAGAAGAGAGAAAGCTACTGGGACATCTCCAGATGAACACTAGTCGTGTGGCATTAGATTTGTTTCATGTGGTCTCAAGAGATGCCAACTTGAGAGAAACAGAGTTCAGATCCCGATAAGAAAATCCCCTTCTAGCACTGGTCAGTGAAGTTATCTGCCTTAGGACGGCTGGATGCCTCAACCACTGGATTTAACCTTAATTAGATTCTAAAGGCTTACTTCATAGGCACTAGGTGCAGGGGAGCCGTACATCAAAAGAATTAGCTCATGGTTTTATTAAATTTATTCTCAAATTGAGACTGGATCAGCCCATGGTCCCAGACTTAAAAGAATTTACAGGTTATTTTTGTGAGACAAGACAAATGCATCAAAAGGTAAATAATGAGAGGAAGCCACGTGATAATGAGAGGTACTAACAATAAGTGCTAGAAATTCATGTGACAGATCGTTTTTATCACGATTCCAGAGACTTAAGGAAGAAGGAGGAGATCGAAAATGGACCCCGCCAGAACTGCCCTAGAACTAACCAAATGCGGCTCTTTACCCTTCAAATGTGGTGGATCCAAATGGAGACATGCAGTAAGTGCAAAATATACATCAGATTTTAAAACTTAGTACAAAAAAAAAGTAAAATGTCTTAATTCTTATATTGAGTACATATTGAAATATTAACATTTGGTATATATTGGGTCAATATATTAAAAGTAATTTTACCTGTTTATTTTTTTAAATGTGGCTAGAAAGTTTTCAATTACATAGGTGGCTTGCATCTTATTTCTATTAGACAGTCCTGGCCTAGAGGGAAATACACTTCACTGAACTCTAAGAACTATCTTTGTCCTCTTTGTAATCCCTGGAGGGTTTTTCAAAATGTCAGTGGAGAGAGTCTGATGACAGGGTTCCTAATGAAGAGAAAGAAGACTATCCAGAAAGTGTGCCATGAGCAAAGACAAGGAAACAAGATTGCAGATGCACTCTATGATAATGAGTAACCTGTTGGTCTATAATAGAAGGTGCTTATTGGAAGGTAGTAACAATAAAGTTAAAATTAGAAACGAATCTGTAAAAATACTCAATTTTTAATTTAAGGAATTTAGTACTGTAGGCAATCAGGATTTGGCAGTTAGAAAATGGGATTGTATGAATCTCTTGTCAGTATTGAGTAGGGTGGGGACACCTGAGTGACTCAGTCAGTCAAGCCTCTGCCTTCAGCTCAGGTCATGATCCCAGGATTCTGGGATTGAGTCCTGCATTGGACTCCTTGCTCAGCAGGGAGCCTGCTTCTCCCTCTGCCTGCTGCTTCTCCTGCTTGTGTGCGTGGCTCTCTCTCTCTCTCTCTCTGACAAATAAAATCTTTAAAAAATATATTGAGTAGGGTGGGTTGAAATTAATGGGTGGTTGAGCAACCAACTAAAACTCTTACTTAATAACGTATTATTCCAAAAACAATAGGGGATTTATTTAAATTGATTAGAGTAGTCCTGCCCCTTGTCCAAGGTTTCCCTTTCTGCTGTTTCAGTTACCTGAAGTCAACCACAATCTGGAAGCAGATGATCCTTCTGATATATCATCAAAGGGTTAATAGTGTCTTAATGCTATAATTCATGAAATAAAAGGGAACATTTTTAAAAAACACTCTATATACTTCAGTATTCAGAATATATTGTATCTATAAGCTACAAACAAGGTACTCTGAAAAAGAAGCAAGCATAGAATGAAATAGAGTTCTGAGACACTAAAAACATGATTACTTAAATAAAAAAAATTCAAGGGAAGTACTGGAGATAAAATTGGAGAAATCTAGAACATAGCATAGAAAGACATAAACAGAAAATATGAGAAAAGATAAGAGTCATGGAGAACCAATCCAGTGGACTAACATTCAACTACTAGAAAAGAAAGAGATTTAGGGGAAAAAAAAATGAGAAAAAAATGTTTTAATTATAAAAGGTTTTTTTAGAATGTAGAAGGAAATAAGTTTTCAGATTGAGTAGACTACGGGGTATCAGAAAATAGATGGAAAAAGATTCGTACTTGGAGATATTATCATGTAATACCAAGAATAAAAACTAGGAATAATACTAGTCAATAATAATGATGATAATAAATCCCCAAAGTTTCTAAACATAAAAGACATGTCATCAATGAAAATAAAAATCAGACCTATTGGGGCACCTGGGTGGCTCAGTCACTTAAGCATCCAACTCTTGATTTTGACTCAGGTCATGATCTCAGGGTCATGTGATCAAGCCCCGCATCGGGCTCTTTACCAGGCATGGAGCCTGCTTGAGATTCTCTCTCTCCCTTTGCCCACCCCCCCCACCTCTCTCCCCCTCTCTTTAAAAAAAAAAAAATCAGGGGCGCCTGGGTGGCTCAGTCATTAAGCGTCTGCCTTCGGCTCAGGGTGTGATCCCGGGGTCCTGGGATCAAGCCCCACATCAGGCTCTTCCACTGGGAGCCTGCTTCTTCCTCTCCCACTCCCCCTGCTTGTGTTCCCTCTCTCACTGGCTGTCTCTCTCTCTCTGTCAAATAAATAAAATCTTTAAAAAAAAAAATCAGACCTATCAGTAGCACTAGATCCTAGAAAACAATGACAGAATATTTTCAAAGTTTTGATGGTAGATATCTTTCAGTCTAGAAGTCTATACTTACTCAAATTAGCAATTAACTGCAAGAGCAAAGATTAAAATAAAGATTTTTAGACTATCAAGGATGTGGAACTGCAGAACATTTTTCTTGCTGTGATCTTTACTCCAGCAAAATAAGGGCAAAAACTCCAGCAAATATTCCAGCAAAATTAAGGCTGAAAACTAAGAAGAAAACATGGAATTCTGGAAAAGCTGTACCAATCATAGAAAGAGGCAAACAAACATTCCCGGAAAGGGCTGTGCAGCAAGTCTAGAGAAGAAGCAGTGTAGATGGAAGCAGGAAGAGTTCAAGGAGCAGGTTCTTATGGAAGTAAATGGGAAACTAGTAGAATAAATGGTAAGATAGGGATTTTTTAAGAAGTGAAAGCTGTAGTAAATCAAATAGTGCAAGGATAAAATGTGGAAAGAGGTAGTGAAGGAAAATCAGAAAAAAATATTATTAGGAAAAGGGTCAAAACAGTTCAGATGCAGTACCCTTAGGATTGAGAGGAGGAAAGGGAGCTAGCAAAAGAGAAAGAAAGGGTGGCCAAAGAGGAAAGAGATTAACAAAGATATAGAAAATCATTTTTTTAAAAAGTAGTCAACAAGGTTAATTCCTGCTCAAAGTCAAGGAGAATGGAGACTGAGTTAATGTCTTTGGAGATTTATATAATTGATGAATTGGAAGCAATTTTAGTAACTTTATGATAGAGATGGAAATCAGATGGCAAATTAAGAGAATAAATGAGAAGAGAAAATGGAGACAGGGATGAAAATCATTTTTGTCTAATAAATGCATGAAAACAGAGCAGTGGAGGAAATATTAGAGTCCAGAGAAAAACTTTTGTCTATGTGTGTTTTTAAGATAGAAAAACAAGCAAACATACAAGATATTGATAGAAGTAAAGAACCTACAAGAAATGAATTAAGTAAAGATAACAGTGAGATGAAGTGAAGATAGACAAGGATAAACTCAAGATACATGTGAAGTTGTTCTTAACCTTGGTTAGAGGGACTTTTTCCTGTGAGACAAGACGAAAGAAATAGAGGATGCTTGAAAATACAGGAAAAGTTTAAGGTATTGAAGAATGTATAGCTATAAAAATTTCAACGTTGAATATACAATATGAATGGTATTCTTTTAGCAGCCTTGAAATTATGGCATATTCAGTGTATGAATATTCTTAACTATTTCCTGTAAGATGTAAGATACATTAAATTTTCATAATTTACTATAAAATATAGACAAAAACCAATTTCAAAAATGCAACCATAGATTAGGTTTTAAAAAGCTACACCACTCAGTCAATATAAACATAAGAAGTGAAAACTACAAGTCAGAGAGTTCTCATTGGCTAATTTGTCTTGATATCTAGTTAGTTGCCCAAATGCCAGGTGAGAATCAGTGAGAAGTATGAGTATGCATATGAATACAAGTTTATTTGTATAAATGGGATTTGGGGGAAGGAAGATTAGGGGTAGCTTCAAAGTGAATCATTTTTGGCTAGTCTTTCCATATCAGGAGGTAGGTTTGCCTTTCTTTTCTTTTTTTTTTTTCCCAAAGATTTTATTTAGGGCGCCTGGGTGGCTCAGTCAGTTAACCCTCTGCCTTCTCTGCCCCTCCCCTGGTTGGTGCTTTCTCTCTCTCTCTCTCTCTCTCTCTCGCTTACTCTCTCTCTCTTTCTCAAATAAATAAATAAAATCTTTTAAAAAATAAAGATTTTATTTGTTCGAGAGAAAGAGAGCACAGAGGAAGCTCAGCGGGGAGTCTGATGCGGGACTCAATCTCAGGACCCTGGGACCATGAGCTGAAGGCAGACACTCAACCTACTGAGCCACCCAGGTGCCCCTAGATTTGCCTTTTTTATGCAAACAAATCACCCACTCAGAGTTTGAGGCTCTAACATATTTATTACTTAAAGTACTGTGTGGAAATGGAAGAATCTTTCCTTGCCAATTGTTGCTATTCTGTGATTTCCCCTAACAGATAAGTTAGGGAATTGTTTAGACTGTATATGAGACCCAGAACAACAGTAGCAATAGCATTTTCCTCTCAAAAAAAAGGATAGGTGGGTAATTGTTGGTTTGTAAGCTCCTTGGGAGCGCCCCAGGTATAATTTGAAACTGGTCCCTGTATTTGGAGGGCAGGGAGAGACCAAAGAAAGAGGAAGGCCACTCTAGGTTGTTAAGTGGCAGATTTAATAACCAAAGGGAACATACATACAAGGCTTGTTTTTAGTGTACAACAAGACAAGCGGATCCCTACACCCACCTGTCGAATCTTAAAAGTTTATATAGAGGCCTTAACCAGGTTCAGTCAAGTACGTATACTGTCTTATACGGTCTAAATAGTCTCAGACCACATCATTATCTCAAGGCTGCGTGCTTGGGGCAGCTGCTGGGAGCCGGAAGGCAAGCAGAACTCACATTCCAAAGATAGGGGACAGGGAGGGGTGCCTTTGATTGCCTGGGCTTCAGTTCATGGGTCAACTAGCAGTCATGTCTTTTTTATCACCTCCCCCAAGAGCAATCTTGGAACAGTGTGGTTGTAGTCAGGATTTGGTCATACAGAGACCCAGGTATCTTCTTGTTATTCTACCATTTTTAGGGTATTGTTCCCATCTAATAATATGAGATGGCTTGCAACCAAGACTATATTCCAAGTAGCAGTCTAAAGAAGAAGGGAACAGAGGCATATTTTGGGAACATGAGCTGAAAGTACACCCATCACTTAGTCACATGGCCACACTTAGTTTCAAGGGCAGCTGGTAAATGTAGTTTTTATTTTAAGCAACTATATTATATATTCAGTTAAAATTCAGGAGTTCTATTGCCATGAGAGATAAAGACATATTTGGAGACAAATGTTTCACCCACAATCCTTTTCCTTCTCAATTAAAGCAAATATATTGGTATCAAACAGATGAGGATAGCCTCCCTTCACTTATCAGAACTGAGCCATGGGAAACAGAATAGAATATCAAGACAAACTTTTATCTCTTTTATGCACATAAAAATTGAGCTAGTAAAAAATGGCAATATATAATGATGGATATTAATTATTTTAGGAATTAAATTTTCCTGAAGTTTTAACTATTCTTAAGCATTTTTAATATGGTCAGAATGAAGTTTCCATTCATTCTATCCACTAGTAATTAAGCATATATCATATAACCCACACTTTGCTAAGCATTGTGAACTCTCCAAAGAAAAGTATGATATAATCTCTATTCTCAAGGAACTTAGAGGAACTTACAGTTTGAAAAGGAGACAAATTTAACACAAGACTATTCAAGAACTATTAAGCGCTGAGTTGTGTGATACTTTATGAGTACAAAAGGAATCCAAAGTAAAGATAGGCCACTGTTGGCTGCAGGAGCTTAAACACCTTTGCAAAAAAAAGCAAATATGGAGCTGGGCATATAAGAAAGGTAGAATTTATTTATAGAAACTTTCATATGCAAAATCGTGAAAGGTATATTTGTAAGATTGATTCTAGAGAATAGAGGCATGTTGAATTTTAAAAGTCGGGACTGTTGTTAGTGGTAGCTTAAGAATGACTGACTCAGGGGCGCCTGGGTGGCACAGCGGTTAAGCGTCTGCCTTCGGCTCAGGGCGTGATCCCGGCGATCTGGGATCGAGCCCCACATCAGGCTCTTCTGCTATGAGCCTGCTTCTTCCTCTCCCACTCTCCCTGCTTGTGTTCCCTCTCTCGCTGGCTGTCTCTATCCCTGTCAAATAAATAAAATCTTTAAAAAAAAAAAAAAGAATGACTGACTCAGTAGTCTATAAACAAGTTTTGTTTCTGTTTTTTGCTGTATATTGTATCCTTAAGTACTAGCTTGACACAGAGTAGACACCAAATGTTTGTCAATTAAATATAATTTTCCCTTAATACTCAATGTTTCCTTTATTATGTGATGAAGGACTTCAATTTTTAATTAGGGTATAGCTTTTTTTTCAAAAGTGAGCTATACTAAAGTATACCTGTCTTAAGTGTGCAGTGCTCTATGCTACCTTATGTGACTACTACCCAAATCAAATAGGGAATATTTCTAATACTCCTTAATTCTCCCTTTTAACGCTCCCAGTGGGGATTTATATCCCCCTACCCCACCCCAGCCACCCCAATGTAGCCACTATTCTGACCTCTAGCAACATAGATTACTATTCCTGGTTTTGAAATTCATATAAATGAAATCATATGGTATGTCACTCAGTATTTTTTTCATGTTGTTGCCACCCTGGCCTCAATTTATGAGGCTTGTTGTTACTTCAAAGAGATATTTTCCACCCTCTGTTTTAAAAGTCTTTTCTTATGGGAAAATCCCATAAAAGTATGTAAAAGGTGTTTATTATATAATAGTATACATTAGAGGTGTTATTGATTTTTAAATTTCTAAGAGAGGTTGTGTTCACTTTAAAGCTAGGCAAGGTCAGGACAACCTCCATCCTGCACCATTGTAGTACAGCTTGGCAAAGTGATGATCAAATTAACTTGCTGTGACCTTTTTACTCTAACAAAGCTGAAAATGCCCTGTGAGAAATTTAGGCCAATTACAAAGTTAGAGGCACAGTCCCCACACAAAACCACCCTCATTTCTGATACCGAGTGCAAGTTTGCAAAAGAGAGGGGAGAGATGGAGTGGTTCTCCCAAATCCATTTTCAGTAATTTTCAGAAAGACTCACAAAACCACTAAAAACTATTATATTCATGGTTATGCTTGTTAAAAGATAAAGATTGAGATTAAAGGAAGGCACAGGTAAAACAGAGTCTAGGAGACTTTTAAATGCAGAGATTCAGCTGTCTTCTATCCATGAAGTCAGGACACATTAATGTTCTAGCATCAACATGTGACAATATGCATGGAGTACCACCAATCAGGGAGGCTCACTTGAGCTTGGTGTCCAAACATTTTTAGGGAGCTTCATCATCTAGGCATGATTGATCGTTTGATTGCCCACTTGGTATATCTCAGTTTCCAGGTTTACTGATACTGTGTGACCCACAGCCCCCACCCAAAATCATATTGTTGGTCTTTTTCACTGGCCAATTCCCAACCTAAGACTATACCTAAGTCACATTGTTAGACTACTCAGTATGATCTAAGACCCTCAGATAACCCCATCTTAACAGGCTAAATGCAGAGGCCAGGACTTCTCTTTGGGCAAGCTCTAATTCTTTACTACACACCCCCTTAATCTTCACTTTCCTCATTGGAGAATTTGTTGTTTTTAACCCCTGCAATTAAATTATTTTTTAATTGTTTCTCAACTACTAATTTAGTAAGTTTATAATTTAAAACATTCTGAATGATTATGAAGCATCTCAACAAAGAGAATTAAGATTGGAGTACAATTACTAACATTTTCTCTTTCCTCTAATTGTCCAATTATGTAAATAGGAAGATTCTACCAGACTTACTGACTTGTAACACATTCTGTTTTAAGTCGGACAATAGCTAGAAAATAAAACTGAAAGTTTTTCAGTAGACTATAATGCAGAAATGGCAATGAAGGAAAAACGAAGCTGTGTAGTAACAGTTCAATGATTTTGAGGCTTGGGAATTGGGTAAGTGTGCAAGACCTTCAAAGAGAGAATATAAACTACCAAAGACCTCCATAAGGAACACTGAAGTTTTTAAAAATTGCCTCTGTATTTTCAATATTCTTTCTTTACGTAAATGTGTTGAGGAGTCATCACTGAGGAAGAAATACCATTAGAGTTTAAAATGAAATTATAAGATTTCAACGTTAAGGTGCCATTTATTAATGTCAAGTTTCTCTTTAAAATAATTTTTAATTGCATTTTGATAGATTTAGCTCTTCCTAGTTTAGATTTGAGTTGTAATTTTTTTGTTGTTCTTTTTAAGATATAGTAGAGGTATAAGACTTAAGTGACAAAATAGGCTGGAGATGGAAATTCCTTCCTAGCAGCTTAAGCAGGACCAGGACACTTGAAGTCGATCAAATCACACGTCAGACAGGTGGTTATTATAGTCATTGGTCAGGAAGGGCAATGTTCAAGTCAGGCATAAGATTATGATTTCATAGGCTCAAGAGGCTCAGACTGAAAGCTACATTTAGCTATGCATTGATGTGAAGGTTCATTCATCCGTTCATTTGTGAAACTAAGTGAAGGAAACCTTATTTAAAATGGAGTCAGGAGGCCAGAAAGGGAAGCTTTCATGCCTTATCACTCCTTGTCAAGAAGAGAGCTATTTTGCATTCCTAACCAGAAGAAGGCCACCTTAGTACTCCAGCAGGAAAAAGAAAGAATTTCGCCAGACCCAACAACAAGCCCAGCCAATAAGAAAATATCACAACTCAGCCAATAAGAAATCATCATTACCCTGGACTCTTACTTTCCTCCAATAGATTTTCATTCACAGCAGTCCCTCAAACCCCAACTTCTTCCTTTTGTTTATAATGTTTCTCTCATTTGATCTGTGGACTTGCCTGTAGCCCACCATAGCTTGTGAGTCCAAATTGCAATTCCTTTGCTGTTATTGAATAAACAAATTTTGCTGGTAAAATAACTGGCTATTTTCCTTGTAAGGTTAACATATTCAACTGATACATAAAATGAGCACCTACTATGAGTCAGCAGACACAGTAGTAAACAAGACAAACACTGTGCTGGCTTTTAACAAATGATAGTTAGCTTTCACTGTTCAAGTACCTGCTATTTGCCAGGTATTGTGCTAAGTGTTTCTTCTGGAACTCTAAAAGTGTTTATTATTCTCACTTTTATTATGTAGATTTCATAGGTAAGGAAATTGAGACTTAGGAGGTCGGCAGTCTGTCTGGAAGAGAATGTCTAAGGACAATTTGGCACCCCCTCTAAAGCTGAACTTTCTTGCTATCAAAAGGTTCTTGCTAGTAGTAATGGACAGTTTCTCAGTATGAAAAAGTGTTTTTATCTTCTCCAGGACTTTTCAATTTCTTTGCTGGATACAGGAGTGCCATCTTTTGGCAAGATGTGGAATTTCATAAAGAAGGACTTAACCAGGGAACTGATGACAAACTAGTCAAGAGTTACCTTATTCTCTTCTTTATAAAATGGATTGTTGTCTAGGGTTCTCATGTTTTCTAAACTAGGAGAAGGGACTTATTTTGGTTACAGGTCTTATCAGTTGGTGTTTATTTTGCTTTTATGCAGAAGAAAGAAAAACAGAGACAGATAATTAATTTTAGTGTATTAGTACTTAAGATATATATTCAAGGTTGGTTACAAATAAGTTCTTCCTTAAAAATGTGATGTTGACCTCACGGATACCACATTTACCATTTTAAAATCTGGGTTCAATTAATAAACAAAGAGAAAAATTGTCCAAACCCGAACATAAAGTCTCAGATTTACACAACTCTGAACAGATCTAGTTACTTAACAACCACTAAAGTGAATTAAAAAAAAAAAAAATTCTGACATATGTGCTCTTTGGGAGAATTTTTCCTTTTAAGCCTTCACAAAGACACAGCAAGAAATTATAAATACATATATAAGCAAAACAAGATTAAGCAACACTTCTCCATTGTGTGTGTAGCACTAATTATAGTGTTTCCTTTTATAAAAGCAGAAATAGTATAATATCTTCTCATAGTTTGAGACACTGGAAATAGACGACTATATTCTAGCAATAGCAAGCTTGTATCTTGAGACCGCCTCCCACGGACATGAACAGTATTACTACTGCCCACAGCTGACATCAGTCCCGAATTCTGTCTTTTTCTGTTTAGCCATTTTTTAACCTAAATGAACCAACTCAGCTTGCCAGGAATTACAAGCTTAAAGAATAGTATTTTAAGTAAGAGCAATATTTACTAAAATTTTAATTTAATCTCTATATTGAGCAAGCATAGCTTTTTGACAGAACTAAAATGAAATGTTTTTTCTCTCACCATTCCTTTAAATTTTATTAGGGTAGAGTACCTATTCCTGGATGAAAACCTTGGTGGGATCTATGGTTTTATTGTTGTTGTTCGTTGACTTTTAAATAATATAACTTTCCATTGCCATTTTAGGTCACAGATACTATTACAATTCAGTAATTAGAGTATTTAATACTAGACTATTTGTTACTGTGTAATAATGAAAATTCATAATTGGAGATAGTATTAATTCTCCCTTGCAATAGGTTAAGCCTACTTAGAGCTGAAAGCCCGAACCGAAGAACTGGAGTGGGCCTTCTGTCTTCTTTCTTCATTGCATGACATCATATCGCTATCATTTCCAAGGCCACATACAGCCCTTAGGAGGTGGGAGAATGATAGGAAGTCAGGAGATACAGGACATTTCTTACTTCACTGCAAATCCTAATTGTTTCCTTCTCTGTGTCTAAAGGCAGGGACCTCTGGCAGGTCCCGGTAAATGATTAAAACAGAATCTTTCTCTTTGGAGACACCTTTGAGGACTCCTTGAAGGTTCCCAACTAGACCATTCCACCTCCTGCAATTCATTAGTTGATGCATCTTTCCTCGTTCAGGTCCTGGGAAGCCTGAAGTGCATCTACACTTGCTTTTTGAGAGGAACTCTTTACTCTTCCAGATGGCTTTTTGGGACAGAACCCAAGATGAACCACTCTAGCTCTTTTTCCCTTGGCTTACATCCCTCGCCCTGATAAGTTTTAGGAAATAAGGCTGGTCCTGAACCAAAAACACTCTCCTGGCTCTACCACTAAGCAGCCAGTCATCCTCAGCCACTACATTTTCTGGGGCAGAGGTAGTAGAATCAGTCACCCCTCAGTCTATAGTCCACTTAAGATTTTGGGAACAGCAGTACAACACTAGTTCTTTGCATTTTCCAACTGCAGAAAACACATTTCAAAGCTCTCCTATGGTCCCTGGCAGTACTCCTCACTAGACTTGAGGTTAGAAGGTCCTACACAGCTATGCCTATTCCCCTCAGAGGGTGGCTACTGTTAAACATTCAGCTGAGTAACTTAAAAGATAAATTGGTTTTTTTGGATGATTCATGGATCAGGGCCCATCCCATCTAGCAAATAGAAAAGAGATCCCTCGAGATGTAGAAAAGGAAGATTTTTAAAGGCAGAGAGGGAGCAAGAAAATAAAATTATTGGCAAAGAATGCATTGTTTTAGGCAAAGTTGCCCTCCTAAGGGGAATGGAGGGTTCTATTGGTAGATTTCCTAATGCTATCAGGGAAATTCCATGTTGACTGGTTAAGGGTTACATTACTGGGGGGATTGAAACTGCAGTGAAATATTCAGTCTTAATGTGGGGCTTTAACATGAGTAACTCCATTTTGGGCCTGTGGATGTATTTATTTGTTTGTTTATTTATTTATTTTTTTGACAGTACTCACAACAGAGTGGCAGCTCTGTAAAGAAGCTACTCCTTTACTTTCTCTGATGCTTTTTTTTTTTTTTTAATCCTTGCTCTGGTTGAAGCCTCAATGAATCATGTAAAAATGTCTTGAATGCATTTCTTTTATCAACCCGTGTATAGAAGGGAGAATGGCTCATCTTCAGTTGAGCATCCTGTCATCTGTTGGTGCTTCAACAGAAACTATGACAGGAATAATCCCATTCTAAGATCCCGTTAGAAATAGAAGCACAAAAAAGTGGGACACATCATACAATCTAGGTGTGAATAGCATTAGTACATGTCAGACTAGGGTCTAAATATTTCTTAAAATTGTGTCTTTTTTCCCCATCTCTATTACCATTCTATTGAAGTTTTAAATTCAAAACTTTATAATCTCCTACCAGTACTGTTGGAATCACTTGTCTCTGCCTTGGGCTTTATCCCAGTTAAATGTATTCTTCATAATACCACCAGATTGGTTGACCTAAAATGCAAACGTTAGTTACCTTGTCAGTTATTTGCTTTAAATCTTTGAAAATCTCCCAATATCATTGCCCTAGATGCAAGCTTCTTAAATGTTAGAGTACGTAAAAATGACCCTGGAATCTTGTTAAATTTCAGATTCTATTTGAAGGTTGGGAATGTGGCCCCCAATTCTGCATTTGTATAAACCTCTGTGGTAATGTTACAGCTCCAGCTGCTGCTCCAAGAACCACTCTTTGAGTACCAGGGGCCTAGAGAAGTTTCGGCTCCTTAGCTGTGCCCATTTAAAGACCTAACTGAACTGAACTATATTTCATCTCTTACCTCTCACCACAGCTACAGTTTAGAGTTCCCAGAAAAAAATTATGCCGTTTCATATCTGGTATCCTTTTTTTCTGTTGTTTTGTTTCTTATTTTGCTTATGTTTTTTGATATTTTACGTATGGTAGTAGTAACTGAGATCTCCTCCCCTCAAAGTTTCCTTCAGCTCCAGAAAGCAATTCCCTACATCCACAAATTGGTTTGGTTTTATATTATTTTCCTGTGGCTGCTAATAGAAATTATCCCAAATTGGGTGACTGAAAAATAAATACATAAATAAATGTACTCTCTCACAGTTCTGGAGGTCAGTGCCCCAAATCAAGGTGTCAGCAGAGCTGTGCTCCCTCCCATGGCTTTAAGGAAGAATCTCTTGGAGGCTCCAGGAATTCCTTGCCTTGTGGCTTTAATCTGTGATCACGTTGCCTCCTTCTCCTCATAAAACACTCTGCTTTATATTTATAAGAATGTATGTATTTTCATTTAGGACCCATCCAGATAGTCTAAGAAAAATTCTACCTCTCAAAATCTTAATCACAGCTTTTGTATATGAGGTGAAATGCGCGCTTGTCATATAAGGCAATGTTGACAGGTTCTGAGGATTAGGATGTGGTGGGGATCATCACCACTTAACCCACTACATGCCTCTTTTTAGAGCACATGGCATCATAGGAATAATAGCTACCATTTATTTTATTTATTATTATTCTTTTAGGACATTTTCCCTGATTCCTGGTACTTATTCAAATACCCTTGTGCTTATCTTTTACATATCAGATATCACACTGTACTATATATGTTAGTTCTCTTTCATGTCTTATTTAACATGTGTATTTATATATTATGTCACATATAACAGGGATACTACTATCTGTGACATAATAGGTGCTCAACAAATATGATAAAGATTTTTCTTTAGGGGGCCTTTCTTATTGTCCATACTGGAATAGGTACTTGTACACACATAGAGCACTGAACTTCTACTTTTTAGCACTTACTGTTTTGTAATTAGATATTTCCTTGTGTATTTGTTTGGTGTCTCCCCCCCACCCCTAGATTATAAACTCCATAAGGGTAGGGACCATGTGTTTTTTCCATTGTCCTTTTCTTGTTCCTTGCATAGTGCCCAGCACAGGGTATTTGCTCAGAAGTACTTGTTAAGTGAATGACCAGTTAAATAAATGGATCCATGTAAGAGAAATTGATGAAGGAAGTGGTACTCTTAAGGTTTAATTTAATGTCAGGAGTTGCAAAGGGAAAGTGTTCTGGAAAAGAGGAAGAGTGTAAGAGGGTTTCTTGAAAACTAATTGGAATACTACTTAAGGATAGAGTGGGAAGAAGGCATCAGGGGGTAAGGATGGAGCAAAGAACAGGGCCCTGATAACAGCGATTATTTATTGGAGGTTTATTATGTGCCAGCCCATTAGCCATTTACTCATGTAATAAAAGTATGACTATACCCTCTGAGTAGCCTCTTTTCTTGCACCCAGCACACTTTGGGAACAGACTTGGCACTTTTTCTGGCATTTCTTACAAACACAGGTCCAACTTCAAAAACACTGGTTAGTAACATAAATGTTACAAATTTTTGGTGAATAACCTGTCTTGCATGTATGGAGCAAACTTCAAGCAAGCTTCTTCAGCAGCTATCTGTGTTTATCTCTTTCTGCATCTGTACAGGCTCTAGATCTTCTCTCTATTTCTCCCTTTGCCTATACTGATTCCCAGGTCCTATATTATAATGAGGCATTTTGTTACAGTACCTTCACAGTAAAAGAAAATTAGTAAAGCAGTAAGCTGTAGTTTATTTCTTTAGACTTAAATTACCTCATTTATTTTAAACATCATAACAACCATAGGAGGCACAATTTTATAGAGATATAAAATGATTAAATAACTTATCCAATGTCACACAAGTAATAAGTAGTAGTGCTAGATTCAAATCCATATCTTTTAGTGCCAAAGTCTTATGATTTACCATTATTCAAATGCAGCACTTTGACGTTATATTGAAATATCCATCTGTGCTTGGCCCCTAGACAAATGCTTCCAAAGAGAGATCACTCACTGGGGATCACCTAAAAGAATTAATGAAACAGAACCTCTGGGAGTGGGGCCAGGTCCTACATTTTTAACAACCTCCCTGGCAATTCTTATGCACAATAGCATTTAAGAGACCTTTGCACTAAACTACAACCACTTCAAGAATGAAGCTCGTGGTTTATTCATCTTTGTGGTTATTTATCTTGTCATCAGTGACTTGCACAGTGCCTAACTTAGAATCAGTATAAAAATAAGTGTGTTGAGTTAAACCAAATTGATTTAGAGCTTCTCCTAACACTCTTCAGTGAAGACTACTTTCAGAATCTGAGATGGAAGTGACTTTCAAGTGAAGATTTAGCTGTAAGATTTAGAAGGAATCAGAGCAGAAAACTTATAGGTCATTAGGCTACTTAGAAATCTAGCAGTGTATTATGCTCACATGCTACTAAGTGAAACTTCAGTCAACCTCAGAGCTTAGACCTGGGCGCTACTTACACTATTGAGTGGCCCTGACTTCAAAAGATTTATTCAAAGGGCACTCAGCCTCTTCTCTGGTATCTTTTCCCATTAGCAAATTACCCTCTAGGGGATAGGTCTACAGAAAAAACTCTGGTCACATGTTCTGGATAAAGAAACAACCCCCATAGGAGAAAAATCAGCAATAAATTGACCATCTGAGGCCTCCCAACTTGTGGAATATACATTATATTTCAGGAAAATACATTTCATTGGAAAAGGACCTGAAGAAACAGAGCTGAATGAAGTATCATAGGTTCAAGGTCTCCCACCTCCGCCTCCCTCCTCTAGCAGAGCCTCACTTTCCTGAATGGAATTATATTTCTCTGGGGTCCAAAATGAATATGGGAAGATCCATCACACCTTCTCAGACAGTGATACACCATTTTGAGGTCTTTATTCTGATTCATTATTTTGCTGCTGGAGTTTAATCTTTAAGTAAATTTTCTTAAATACGGTGAATGGATGATGTATTTTTTGAACTTTTGCATTTCCAAGATATTTTTTTTTTCAGTTGCTTTCAAATGAAAGACAGTTGCCCAGGTTTTAAAGTCTTTAGTTTAATGAGAGACTATGGACTATGAGAAACAAACTGAGGGCTACAGAGGGGAGGGGGGTGGGGGAATGGGATAGGCCGGTGATGGGTAGTAAGGAGGGCACGTATTGCATGGTGCACTGGGTGTTATACACAACTAATGAATCATCGAGCCTTACATCGGAAACCGGGGATGTACTGTATGGTGACTAACATAATATAATAAAAAATCATTATAAAAATAAATAAATAAAGTCTTTAGTTTAAAAAAAATTTTTTTTTTTGTTTACTTGAAACTTAAAATGTTTCTGCTTTCTACTGATATTTGTTATTTAGTAGAGGAAACTGAAGCAGTCTTTTGGGGAGCAAAAATTCCAGTCCCCCTTAAGGTCCTCCTAGTTGAAGTAGGAATCAAATTGACATGAGGCAGATTAACAGGAGAAAATTAAATCTAATAGCATAGTTACTAAGAACCCACATAGATAGGAAGTTCCAAAGACAGGCAAAGTAAGGTATGTATGTCATTCTGAACTAAGGAGAAGGGGGTAGGGATCCAGATCTTCAAAGAAAAGGAATGCAATCTTCAGGAAGAATGAAAAAAGAGTAAATGTTTGGTAAACAGATGTTTTCTGGGCCTCAGAAAAAATGAAACAAAGATCAAACAGGCTTTGATCTAGGTTCCTTCCCAGTCTAGCATACCTGGTTCTTACCATAGTGTAGTTATCTATGGTGACCGCTCTCTTCCTGGAGCAGGTCCTCTATCAAAATTCTTTTAGGCAGTTGTGTGGCAGATAAAGAGCTTTTCCTAAATCCACTGGATCTTGATTACTTTTAACTCAAAATAATCTTTATGCCAAAGCAGCGTATTTTGGAGGGACCAGTCTTGATCGTCTTCAAGTCTAATAGTCTCTTTCATGGGAAGTATTTTTTTATATGATGTTTATATATTTTCTTTAATACATTTCATTCTATAATAAGTCTATCTCCAGACTTCTTTGGATTTTTCCTAGGAAAGATGTAAGCATTTCTCATCTGTATACTAACATCTTTTCTTTACTTAGGGATTCTTTCTTCAGCTGTCTTTAATTATTTTTCTAATTATTCTGATTTCTTATTGAAAAACACCTAAAATTTTTATATTGTGTTTTTATTCCTGTCTTCCATATCCATCAAAGTCTACCTTACAGTTTTTCCATATATATATATATATATATATATATATTAAAAGAGGTTAACCATCCAATAGTTTCTTTTCTGCATTCCACTATGCATGTTAGTATTTCTGTTATATTACTCATTTTTTTGCTTTCGTTCCTTATTTTACACGCTTTATCTCATTCTTTCTTGTTTTAATGTCACACTATTTTATCCTAATAATCTGCTCTTCTTTGATATAGGCCAGGAACGTGTCAAACCAAGGATGCTAAATGCTTTCCTAAAATCTCTCAGCTTTCTTGATGAAAATGCCAAGAAAATTCAGTGGGAAAGAGTCCCTTTTCAGCAAATGGTACTAGAACAGTTGAATATCCACATGCAAAAAGATGACATTGAACTCCTACCCCACACCATACACAAAAAATAATTTCAGGGCTCCTGGGTGGCTCAGTTGGTAAGCTTCCAACTCTTGATTTTGGCTTAGGTCATGATCTCAGGGTTGTGAGCACCGTGTTAGGCTCCCTGCTAGGCGTGAAGCTTGCTTAGGATTTTCTCTCTCCCTCTCCCTCCTCCCCTCCCCCCACTTGTGTTCTCTCTCTTTCTCTCTCTCGAAAAAAATAAATAAAATAAAAAAATAAAAAATAATTTAAAGTGGATCACAGACATAAATGTAACAGATAATACTTTAAAACTTTCAGAAGAAATTATAGGAGAAAATCTTCATGATTTCTCAGATGTGATAGCAAAATACAAATGATAAGAGAGAAAAATGATACATTGGACTTAATCAAAACTAAAACCTTTTGTGTTTCGAAAGATATCCTCAAGAAAATGAAAAAGAAAAATCCCACAGAATGGAAGAACATACATGCAAATTGTATATCCAACAGTGAACCTATATCCAGAATAGTTAAAGAATTCTTCCAACTCATTAATAAAAAGGTAGATAATCCAATTAAAAATAGGCAAAAGATCTGAATAGACATTTCTGCACAAATGGCTGATAAGGATATAAACCAACAACAACAACAAAAACATTAGCTCTCAAGGAAACGCAAATCAAAATGACAGTGAGATTCTCATGTACTAGAATGGATATATTGAAAAGGGCAGGTAATAACAACTGTTGGAAGATGTGAAGAAATTTGAACCCTCATACACTGTTTGTGGGAATGTAAAATGGTACAGCTGTTTGTAAAACAGTTTGACAATTCCTCAAAAAGTTAGGCATTGATTTAACATAGGACCCAACAGTTCTACTTTTTGGAATCTACCTAAGAGAAATAAAAAATGAAAATATCCACATAGAGACTTTTAGCATTATCCACAATAGCTAAAAAACAGAAGCAACACAAGTGCACATCAACGGGATAAACAAAATACAGTACAATACTCTTCAGCAATAAGAAGCAATAAGAAAGAAAGCAGCGCGGATACATCATACAACATGCTTGCCTAATGCTGGGGGTAGGGGGTGGGGATGGAAAATACCTGTATATAGGCATGTGATTTCTTTTAATTATTTAAATGTTTTAAAATTATGTGATGATTGTACAACTCAGTAAATATAAAACATTTCAATTATTTCAATAAATGAATTTTATGGTATATAAATTCTATCTCAAAAAAACTATTAAAATCACCCAGGTAGTTTTGTGTGTAATAAAAAACTTTCAGTGACCCACTATTTGTTCAATTTAATGTTCTTTCTCTTTCCTGAAATCCCCCTTCATAAACACTGTGTTGACTTTTTCTGCCCTCATCTTCAAACAGAGTTGTAGTCAACAGGCAATGTGTAAGACTTGCCATTACTCTATATCTAGTTAGGTGCTTGTCAAATTCTCTTCGCAATTTATGCGTAGATACCAGGTTGAGGTACATAACTTTTGGTAAAACATTCAGGAGGAGATAATGTATTAAATAGGTTGGTTCCCCAATCAAAACTTCCTTCTTGGGAAATCAGTCAGGATTGACAGAATAAATTGAACAGCCAGAGGGAGAGAGGGGGCCATATTGTGGAAGGTAGGAGGTGTGGTTACATGGTTTGGGGGAGAAACGGATTGCAGCTGCTGCAGAGGGGATGGAGTCCTGGTCATGGGGAGAGATAAGAGGAAGAGAGAGAGAGAGGACTGCACAGGGGATTGAACAGGGAAAACACTTTCCCAAAGCCATCAACTGGGAAAATCAGAGAGGCCAATTTTCATGAGTTTTTACAACCAGTGGGGCTCAAAGACTGGAGTTTTAGAGGTCCGAGGTGTGGCTGGAATAGAGCCCTGAAGGTACCATAGTGCTCCTGTGGAGAAGGCAGGCAGATAAACTGGGGGCAGATGGTGTGATCTGAGGATCTCCTGAGACACACTGGGAGAGACAATTCCCCCTTCTTGGAGCATATCTGCGAGAGGTGGCATTACCTCTCTGGGGACAAAGGACCCCGGGAACACCATTTTCTTCCCCTGCCTTTTAGCAGAGGTGCAGAGACACCTGCTGAGGGTGGCTAACTTGGACGTTGGCTCTTTAGGGTGCTTTGCTCCAAACCCCATGCTCATGTGTTGTGGTGCAACTGCTCTTCTGTGTCAAACCTGCGTCAATCCCAGTGCGGCAAGACCCTCCCACTAGAAGACCAGTGCAGGTCCCCCACAGCAGACCCCTAAAGTTTGGAGTTTTAAAACTCAGCTAGCTGCCTGGGATAGAGCCCAAAATGCACTGCACTGGTCCAGGCAGGCAAGCAACTCAGACACAAACACTGGAAAACAACGACCTGAAAAACACCTACAATGCACAAGGGAAAATTATTCACTCTTCCAGAAGGGCTTCCCTGGCAGCAGCAAGCGTGAACTCCCCTCTCTGGGGACAAAGGAGCTGGCTGGCCCCATTTCCCTGCCCCACCCCTCAGCATGAACTAACTTCAGTAAATAGGACAATATCAACTGGCTGCCTAACCTGCTTACACCAAGCCTCACCGCTCCCCCCTCCCCCAGCTCAGCTGGTACTGCTTTTCTACGGCAAGTGTGCCTAATGACCAGCACAGTGGGCCCCTCCCCCAGAGGAACAGCACAAACCCCTGCACACACCACATCTGCTGACCATAGAGTTTTGCAGAGTTCCAGCTCTAGTGGAAATAGCATCAGGTCTCCCTTGCAAGCAGGCCAGAGAACACCTAGTTAAAGCTCACCACACTGGCCAAGGTACAAATACTACCCATGTGGGGTAGAGCAGCCATAACACAGCTGCAAAGTACACACAGCACCCACCAGAGACACTTTCTGAAGTGCCAGGCCCTGGACATTATATGACCTCTTCTTCATAAAGCCATTACTCTCAGGAGCAGGAAACATAACAGGTTTTCCTAACACACAGAATAAGACAGAGACCTAGGCAAAAGACAAGATGGAGGAATTCGTCCCAAAAGAAAGAACAAGAAAAGGTCACAGCCAGGCATCTAATCAAAACACATATAAGTAGTATGCCTGATCTAGAATTCAAAGCAATAATCATAAAGATACTAGCTGGGCTTGAGAAAAGTATAAAAGACATAAGGGAGACCCTTACCATAGAGAAAAAAGAGCTTCAAACTAATTAGGCCAAAATGAAAAATGCAATAACCGAGATTCAAAACCAACTGAATGTAATGACCGCAAGGATGCAAGAAGAAGAAGAGGAATGAATAAGTAATGTAGAAGATAGGATTTTGGAAAATAATGAACAAAAGAGGGAAAGGAAAATCTTGGATCACAAAAGTAGACTTAGGGAACTCAGTGACTCCATGAAATGTAATAACATTTGAATCCTAGGAGTCCCAGAAAAAAGAGAAAAAAACGGGCAGAAGGTTTACTTCAGGAAATTATAGCTGAAAACTTCCCTAATCTGGGGAAAGAAACAGACTTCCAAATCCAGGAAGCACAGAGAACTCCCATCAAAATTAACAAAAGCAGGCCAATACCAAGATTCATCCTAGTTAAATTTGCAAAATAAAGAGAGAAAGAAAAAAATCCTAAAAGCAGCAAGACAAAAGGAAGACAAATAAGGTTAGCAGCAGAATTCTCCACAGAAACTTGGCATACCAGAAGAAAGTAGCATGATATATTTAATGTACAGAATGGGAAAAATTTGTAGCCAAGAATACTCTATCCAGCAAGGCTATCATTCAGAATAGGAGAGATAAAGAGTTTCTCAAACAAACAAAAACTAAAGGAGGTCATGACTACTAAACCAGCCCTGCAAGAAATATTAAAGGGGACTCCGAGTGGGAAAGAAAGACCAAAAGTGACAAAGACTAGAAAGGAACAGAGAAAATCTTCAGAAGCAGCAACAAAACAAATAATAAAATGTCGCTAAATTTCTATCTATCAATAATCATGCTGAATGTAAATGGACTAAATGCTACAATCAAAAGACACAGGGTGTCAGAGTGGATAAAAAAACAAAACAAAAGACATATATGCTGCCTATGGGAGACTCATTTTAGACCTAAAGATACCTGCAGATTAAAAGGAGATGGAGAGGGGGGAGGAGTTAAGATGGCGGAGGAGTAGGGGACCCCTTTTTCAGCTGGTCCCCTGAGTCGAGCTGGATAGGTACCAGACCAGCCTAAACAACCACGGAATCAGCCTGAGACGCAGGAAGATACATCTGGATCTCTACAAATGAACATCTCCAGTGCTGAGTATTGAGGTACGAAGTGGGGAGCCGTGAAACTGCGCACAGATGTCGGAAGATAAATGGAAGGGGGAGGGAGCCGCTGCGTTCGGGTGCCGGGAAGTGGCAGCCACCGGCACGGGGGAGCGGGCGGACTCGCGGTCGGCACCTGCGAAACAGCAGACTGAGACCCTGAACCAGGTGCATGCGCCACCAGGCTTCTCATGGAACTCCGGAATCCCAGTGTGCTCACGGGAACTAGACTGAGACCCGGAGGTCCGGGAGCGCGCAGGGGTGGCTGGAGGCTGGCAGCGTTAGAAACACAAAGGACAGAGACGCGCCGGCCCTGGAAGTGAGGGCAGGGACGCCGGGTGTGGGGCGCACATCCCGGGACGCTGCAGGGTTGAGCAGCACCAACAGTAACGGAGTTAAAGTGGCCAGAACATCAGTGGAGAACGGGCCGCAATCCCTCTGTTCTGTGACAATGCAGCCTCTGCTGCTCTGACCCTCAGAAGAGGCATAGCCGGCCGCCAGGGAAAGCCGCCAGAGAACAAAAGCCTGGAAATACCGGCTCAGAGAGTGCCCATCCCCATCCCCCCTCGCAGGGGACACGGAGACTCTACCCAAACAGGGTTGCCTGAGTATCGGCGCGGCAGGCCCCTCCCCCAAAACACAGAAGGCAGGCTGAAAAATCAAGAAGCCCACAAGCCGGGGCGCCTGGGTGGCGCAGTCATGGAGCGCCTGTCTTCGGCTTAGGGCGTGATCCCGGCGTTCTGGAAAGGAATCCCTCATCTGGCTCCTCCACTGGGAGCCTGCTTCTTCTCTCCCACTCCCCTGCTTCTGTTCCCGTTCTTGCTGACTGTCTGTCTCTCTCAGATAAATAAATAAATAAAATCTTTAAAGAAGAAGCCCACATCCCTAAGATCCCTATAAAACAAGGGGCATGGCCTGGGACCCAGTCAATAATTTGGGCTCTGGAAACCCCGCAACCTCTCTTCATCAGAATGACAAGAAGGAGAAGCCCCCCCCAGCAAAGAAAAGACAGTGAGTCTGTGGCCTCTGCCACAGAAATAATGGATATGGATGTAACCAAAGTATCAGAAATGGAATTCAGAGTAACGATGGTCAAAATGATGAGTAGAATTGAAAAAACTATTAACGAAAAGGTTACTGAGAATATAGAATCCCTAAGGACAGAAATGAGAGCGAACCTGACAGAAATTAAAAATTCTGTGAGCCAAATGCAGGAAAAACTAGAGGCTCTGACGGCCAGGGTCACCAAAGCAGAGGAAAGGGTTAGTGAATTGGAGGATGGGTTAATAGAGGAAAAAACAAAAATAGAAGATGGTCTTAAAAAAATCCAAGCCCAAGAATGTAGGTTACGGTAGATTACTGACTCAATGAAACGTTCCAATGTCAGAATCATCAGCATCCCCAAGGGGGTGGAGAAAAACAGAGGTCTAGAAGAGATATTTGAACAAATTGTAGCTGAAAACTTCCCTAATCTAGCGAGGGAAACAAACATTCGTGTCCAAGAGGCAGAGAGGACCCCTCCCAAGCTCAACCACGACAAACCTACGCCACGTCACGTCATAGTGCATTTCGCAAATATTAGATCCAAGGATACAGTATTGAAAGCGGCCAGGGCAAAGAAATTTCTCACGTACCAAGGCAAAGGCATCAGAATTACGTCAGGCCTGTCTACACAGACCTGGAATGAGAGAAAGGGTTGGGGGAGCATTTTTAAAGCTCTTTCAGAGAAAAACATGCAGCCAAGGATCCTTTATCCAGCAAGGCTGTCATTCAGAATTGATGGAGAAATAAAGACATTTCAGAATCACCAGTCATTAACCAATTTCGTAACCATGAAACCAGCCCTACAGGAGATATTAAGGGTGGTTCTATAAAGGTAAAAAGGCCCCAAGAGTGATACACAAAAGAAAGTCACAACCAATACGAACAAAGACTTTACTGGCAACCTGGCATCATTAAAATCATACCTCTCAGTTCTTAGCGCTGATGTGAATGGTTTGAACGCTCTCATAAAGTGCCACAGGGTTGCAGATTGGATAAAAAGAAATGACCCATCCATTTGCTGTCTACCAGAGAGTCATTTCGAACCCAAAGATGCATTCAGACTGAGAGTAAGGGGATGGAGTACCATCTTTCACGCAAATGGACCTCAAAAGAAAGCTGGGGTAGCAATTCTCATATCAGATAAATAGGATTTTAAACTACAGACTATAGTTAGAGATGCAGAAGGACACTACATTATTCTTAAAGGAAGTATTCAACAAATGGATATGACAATTATAAATATATATGCCCCCAGAGGGGAGCAGCAAGATACACAAGCCAACTCTTAACCAAAATAAAGAGACATATAGATAAAAATACATTAATAGTAGGGGACCTCAACACTCCACTCTCAGAAATAGACAGAACACCCTGGCAAAAACTAAGCAAAGAATCAAAGGCTTTGAATGCCATACTTGACGAGTTGGACCTCATAGATATATATAGAACACTACACCCCAGAACCAAAGAATACTCATTCTATTCTAATGCCCATGGAACATTCTCAAGAATAGACCATGTTCTGGGACACAAAACAGGTCTCAACCGATACCAAAAGATTGAAATTATCCCCTGCATATTCTCAGACCACAACGCTCTGAAATTGGAACTCAACCACAAGGAAAAATTTGGAAGAAACTCAAACACTTGGAGACTAAGAACCATCCTGCTCAGGAATGACTCGATAAACCAGGAAATCAAAAATCAAATTAAACAATTTATGGAGACCAATGAGAATGAAAATACAACAGTCCAAAACCTATGGGATACTGCAAAGGCAGTCCTAAGGGGGAAATACATAGCCATCCAAGCCTCACTCAAAAGAATAGAAAAATCTAAAATGCAGTTTTTATATTCTCACCTCAAGAAGCTGGAACAGCAACAGAGGGACAGGCCTAATCCACGCACGAGGAAGCAGTTGACCAAAATTAGAGCTGAAATCAATCAAGCAGAAACCAGAAGTACAGTAGAGCAGATCAACAGGACTAGAAGCTGGTTCTTGGAGAGAATCAATAAAATTGACAGACCACTGGCAAGACTTATCCAAAAGAAAAGAGAAAGGACCCAGATTATTAAAATTATGAATGAAAAAGGAGAGGTCACGACGAACACCATTGAAATTGGAAGGATTATTAGAAATTTTTATCAACAGCTATATGCCAATAAACTAAGCAATCTGGAAGAGATGGAATCCTTCCTGGAAACCTATAAACTACCAAGATTGAAACCGGAAGAAATTGATTCCTTAAACAGGCCAATTAATTATGAAGAAATTGAGTCAGTGATAAACAACCTTCCAAATAACAAAACTCCAGGCCCGGACGGTTTTCCTGGGGAATTCTACCAAACATTCAAAGAAGAAATAATACCTATTCTCCTAAAGCTATTTCAAAAAATAGAAACAGAAGGAAAGCTACCAAACTCATTCTATGAGGCCAATATTACCTTGATCCCCAAACCAGGCAAAGACCCCATCAAAAAGGAGAATTACAGACCGATTTCCCTAATGAATATGGACGCCAAAATCCTCAACAAGATACTTGCTAATAGAATCCAACAGTACATTAAAAGGATTATCCATCACGATCAAGTGGGATTCATACCTGGGATGCAAGCGTGGTTCAATATTCGCAAATCAATCAGCGTGATACATCATATCAACAAGAAAAGACTCAGGAACCATATGATCCTCTCAATCGATGCCGAAAAAGCATTTGACAAAATACAGCATCCTTTCCTGATTAAAACCCTTCAGAGTGTAGGAATAGAAGGTACATTTCTCAATCTCATAAAAGCCATCTATGAAAAGCCTACTGCAAATATTATTCTCAATGGGGAAAAGCTGGAAGCCTTTCCCTTAAGATCAGGAACTCGACAAGGATGCCCACTCTCGCCACTATTATTCAACATAGTACTAGAAGTCCTTGCAACAGCAATCAGACGACAAAAAGGGATCAAAGGTATTCAAATTGGCAAAGAAGAAGTCAAAATGTCTCTCTTTGCAGATGACATGATACTCTATATGGAAAACCCAAAAGAAGCCACTCCCAAACTATTAGAAGTTATAGAGCAATTCAGTAACGTGGCGGGATACAAAATCAATGCTCAGAAATCAGTTGCATTTCTATACACGAATAACGAGACCGAAGAAAGAGAAATTAGGGAATCCATCCCATTTACAATAGCACCAAAAACCATACGTTACCTTGGAATTAACTTAACCAGAGACGTAAAGGACCTATATTCTAGAAACTATAAATCACTCTTGAAAGACATTGAGGAAGACATAAAAAGATGGAAAGATATTCCATGCTCATGGATCGGAAGAATTAACATAGTTAAAATGTCCATGCTACCCAGAGCAATCTACACTTTCAATGCTATCCCGATCAAAATACCAAGGACATTTTTCAAAGAACTGGAACAAACAGTCCTTAAATTTGTATGGAAACAGAAAAGGCCCCGAATCTCCAAGGAACTGTTGAAAAGGAAAAACAAAGCTGGGGGCATCACAATGCCGGATTTCGAGCTGTACTACAAAGCTGTGATCACAAAGACAGCATGGTACTGGCACAAAAACAGACACATAGACCAATGGAACAGAATAGAGAGCCCAGAAATGGACCCTCGGCTCTTTGGGCAACTAATATTTGATAAAGCAGGAAAAAACATCCGGTGGGAAAAAGACAGTCTCTTCAATAAATGGTGCTGGGAAAATTGGACAGCTACATGCAAAAGAATGAAACTTGACCACTCTCTCACAGCATACACAAAAATAAACTCCAAATGGATGAAAGACCTCGATGTGAGACAGGAATCCATCAAAATTCTAGAGGAGAACATAGGCAGCAACCTCTACGACATCGGCCAAAGCAACCTTTTTCATGACACATCCCCAAAGGCAAGAGAAACAAAAGATAAAATGAATTTATGGGACTTCATCAAGATTAAAAGTTTCTGCACATCCAAGGAAACAGTCAGAAAAACTAAGAGGCAGCCCACGGAATGGGAGAAGATATTTGCAAATGACACTACAGATAAAGGACTGGTATCCAAGATCTACAAAGAACTTCTCAAACTCAATACACGAGAAACAAATAAACAAATCAAAAAATGGGCAGAAGATATGAACAGACACTTTTCCAATGAAGACATACAAATGGCTAACAGACACATGAAAAAATGTTCAAAATCATTAGCCATCAAGGAAATTCAAATCAAAACCACACTGAGATACCACCTTACGCCAGTTAGAATGGCAAAAATAGACAAGGCAAGAAACAACAATTGTTGGAGAGGATGTGGAGAAAGGGGATCCCTCCTACATTGTTGGTGGGAACGCAAGTTGGTACAGCCACTCTGGAAAACAGTGTGGAGGTCCCTTAAAAAGTTAAAAATTGAGCTACCCTATGATCCAGCCATTGCACTACTGGGTGTTTACCCCAAAGATACAGACGTAGTAAAGAGAAGGGCCATATGCACCCCAATGTTCATAGCAGCAATGTCCACAATAGCTAAATCGTGGAAGGAGCCGAGATGCCCTTCAACAGATGACTGGATTAAGAAGTTGTGGTCCATATATACAATGGAATATTACTCAGCTATCAGAAAAAACGAGTTCTCAACATTTGCTGCAACATGGATGGCACTGGAGGAGATAAGGCTAAGTGAAATAAGTCAAGCAGAGAAAGACAACTATCATATGATTTCTCTCATCTATGGAACATAAGAACTAGGATGATTGGCAGGGAAGAAAGGGATAAAGAAAGGGGGGTAATCAGAAGGGGGAATGAAACATGAGAGACTATGGACTATGAGAAACAAACTGAAGGCCTCAGAGGGGAGGGGGGTGGGGGAATGGGATAGACCGGTGATGGTTAGTAAGGAAGTCACGTATTGCATGGTGCACTGGGTGTTATACGCAACTAATGAATCATCGAGCCTTGCATTGGAAACCGGGATGTACTGTATGGTGACTAACATAATATAATAAAAAATCATTAAAAAAATAAAAATAAAAAAAATAAAAGGAGATGGAGAAATATTTATCATGCAAACAGATATCAAAAGAAAGCCAGAGAAGCCATACTTATATCAGACAAAGTAGATTTTAAACAAATACTATAATGAGATGAAGAAGGGTGCTATATCATAATAAAGGGGTCTGTCCAACAGGAAGATCTAACGATTGTAAATCCTTACTCCCCCAACTTGGGAGATCCCAAATATATAAAATAATTAATAACAAACATAAAGGAACTCATTGGTAATAATACAATAATTGTAGCAGACCTTAACACCTCACTACAGCAATGGACAGATCATCTAAAGAGAAAGTCAACAAGAAAACAACGGCTTTGAATGACACTCTGAACCAGATGGACTTAACAGATATCTTCAGAACATTTCATCCTAAAGCAGCAGAATACACATTCTTTTTGAGTACACATGAGACATTCTCTAGAATAGATTATGTACTAAGTCACAAATCAGGCCTCAATAAGTACAAAAAGGTTGAGATCATACCATGCATATTTTCAGACCACAATGCTATGAAACTTAAAGTCAACCACATCAAAAAATCTGGAAAGACCACAAATATATGGAAGTTAAAGAACATCCTACTAAACAATGAATGGGTCAACCAGGAAATTAAAGACGAAATAAAAAAATACATGGAAACAAATGAAAATGACAACATGACAGTCCAAGACCTTTGGGATGCCGCAAAAGTGGTCATAAGAGGGAAGTATATAGCAATACAGGCCTACCTCAAGAAGCAAGAAAAATCCCAAATAAGCAACCTAACCTTACACCTAAAGCAGCTGGAAAAGGAACAGCAAATAAAGCCTGAAGCCAGCAGAAGGGAAATAATAAAGATTAGAGCAGAAATCAATGATATAGATACAAAAAACCCCAATAGAACAGATCAACAAAACAAAGAGCTGATTCTTTGAACTAATAAAATTGATAAACCCTAGCCAGACTTATCAAAAAGAAAAGAGGAAGGACCCAAATAAATAAAATCACAAATGAAAGAAGAGAGATCACAATCAACAACCCAGAAATACAAACAATTATAAGATAATATGAAAAATTGTATGCCAACAACCTGGGCAATTTGGAAGAAATCGGTAAATTCCTAGAAACATACAAACTACCAAAACCGAAACAGGAAGAAAAAAAAAATTCGTACAGACTGGAAATCAGCAAACATATTGAATCAGTAATCAAAAATCTTCCAACAAAAGTCCAGGGCCAGATGGCTTCCCAGGGGAATTCTACCAGCCATTTAAAGAAGAGTTAATACTTATTCTTCTCAAACTGTTCCAAAAAATAGAAATGGAAGGAAAATTTCCACACTTATTCTATGAGGCCAGCATTACCTTGATTCCAAAACCAGATAAAGATTGTACTGGAGCAGAAACAGACACGTAGATCAATGGAACAGAATACAAAACCCAGAAGTGGACCCACAAGTGTATGATGAACTAATCTTCGACAAAGTGGGAAAGAATATCCAGTGGAAAAAAGACAGCTTCTTCAACAAATGGTGTGGAAAACTGGACAGCAACATGCAGAAGAATGAAACTGGACCACTTTCTTATACCATACACAAAAATAAATTCAAAATGGATGAGAGTCTTAAATGAGAAACAGGAAGCCATCAAAATCCTAGAGAACACAGGCAGCAACCTCTTTGACCTCACCGCAGCAACTTCTTACTAGCTACGTAACTGGAGGCAAGGGAAATAAAAGCAAAAATGAACTATTGGGACTTCATCAAGATAAAAAATCTTCTGCACAGTGAAGGAAATAATCAACAAAACTTAAAGCCAGCCTATAGAATAGGAGAAGATATTTGCAAATGACATACCTAATAAAGGGTTAGTATCCAAAATCTATAAAGAACTTATCAAACCAAACACTCAAAAGATTAATCCAGTTAAGAAATGGGCAGAAAACATGAACAGACATTTCTCCAAAGAAGACATACAGATGGCTAACAGATGCATGAAAAGATGCTCAACATCACTCATATCAAGGAAATACAAATCAAGACCATGATAAAATACCACCTCACACTGGTCAGAATGGCTAAAATGAGCAACAGAGGAAACAACAAATGTTGGTGAGGAGGCAGAGGAAGGGGAACCCTTACGCTGTTGGTGGAAATGCAAATGGGTGTAGCCACTCTGGAAAACAGTATGGAGTTTCCTCAAAAAGTTAAAAATGGAACTACTCTATGACCCAGCAATTGTACTACGAGGTATTTACCCAAAGGATACAAAAATACTGATTCAAAGGGGCACATGTATCCTGATTTTTATAGCAGCATTATCAACAATAGCCAAACTATGGAAAGAGCCCAAATGTCTGTGGAGTGACGTATGTATAAAGAAAATGTGGCATATCCATATATATTTTTATATATGGAATATTGCCATCAAAAAGAATTAAATCTTGCCATTTGCAATGACGTGGATGATGCTAGAGAATATTATGCTAAGCAAAATAAGTCAGTCAGAGAAATACAAATACCATATGATTTCACTCATGTGGAATTTAAGAAACAGGACAGATGAACATAGGGGAAAAAAAAGAGAGGCAAATGAAGAAACTCTTAACTATAGAGAACAAACTGAGATTGCTAGAGGGGAGTTGGGCGGGGTGATGGGTTAAATGGATGATAGGGATCAAAGAAGGCACTTGTTACGAGCACTGGGTATTGTATGTAAGTGTGAATCACTAAATTCTACACTTGAAACTAATATTACACTGTTTGTTAACTAACTGGATTTTAAATAATAACTTGAAACTATTAAAAAAAAAAAAAGAACTTCTTTCTTGGATAGGTGTATTCATCCCCAGCTGCTATTGGTTTTGGATACTAAGGGCTCACAACTGCATCTTTAGAGAATTGATTCCACCTAAGTGGAGTTGCCACACCTGAAAAATTATGCCTATCCCCCCCGCCACACACAGCTCCTCGACATACACTAAACACATCAGTCATGTCCAGTGGCCACTAGTGTACTGAAATATGGCCTCTTTGACTCAAGATAGGACCCATTGTATGCTACAAGTCATATTCCAGAGTTCCTTTTGGGACCAGGCTAATGTGAGTCTCCAGCCAAGACCACAGGCTTAGCTTCCATTCCCTGCCCTGTCCTCGTTTCCTCCCTTCCTTTCTGAGAGCATTTCCTAAATCACTTTCACAAGAATCTCTGTCTTAGGTTCTAGTTCTAAGGAATCCAGCATAAGATTAGCAGTGTCTATAGTGGTACACCAGACCATAATCTCCTCCCTTAGTCTGCCTTCCTGGAAGATTTCTGTCTTCCTTGCTATTCCCCAAGCAAAGGGATGATATTCAAAATAGTTGACAACCTGGACACCAAGACATCTGAATGGTCACAGATCCAATAAGAATGAATAATGGCTGTAAATAAATCTACTACTAAGTATATATTGGCTGACTATTGGCCCTATTCCAGCATCTAGCAAAGCACCTGGATTCTCCATCTCTCAATAAGTTTTTATTTTACAAATGAATTAATGGATAAGTGAGTAAATGAATGAGTGAATATTTTTCATATGGAACTAAAACACATATCCCTGTGGTTTACATACAGTAGTCTTAGTTTTTTACAAACCATTAAGCATCTGTGGTGGATTAAATTTTCCAGCAATAGCCATAATAATTCTCCCTTCCCTCAGATTATTCTCGAATCTAGCCACTCCAACATCAACAGGTGGCATCTATGTACTTCAGTGAATTTAGGTAAGACTTTGTGGTTGTTGTGACTAGTATGAATAGTACAGTGTGACAGAAGTGATACTGTGTGACTTCTGAGGCTAGGTTATAAAAGGTGAAATAGCTTCTGCTTGACTATCTCTCTTGATATGCTTGCTCTTGGGATCCAGTCTCATCTGTGAAGATGCTGTGGTCACACTGAGAGACCCATATGGAGAGACACCTCAGGCCTGGTTGATCTCCCAGCTGACAGACAACACCAACTTATCACCCATGTGGGTGGGCTTTCTTGGTCAGGTGTCCAGCTGACAGCATGTGCAGCAGAGGTGAGCCTTCCCCATAGAGTCCTGCACAAATTGCAGATTGATGAGGAAAACAACTGATTGCCATTTTAAGCTACTGTGTTGGAGTGGTTTGGTATGCACCAATAGATCATCAGAATAGGATCCTAAGTGGGGGAAAGGACAGGAAGTAAATGATGGCTTTTTAAAAACAGGAGAAGCCATGAATTGTTTTTGTTGTTGCTGGTAGTGTTTTTTTTTTTTTTAAATGATGTTTTAGTCACCATACATTAGTTTTTGATGTGGTGTTCCATGATTCATTGTTTGTGTATAACACCCAGTGCTCCATGCAATAGCCTGGTAAAGGGTATTAAGGAGGGCACGTATTGCATGGAGCACTGTTGTTGTTTAAACATGGGGCTTGAACTCACAACCCTGAGGTCAAGAGTCACATGCTCTACCAACTGAGACATCCAGGTGTCCCACCATGATTAGTTGTTTTTTTTTTTTAAGTTAAAAGCATATAATATTTTGTTAATTTGGTAATAACCATTTACTATCCAGCATTCTTTGGGCTGTGAGTTATGGAAATCTAGTTCAAACTAGATTAGGACAATATGGTAATTATTGGCTCTTATAATTAGTAGTATTCTTAAATGACCAAATCATCCCAAAGACATGAAAGCAAGTGCCTGAAGAACAATGAGAACCAGGGAATTGAAAGTTGTTGAAACTCTCATATCTCTTTTTTTTCTCTACTTCCACTCTTTTCTCTCCTGTTGTTGCAAGTTTCATTCACATAGCTTGGAATATGACTTCTGACAATTCTTGACCCTCATAGATTATAGTCTTTGACTCCTACCACCTAAGAGAGACCGACTCTTTTAGTTCCAGTTTGAAAAATCCTGCAGAAAGACTTTGGGTGGCTGTCTTAGGTTAGATGTCTTTTCCTGGATTGATTGTCTATAGCAGCTGATTGAGGAGTAGGTCATTATATATGCACAGGTATATGAGTATATGTGTGTATGTATCAGTCAATCACCTATCAATCAATTATCTATACCTATACTCACTAGATGGGGGAATCTCATGCCTCTATCATTTATATGTTGGTGATTTCCAAACATTCACAGAACTGACCTGACCCCAATTCCAGGATTTTATATCCAAATGTCTACTTACCATTTCACTTGAATGTCTAATGGTGACTTAGTCAAGATAGGCTAGGTGGTAACAAGTCTCAAAATTTCAGTGAATTGACATAACAAATGTTTATTTGGTCATGCAAAGTATGCTGTGGAAATGAACAATTCTCTAGGATGACTATTCTCCATCAATCTGCATTGCTGACTGATGGAGCCTTCACCATCCTGCAGTTGCACTACCTGAAATATGCAGCCTCCTTGGACAATGAGACAGGGTAAGAGAATGCTTCTCCTGGGACCTGATATCATTTCAGCTTACAACCTGTTAGCCAGAACTGCTCACGTAGTCTCACATGGCTGTCCGGTGGTGGGGAAGTGTAATTCTCCAGTGTGTCCAGAAGAGGAAATATGGATGAGTACCAGAAGTCTCTTTCACAAGAGGTACTTCCCTAGAGGTTTTAATTCCCACCTGCCCCCCCATCTTTGCAGCATTAGTTACCACAATAAATGAGATCCATTCAGATCAATCTATCTGTATAAATGTTCACTCCTGTCATTTGTCTCTACGTTAAAATACATCCATAAAAGAAAAGAGAGTTTGTAAAAATGCTCATATTAAAGGAATCTAAATAGACATGACAACTAAATGCAATACCAGATGGTGTACTGGAGGGGAACCAATGCTATTAAGGACGTTACTGGGTCAACTGAGAAGATTGAAATACAAATGGTAAATTAGATAAAATTAGATATTATATCAATATTAAATTTACTGGAGTTGATAATTGCCCTGTGATTATGTAAGGAATGATCCTTGTTCTTAGGAAATACACACTGAGCCTCAGAATTTAGTAGTAAGGGGCCATGATGTATGAGGAATATAACTTACCCTCAAATAATTCAGATTTGAACAAGGCTTGAGAGAAGGGGAGAGAGAAAGGAGGGTGAAGAAATGATAAAGCATATTAACAATAAGTGAACTTGGTAAAGGGTATAATCAGTAGGTTTCTATATCCAGAATCAAACCACACCTTACCACCCAGTACAAAACAACCTACCTCAAGCTACTATTCTCATTACCCTGATTCTAGTCTTGTACATCCTGTAGTCTCACAGCAGCTAATGTGAGCCTTTGAAAACACAAATAAGATCATGTCACCATTCTGTTCATAAACCCACAATGGCTTCCCATTTCGTGTATGATAAAATCTAAAGACCTCTATAGCCCTATGTCTTGCCCTTTGGTTATCTTTTTGGCCTTACCTTCTGTATGTACCCCATCCCTCCTTCTCTTTTCTTCAGTCACCCTGTCTCCTTGAATTTGCCAAGCATGCTTCTGCTTCAGAGTCAGCACTACAAATTTATATTCATTAATACTAATATTTTTAGTATAGTCAATATAAAAATCTTTAATGCTATTTAAAACGTTCAGTATTTTGTGGTTTTTTTTGTCATAGGATTAAAAAATAAATAAATAAAGCATAAAACCAAATGAAAACTGGTTCATAGCTAGCAGCCAAAACAATATAGTGACAATGAATCTGAAGTTATCAACAATAAAAAATAAACATTTTCATATCAGAATCTTATTTCAGTTTCAGCTGCCACAAATTTTAATACTATTATAAAAATGCCTTTTACTTCATCTTTTTAGAACTGATGCTTAAGAAGTTCTTATGGGAAAAGTCTGTATTTTTAATAAGCATTTATATTTTCTCATAATCAAAAAAGTCTATCCTTGTATCCAGTCTTATGCTATTGTGTTTTATTGAAGTTATTTGTTGGAAGAATAAATGATTTCTCAAAGGAAACAAATTACATATTATGAATAGTAAAACAATCATATCTGAATGTTTCCATTGAATGTATATTAATTTAATAAAGTTGCACATGTAAGCAGGCCTTTATCAGCCTGCTACTACAAAGTCATAGGAAAGAAAACTACTTTTAAGGAATAAGAAGTAAGTGAATGCATAATCAGAATTTGATTTTGTGGAGGATTTAAGTGCATTTGAATTAGAAGCCAAAAATGACATGTCAGAAAGCAGAAGGGCAAAAAGTTAGTCTTTTGGTGTTCTCAGCAGGAATACGGAAGATTAGAGACAAATTCTGAATTCCGAATGAAACTGGTTCTTGCAGGAGGATGAAGAAGGATAGAGTTGGGGACCAGAGCTGATTAGGAGGTCATAGATAGAGAGTTCCCTGAACTCACTGCATTCTAATCTAACTATGTTGAGTGATGCCTTCCTTTCATGTCTATCATGGAAAGATTATTTTGTTTTTGTTTTCTTTTAGATACATGAAATTACAGCTTCATTTCTCAAAGATACTAGATTCTTTGAAATCCTTTATTTTAAAAGGTTTGTAGTGAAACAGCTGAACATTTTTAGGGTAATTATTCTGTGAAACAGACTATATTCTGTGAGCTTGTGCACTCATCTCAAGAAGTATAGGTGAGGGACATACATGTCATTTTAAGAAATATGATTAAATGCCCAAATAATAATACTACTACTAATAATAATACCAAAAAATAAAATATAATTCACCATTTGTCTTCTGTCTCTCTAGGAACCATGGTTTTGTTGTTATTGTTGCTTTTTCATATTCTCTTAATATTTAAAATTACAAAATTTTACCTAGTTGTAGTCATGGGTTCATATTTTAATTTTTAAAAAGATTTACAAATTTTTAAAAGTGATTTTAAATATTTAAATTAGTACATAATATGTCATCAAGTGAATGCAAAATAACCATTTTATCATTTGTGAATATTAGGAAGCATGTATGATCTTAATTTTTTGGTAGTGTAGAGATTTTTTTAAAAACCTATATACAACTTGTGCAGTTTGGATTAATTGCAATGTTTAGTCCAGTGAATAAAAAGTTGGTTAAAGCAGTGTTAGGAATTCTACAGAGGTCTACTGACTATATATTTGTAAAATATAAAATACTCAATTATTTTAAATATTTATAATAAGCAAAATAAACATATAATAATTAAGGAAAATACTCCAAAGCATAGTTCGGCCACATAAAGCCTTTGAGCAGTGAGAAGCAAGAAGAAAAGAAAGGCAAGCAAGAGAGAGGGGGAGCTAGAGAGACATATTCAAGGAGACGGGCACACTGGAGTCTCTGTTTTTCCTATCTCTTCATTATTGGAGCTGTGTATGCATAACCTCCAGATTTCAACCTGTATGACTGCTTGGAACGCTTCTGCCTTTGGGAGGAGGGAATGGGAGGAGCCCCAGTTAAGTCAGCTGCTGTCACTTTAATTATACACCTGAGTTCTTGCTCCTGATGTTTGTCTGATTCCCCTGTGCCTGAGTCCCCGCCTTGTTTTTAAGAATGGTATGCAAGCTCCTATGAAGTAGAACTTCTCCTGTACTTTTTCTTGATTCAGTCCTACCCCTATGAATGGTTTCTATTTTCAGCTTCAGGTTCTTTTGAATGATGAGTAGATCTCCAGTTCTTTTGTTATTGTGTTCTGTATATCTACTGGAGATCCCCTCTATTGTTGAATTTCCCATCATTGTAACTGACGTTAGCCTTCTCTGACCATGCTGGGCAGCTCAGGTCCAGTCCTCCAACCTGCCTTGCCTATGGATGGATATTTACTCAGTCTTCAGATGTGGGTTATCTCAGACTAGTCCATCTCACTGCCACTCAAAATCCAGGGATAACTCAACAAAATTTGGTGTATAATGGTGCTTAAAACTGTCTTATCAGTTTTAAACCTTCAAAAAATATTCAATAGGCAAACATTTTGAACCCCTTCTAACAGTGGTTGGCATAATTGTATTATTTAGCAGAAAGTCAGCTGCAAAAGCTCTAGCCCTGGATTGGATAGTTCAATAGCTCATTTTAAATTACATGCAAAGGGTTTCGTATAGATGTGAAGAATCCAGGGAAGGTGAGGATAAGCCATGTATGAAGAAAGAATATTAGATTCAAAATATGAAGGGCTGAGTTTGAGATGCAGCTTCATCCCCTTGTTTGCTATGACACTGGCTCAGATACTTAACAACCCTGAGCCTCAGTTTCAACATCAGCAAATTGGTGATGAGAGCCATCTAAAGCACTGAGAGAGGTTAAATTGAATAATATAGTTGGCTTTTTGATAGTTTATTGTCTCTAAGGTAAGATTTTTCCTATGTACAAGCTCTGTGAATAAGTCCCAAACATACCTGGGACACATTCCAAACTTGCAGGCTGTGCCCTAGGGAGTCATTCATATATGCACTAAATATTTTTTAGCCTTTCAAAAACATACTCCTCATAATCAAGTAGCTCACCATCTAGTGAACCTAGGTTGGGAAAAAGCTTTATAACGAGGACAACAGGGCAAAGATGAGCCATCCCCTGAATGATGTTACTTATAAATGCTTAGAGTGTTGTTTTGGATCAGATAACAAGTTAGAATCAAAAAGTTGATATTAGCTATATGGTCTTACTTTCTCTGGGCTTTAAATCATACCAAAATAGGAGAAAGAAGGAAGAAAGAAAGATCCAAGGTGCCAGGTATTGTTTGGATTGTGAAGTGAAAAAATACTGCTGGGAGGAGCAATTTTCTGCACCTAATTTGAAAACCCAAGAGGCCAAAGAGATACCTCTTCCTCTCTTTTTATTCACTCAGCAAGTATTTCTGAATCCCTGTTCTCTGCTCTGTCTTCTGTTAAGTTCCAGGAATTCAAAAGCAGAGCCTCTGCCCTCCTGGTATGATGTGTCTGACTGGGAGGCATGGATGGAAATCATCACAATACAGGGTGCCAATCAAGCTGTGTACAAAGACTGTGAAAGCACTGGAGCAAAGCAGTCAGTTTTATTTATTGGGGTCATGAAGACTATTCTCAGTCTTAAAAAATGATCTGAGGTCACCAGAAATCTAAGACTTTTCCAGGAAAATGAGAATTAAACAAAAACATGGGATGTGAAGAAATTTCATGACATATATAGAAACAGTGCATGATATGGCAGAGCATGGTGGAAGGGATAGGAGTTAGAGAATTTAGTGGCTTCAGTATTCTAAGTGAATGGTCAGCAAATGGCCCATGGGATGGCCCACTACTTCTTTTAATAAATAAAGTTTTACTGGGACACAGCCACACCTATTAGTTTAGGTATTATCTCTAGCTGCTTTCAAACTACAACAGTAGAATTGAGGAGTTGTGAAGAGACCATATACCCTGCAAGCATAAAGTAGGAGTAGTTTCCTGAATTTTGGTCCAGGTAATAAATGACAGAGGACTGTACTAAGGAAGTAGTAGCATGCCATAAAGAGAAAGAGACAGATTTGTGAAGCATTTCAGAGAGATAATTTTTTTTCCCAAAGAATATATTTATTTGTACCGCTTTTTTTTTACCTTGTATTACATATCTCTATAAAAGTAATAGATATATATTGTAAATAATTTAAATAATGCAGTATATGTAAAGTAGATGGTAAAAGAAATTTCAAATAACAAAATGTATAAAGAGAATGTGAATGTCTTCAGAGGCAATTATTGCTAACAGTTTGAGGTACATTTTTTAAAAAAACTTTTTCATGCACATACATTTATTCATATTCATTTATTTCTTTTATAAGTTAGGCCATTTTATATAGACTATTCTGTAATCTGCTTTTATTACTGAATAGTAAACCACAGACCTCTCCCCATGTCATGACATATACATCTATCTCATGCCCATTAACACTTTTATATTTTAACTATTCTTTTGTAGAGAAATCCAATTTAATTATTCATTCATTCCATAGATATTTATTGAGAAATGTAGTGTTTTCCTGTGGAATTGTCTACCTAGTACCCCCCCCCCACACACACACATATGTTCTGTGAACTGCTCCTTCCACATCCATTTGTGTACCATGCTGGTATCATACTAGTAGAATTTAATCCTCTCTCTTGGCCTCAATTCTTTTGTGCAAGTGTGGGTCAGGATTGCAGTGGGAACTATAGCCATCTGAAGGGTTGGCTAGGACTGGAGGTTCCACATCCGAGATGATTCACTCACATGGCCTTCTGGCAAGATACCTCAACTCCTCACCACACGAACTCCCCACCACACGAACTCCCCAAAAGACCACTTGAGTATCCCTATAACTTGGTAGCTGGCTTTCCCCATAGCAAATGACTCAAGAGAGTAAGACAAAAGCCACTATATTTTCTGTGACCTGGCCTCAAAAGTCGTATGCCATCATTGTCACAATATCATATCAGTTACACAGTTCAGCTGTATTCAACATGGGAGAGTATTGCAATAGTACATGAAAACTAGGAGATGGAACTCACTAGGGGTCATTTCGGAGGCTGACTACCATAGGCCTTTGAGAAAGAAGTTAGGGCTTTCCTAGATTCACTTCTCCTTCTTCTGACTGAAAACCAGATATGGATCACCACTCTAGAACATAAAGATGGTGACAACACCCTATGGACTGCAGAGCCAGAAGATGGAGTGATTATGTATCCCTGAATCATATTCCTCTAATCAAATTAGAAGAGGAGGTCTGGGCATCCTCTAAGGAACAATGGTCTCAGGATATCACCTCTTGATACAATAACTGAATGGATTTAGGGATGACCTCCCCCTGAAGACAGGATCTGAATGTGAAATATTTGGTACATACAGTTCTTTGTAAATATTTTCATGTATCTGCATGGTTCAGATCTTCAAACCAAGGGGCATGTTTGAATAACAAAGACCTTGGAAGCCAGAGATGTAGAGACTTGTGTCCTCTGGAGACATTTGCTTATATTCTAAGATAATAAAGATAAAGAGCTTCCCTCTTTTCTTTGGGGGGGTTTGTTTACATTTCAGGATAAAACTCCCTCTTTCTCTCCAGAGGGGAGAATGGTCGTATGTGCCAGCAGCACCTGTATAAGCTCCAAGTATCATAATTTTGAGTCTCCTCTCCTGCAATGTGTCCCTGACACCTGTGCAGGTAATATCTGGCTTTCATTCATGTTGTTACACAGAGACAGGGGCTGGGGGATCTGGTGCTAAAATGCTGCTCTGGTTGTTTTGCTGTAAGTAATAAACGGTTTCTCTCACCCTAAAAATCTTGTTTCTATATCTGTATCTATATTCATAATTATATCTACATCTATATATATCAACACTGTGGCAGGCTAACTTGTTAGCTTGCAAGTAGGATAAGATCTTTGACCTTTCTCAGTTTTTAACAATTGAGAACAACCTTATGCCAATAAATCGGAAAGCTTGGGTGAAATAAACAAGTTCCTTCAGAGACACAAACCACCAAACACAATAAGGAACAAATAAATAAATAGAATTAGATTTTTATCCTTAAAAAAAATGGAATTTACAGTTAACAGCCATCCTACAATGAAAACTTCAGCCTTAGATGCCTTCACTGAAATCCCTCCAAACATTTAAGGAAGAAATAGAGAACAAATTCTCTACAAATTCTTCCAGAAAACTAAACAGGACGGACCTCTTCCCAATACATTTTATGAGGCAAAAATTTCTTTGATACCAAGACATTACCAAAAAAAGAAAACTACAGATAACTATTCCTCATAAATGTAGATGAAAAACTTTAAACAAAAGTCTCGGTGACTACAATAAAAATATGTGAAAAGGATAATACATCATGATCAAGTGGAGTTTATTCCAGAAATGCAAAATTGATTTAATGTTTGAAAATCAATCAGTGTAATTCACCACATTAAAAAACTAAACAAGAACGATTTCTCAACATTTGCTGCAACATGGACGGCACTGGAGGAGATAATGCTAAGCGAAATAAGTCAAGCAGAGAAAGCCAATTTTCATATGGTTTCTCTCATCTATGGAATATAAGAACTAGGAAGATCGGTAGGAGAAGAAAGGGATAAAGAAAGGGGGGGTAATCAGAAGGGGGAATGAAGCATGAGAGACTATGGACTCTGAGAAACAAACTGAGGCCTTCAGAGGGGAAGGGGGTGGAGGAATGGGATAGGCTGGTGATGGGTAGTAAGGAGGGCACGTATTGCATGGTGCACTGGGTGTTATATGCAACGAATGAATCATGGAACTTTACATCAAAAACCAGGGATGTACTGTATGGTGACTAACATAATATAATAAAACATATTATTATAAAAAAATAAAAATAAAAAATAAAAAACTAAACAAGAAAAATCTTAGGATTTTCTCAATAGATGCAGAAAAGCATAGGAGAAAACATTGGGTTACATGACACCTTCTTGAGTATGACACCAAAAGTACCATCTATTAACAAATTGACAAGCTGGACTTCATCAAAATTAACCCATTTTGCCCTGCAAGAGGCATTGCTTGGAGAATGAAAGACTAGCTATAAACTGGGTAGAAAATATTTGCAAATGAGATATATTGGATAAATGACCAGTAGACATAATGTAAAAGAACATTCAAAACTTAATAGTACAAAAACCACCCACAAAAATGAGCAAAAACATTTGAACAGACACTTAATTAAGAAGATTTACAAATGGCACATAGGCACATGAAAAATGTTCAACATCATTAGTAATTAAGGAAATGTAAATTAAAACTACTACATACCTATTAAAATGATTGATTCTGGGGAGGTGTTTAGGAAATGGAACTCTCATACACTGGCGATGGGGATATGAAATGGTACAACCACTTTTGGCAACAGCTTGACAATTCTTACGAAGTTAAACCTAATCTTTCATATGATCCAACCATTTCATCTGTAGGTATTTACCAAAAGAAATTAGAATGAACGGGTATACACAAAAAGACCTGTATGCAAGTGTTGATAACAATATTATTTGCAGTAACTAAAACCTGGACACTGCTCAAATGCCTATCTTTAGGAATGAATAAATAAATTATGAAATGTATTATAGTAGAATACTCCTCAGAAGTACACTTGGAATTGTATTTGGTGATATCTGCTTCTCCAGCAGAGGAAAACATAAGAGATATTAGAGAAGAAGACAATTAAAAACAAAACAAAACAAAACCTTTTGAGAGCAGTTTATACCAACAAAAGGCTGTTAGCAGTTGCAAGAATAATTACTTCAGTAGAGAGTGCCAGTGGAGGCCCATGTAACAGACTGGGAAATACTATGTAACATACTTTCATACAAAATGAAACGTGACATTGAGGTGTGCTCATTTGGGAGCATTTGGTTTATTGTGCTATCTCTATTGGATATTATTGGCTTTCCTTTTATTTATTTATTTTTTTAAAGATTTTATTTATTTGACAGAGCAAGAAAGGGAGAGAGAGAGCACAAGTAGGGGGAGCAGCAGAGGGAGAGGGAGAAGCAGACTTCCTGATGAGCCGGGAGCCTGATTGCGGGGATCGATCCCAAGATCCCGAGATCATGACCTGAGCAGAAGGCAGATGCTTAAGCCACTGAGCCACCGAAGTGCCCCTCCTTTTCTTTTATTAATAATCTCATGTTTCTATATTGTGTCCATTGAATTTAGATTTGAGGATTTGATAGAGAGTTGAGATACGCTGATTTTTTGGGTAAGGACTCATTAGTCTAAAAGACTAATGCCCTTTGTGAGTAATTTAAGCCTTCTGTGGTAGAAGTGAATTGGAAAGAAATATATATGTATATTTGTTGTCACAGTCTATTTACTTGAGCTATGGGATTTTGTATGACCAAATATTATCTTTGCTCTTTGAAATTTTGATGACCTAATTAGCCAATATTAATTATGGTTCAACTATTCCAATCTCTTAAAGTCAAAAATACAATTCCTTTCTGAATGGCATATGCTAGCATCAATTACCAGAAAACCTTGTTTTCTAGATACAGGATGTTCCCACTCAAGTAATATAAAGTCAAATGCAGACTTTGGCTTATGTGCCATAGTTTTCTTACCTTGAGTTGGGGAATGACATTTATGAAATAAATTCCTTTATAGAACAGTTAACATTTTTGTTTTTTTCTTGTCAAACCAATTACACAATTTTCTTCTAAATACAAAAGAAAAGAAAAACTTCAGACAGCTTAGACCTGACTCTGATTGCATTCCATGACTTTCCTTTTAACTTTCTAATGGGTTAGGAAATAAGAACAAAAAATTGGCTTAATGATAGTATCCTATAGTATTCCTGGTAGTCCTCTGTCAAGATTGGTGCTTGATTTTTGGCCACCTTCTTTGTTACTGGCTTTCTAGCAGTCTGTATTCCCAGAACTGTTGGTTGATATAATCTAGTGTAATCCCTTGGATCTAGTACAGCCCCTCCTCTGAAAACTTATATCATGGTCATAATTTTATTTCAGAGACCTCTGTTTCAGGCTATGAGAAAAACAAAGAAAGCAGAGAAAAAAATTATGGGCAAACATTTTGAAAATAAATGCCATCAACCACAGACAGTATTTGGTGATGTGGCATATAATTTTATGTAAACTATTGCCACTAAAGGAAAGCAAATAAGAACAATGCCCTTGTAAGTTTGGATCTATTAACCTCTTCCTGAGAGGAATTCAAAAACTATCCCAGGGACCTTCAGCAGAAGGAGAATCTAAAAGAGAGAATCTATATATAACCACATTTGTGACGAAAATTGACATCTTGAATTCAGATTATTCTTTTTACAGTTAGATATAAAAAACTGTTAACATCTGGTATCAGAGTTCTTTTGATTTCATTGAGGAAATGGTTTGATAGAATCACCTGACATGGAAATGAGATCCCAAGAGGACAGATTATCAGAAGCCAAACAAACAAAGGAAAAAGTTTAACTTCTATTTATTATAAACAAGAATTTGAGGGAAGGAGAAAGAGCACAACAGAGAGAAAGAGAAAAAGAGTGTAGATGAACATTTTTAAAAGCAGAAATGTCTCAAATGTTCATTATTCTGAAATGCAAAATCCCTGTTCTACGTCCCCAAATCCTCAGTAAAGCTTTGAGAATCCTGTTTTACAAGTTGAGAGAAGAGACTGATTTCCAGAAATGGATTTGTATTAGTTTCCTATTGCTGCTATGACAGATTACCATTAGTGGCTTAAAACAACACACATTTATTATCTTGCACTTCTGAGGTCAGAAGTCTAAAAATGGGTCCTACAGAGTTACATGAAGATGTCAGCAGGGCTGGAGGCTCTAGGTAATCTGTTCCTGGTCTTTTCTAGGTTCTAGAGGCTTTACTTCCACCTAACGGCATCACATCTTCAAATCTCTCTGCTCTCTGCTTCTGTCTTTAAGTCTCCTTCTCAGACTGACTCTCCTGCTTCCCTTCTTTCTTTGAAAGGGCTTGTGATCACATTGGGCCCACCTGCAAAATCCAGGTTAATCTCTCAAGATCTTTATTTACAACTGCAGAGCAAGATAACATATTCACAGGTTCTGGAGATTAATATGTGGGCATCTTTGGGGGTATATTACTTTGTCTACCACAGAGCCCCTTTTTGGGAAGAACAGAATGTGCAGGTGGAACAGTGTCATGATCTCTAAAATGAACAAGTTCAGTGGAAGCAAGGAGCTTGAAGCCAGAGGGGATCATAAGAATGTGCCTTTCATAGTTTTCGAGCAGGACAATAGCATGATCATAATATCTGTGCTTTGGGGAGATAATTTTGTGATAATACGAAAGTAGGATTGTAGCATAAAGGTAAATAACAAAATAGTTAACAGTTCAAGAGAACAATAGGTTTGTCACAAAGCAGTACATGATTAATCACCAAAAGAATCTAAAGACAATAATTGCTATTGGAATTTTCAAAATGTAAATTTGGATAATGGTGATTAGTGAAACTGTTCTAATGAGGCCAAGGACATGCATTTGATTTCTTTGTGGGTCAGAATGTTCCATGGTTGAGTTAAACACAGCCACAGGAGTGTGGGAGAATCGTAAAAATCAAGTAAGAAAACAAGGTGGAGTGGTACTAACATTTCATCTCTACTGGAAAAAAAAATCCCAGGTTTTATGTTCTTCTGATGATAGGCTAGTACTTTACATATTAAAGATGGTACTTTAGTCATATAATTAGACAAAATAGGTTTTATAAGAGTCATACTTCTATAAATATGAATACATTTAATTTTCTGATCATAGACATGCATCTAAAGATTTGTGTAAATATAATTTACATAAACCCTCTAATATTCCAAATATATTTCTTACATGAACTTTATGAAAAATCAGTGTGCAATTTTGCTCCCCAAAGAGAAAGTTTATATAAGAATAGTTGTAATTATTCTTTGTGGTTATAATACAAAGTTTGCTTGATGAACACAAATTTAGATCAAGAATTAGGAGAGGCCAGTGGTATAATATATAGAATAATGGCTTCAAAATGCAATACTAGATCTGAGTCTTAACTCTGCTTTTGATTAGTTGTATGATTTTATATAATTTACCTTTCTGAGTCTTTGGTTCTGTTTTATAAAGTATAGATAATAATGCCTACCATTAGGATTGTTTTGAGGATTAGAGATTATTGTGTATTATGGGTGTACCACAAATGGTATTTTTATTAGCTATTATCCTGACTCAAATGTTCAACGTCAGTAACCCATCTCCATAACGGGGACACACTTGCTTTTAGGACCAGAGGGATTAAGTTTAAAATATGATTTTAAACAGTCTTGTAATTGTCTTTTCTCTCATCATTTAAAAAATATTTTCCCTCTCTTTTCTATCTTCCATTGTTGTTAAGATTTTCAGCTGTCATCCAATTGTCTTTACTTTGTTGGTAATCTGTCTTTTCTCTCTGGTTGACAGGTGTAAACCACAAATGTTATGTGGGTACTGTGAATAGTTACAAGTGTCATGGTTTTAATATGGTGAAAATGAACCAATTGCTCATAGGTACAAAAAATTCTTGCTGATACTAAAGAGAGTTTTTTTTTTTCTTTTGAAACTTTGTAAAAAAAAATCACATGATGAACACATTTCTCAATATTTACTTTCCAAACTACCTTAAAATAGCTCCTCATCCTCCATTACTATATTCCCTTACTCATGTAGTTTTCTTCATAGAACTGACCACTTCTTGACACTGAATTTTATTTGTATATATTGTCTGTCCCCCCACCCCATGCATACCCAGAATGTTAGCTGCTCTATCACACTAACTACCTTGGTGTTTGGTGGCTTTGTTCACAATAACATTTCTGAGTGTATTAGTTTGCTGGGGCTGTCACAACAAATACTATAGGCTGTGTGGCTTAAGCAAAAAGTAATTTATATTCTCAGTGTTCTGGAGGCTAGCAATTCAAGATCAAGTTGTCAACAGGTTTGGTTTTTCCTGAGGCCTCTCTTCTTGGCTTGAGGATGGCCACCTTTTTGCTGTGTCCTCACATGGCCTTTTCTCTGTGTATGCACATCCCTCCTATAAGAACACCAGTCACATTGGATTATGATCCGGCTCTACAGTCTCACTTTAACTTAATTATTTTTTAAAGACCCTATTTCCAAATATAATCACATTCTGAGGTACTGGGAGTTTGGGCTTCAATATATGAACCTGGGAGGAACACTGAGAAAGGGAGTCTGATTGGTTTAGTTTCAGCTCAGGGTAACACAAGTAAGGGGAAAGGAGAAGATAAGAGAAGAAGTGCTAGTTATTTAAAAAAACAGAAACAAGACACTGACAGTCATCATGCGTTTCCTAAGGAGGACTTGAAAGGCAGCTATTCTGTGTTGCTAGTTAAGTGCAAATACAAAAGCTCTGGTTTCAGCTAATTTTTCATTGTGGTAAAAAAAAATACATAATACAAACTTTATTTCTTAGCTATTTTTAAGTATACGGTGTAGTAGTATTTAACTACATGCACAGTGTTTTACAGGAGACCTCTAGAACATTTTTTATCTTTCAAAACTGAGACTCCAGTGCCATTAAACAACTTCCTTTTTTTCTTCCCCCGGGCCTCCCCCTACCCAGTAGGTAGTAGAACTACCATTCTACTTCCCAAGAGTTTAACTACTCTAGATACCTCAAAAGTGGAATCATGTAGATTTGTCTTTCTGTGACTTTTTTTCACTTAGCTAATGTCTTCAAAGTTCATTTATGTTATAGCATAGTGATTTTTTTTTTAGGGCTGAATAATTAGTTTCAGCAATGTTTAAAAAGGCAACAATAAGCTTTACCAAAATATTTTATCACCTTTACTCCATATTTCTCTTGCCGCTTTTTAAAAATTTGCCTCTTCTTTTAATTAAATGTCCGAAGTTGTTTTTAATTTAGGTCTTTATGTAGAAAATACTATTCAACCATATTTGAAAGTGTTTCTGTGTTTTAATGAAACTGATTACTGGGTTTACATTAGGCTTTCTTTCTTCCTTTCTTACTTCCCTTTCTCCCTCCCTCTTACTCTTCCTTCCTTTCTTTACTGTGTATTTATTGAGTGCCTACCTTGTGTTAGCCTTTGTGGTAAGAATTGAAAATTGAAGGGAAGTTCTATTGCAGCAAAGCTTCTGAGGTCTTATATATCTGAGAATATTTTATTATGCCTTCACATTTTAAAAGCTACATAGAAAATTCTTGATTCTAAGTTCTTGCTCTGTAACACTTTGGAGACATTTCTTCATCGTCTTTTTGCATCCAGTGTTGCTACTGAAAAATCTGAAGTCAGTTTAATTTTTATTCCTTTGTATATTATCCGTTGTTTCTTTTTGTAAGCTTTTAAAAATGCTTTCTTCATCTTTGATATTAAATGATGTTACTCCAATATGTCTCAGGGTAGATTTTTTCCTTTGTTTCTTCTTTTTATCACTTTATGGATCTTTCAACCAGAAATATTTAACCTTTTTTGAAAAAAATTCTGGAAAATATACCTTCATTATTTCTTTAAATGTTTCCTCCTAACCAAAGGCTTTGAGAAGCAGCCAAGTAAACATTGAGAATTCATTTGATCCATATTCTTGGAATATTTTATTCACATGGTTCAGTTATATAGATTATATTTCTCTTTCTCTAAATCCAATCATACAAGATGATTCTGTAATGAATGATAATATACATGGTTTCTATCTCTTTTCACTTTCAGAATCAACATATAGACAAAGAATGAAAGAACTAATAACTGTTAGAGAATAAAATGCAAATCCAATAAAACTTGACAGTAAAATAATGGAACATCTGACTGAGGTTGGGAGGTAGAAGGGGGAAGGTGAAATAGAATTAGGTACAGAAAGAAGTACTAACTTTTTTTTCGTATTTATAGTTAGGAGTTAGGAAATGTAAATAAAGAATGAGATATTTCAGGAGGTTAAAAATTTCAAGTAAACCTACAAAAAAATAATGTATTAAAAATGAACAGGGTGGGGAGGGGCGCCTAGGTAGCTCAGTCATTAGGCATCTGCCTTTGGCTCAGGTCATGATCCCAGGGTCCTGGATTGAGCCCCACATCAGGCTCCTGCTTCTCCCTCTCCCACTCCCCTTGCTTGTGTTCCCTCTCTCGCTGTATCTCTCTCTGTCAAATAAATAAATAAAATCTTAAAAAAAAAAAAGAATGGGGAGGGGAAGGTGTAGAGGGAGTGAGCTCATCTTTTCTGGAAGAGAGAACAGTCAATGAAGGAAACGAAGGTATAAAGACACAAGCACATTGTTATATGCTTATATAGGTAACCTCTAGAAGATAACCTAGAATCCAGATAATCTTTGCTATAACAAAGATAACCTCTAGAAGAAGTAAAGCAAAAATGGTACAAAATAATTGTTGTCTGTGAGGAGTGGACTTGGGGAGTAGGAGGCAGGAAGAAAAATTGTTTTTAATTTTAAGCCCTTCTATATTTTTAAAATTTTTGTTTCTATGTGCATCTATTACTCCTATGATAAGAATAAAATGAAGACTTTTTATTTATAAAGAAGTGTCTGCTATCTTGGGAAACGACAAGCATTATCTTCAGAATATTTTTTGTGTTCCTGTATTCACATCCTTAAACAAAATATTATCTGATTATCTCCAGATTACTCTGTCTCCTGATCATGACAGAAGGTTTATTACTATTAAAAAAAGTAAAAGAAAAAAAAGAATGCTAGAATTTGTCTGCTCAATTGGGTTAGGACTTTATGGACATTTATTCTTTCTGTCCAACCTGTAAGTCTTAACTTAAATTTTCCATCTAAATTGTCCTGGACTGTTACCATGGGGACAGTTATGAAAGTTCAGAAATAAAATTTAATAGATCTTTGTATTTTGAACCTTCCAATAATAATAGTGAGGGTTTATTTTCAAGTGCCTTCTGTTAGGATATTTACTTACGCTTTGGCGTCTTTTGTAATTTATCCTTTCTCATGGTTACTATTCAGTGCATTTATTTCTTGTGGCAGCATGCATCTAGACATACTTAAAACTAATTGCCTGAGTCTGGAGGTGAACAGTTTTTCTATTTAATTTGTCCTTGTTCCGGTGAATGAATGTTAGATTTGTTGTTTTTTAAGATAGTCCCTAGTCAGCAGGTGAGTGTGCTTAGGATACTACTGATCCATGCATTTTCTTGAGCTGATATTAAAATGGAGCGAATTTTTCAGAAACTATTTTGTCATTAAAAGCTTAAGCAAGCTACATAAAGAAAGAAAATAACACAGGATTGCAAAAGTCAAATAACTAATCATATGGATACTTAGTTATTTCTTCTCTAATCCTAGATTCCCTTCCTTCTTATTTCCTGATAGTGTTGAGAATGATTTATGTTCACTCTTGTATTTAGGGCTAAGGCATTTACATTACATCACCAAAGTAAAGAGAATAAACATTTAAAGAAGACCATTGCCTTCCTATCTCAAATCCCAAATTATCCTAGTCAAATAAGTCAAATTCACTCAAATCTTTGAGTATCAAAAGCCTACTCCATGTCCAGTATTGTGCAAAGTATTATAAATAATGAAAAAGAAATACTAGTTCCTGTCTTTGGAATTTTAGCCATCTAGCTGTGGTGACAGAATTTAAATAAATGAAATCAATGTAAGATAAGAACTTGTATTATAATACCTATACTCCTGTGTTGCAAATGTAAATATTCTAACTATTCAGAAATGGTGACTGTCAAAGTGAACCAAGGTAGTAAAAATTAGTCATGGGAAAAGTATTGCTATCTCAGATTAATAAATTGTTATTTATTGAGACTGATTATTGAGAAGGAAATGGGCATCCAAGAAAGAATAAGATTCTGGACACTTGGAAAGAGCATGGCTTATCTGCTCATTAGAGTATATAGTGGTGCGGGGGAAATAGAGTTGTGTGATAACAGCTCCTTCCCGCCACTTCTGTGGTGAAAACCCCTTGATCCTACTTTTGTTGGATTCACTCAAATGATGGATATGGTAGCTGTAGGTTCCCTTCTATTGCCTTTATGTTATCCCTGATATTTCAATAAAGACATTTTACAAATGTCAATTTCCCATGTAACTATGGGGTTGATGGTATGCTAGGGAGGATTAACAAGAAGTACCTGACCAATGTTTATGATAAGGTAGATAACGAATTGAGCAGAGTTTTTCTCTGAAGCCAAACGGTGGTAGCGGGGCCCGCCACTGGAAGAGGACAGTTGTGATCAATGGTAAGGTAACCTTAGGAGGGTCATCAGCATCAAAGTAGCAGTGCTGGTCTGAGGAAGAAATGGGACATGAGAGCACATGGGAGGTAGCACCTGGAAGATTATCAGAACTCACTAAGGCACAGTTCGGAAGGGAGCTGGTTTCTAGCAATGAAACCAGCAGAGGCTCATTCCAATGTATTTTGGGCCACATTTGTGACCATCATTTATTATGCAGGTTGCCACTGCTTCCTATTTGTGTTTTTATCACAACAAATAGGAAAGCTATCTGGTGCCCCAAGTCTTAATGAAATTCTGAGTAGTGGTAGGTATTTTGAATCCAGGGATAGAAAATAGTAATGAGCTAAAATTGATAGACTTTTTAAACATGGAGATAGTAGTAAGTTCTTAGATGCTCCATCTATAAAAGGAGAAGATTGAACACAAAACAAGGTTTATTATTTTTTTTCCTGGTAAAAATCTATTAGTCAATCCATAGCTGAGCCATACATATTTTTCATCTATCCTCCAGGGCCAAAGAAAAGATTATTTGATTTACTCTGCCTGCCTGCCCTTGACTCCCAAACTCAACCTTAAATATGTATTCACATAAAACTTTAGAAATCAAGTCACTTCTTTCGTTTTCTTGAAGAACATGTTGATGGAGTTTAGTGTTCTTAGTCCATGTTTTGAAAAGATTAATACAAAGCCGGATAAACCTTGTTGTCCCCTGTGATGAATCAGTGACTGAAAGCCACCAACCTGGATGATGGCTCTACTACCCAAAATAAATGAAACAAATGTATTTTTCTATATAAAGGAAATACATGTTTATTATAGAAAACATTACAGAATAAAGTATGAAGAAGACAAAAATCCATAGTCTAAAAACATTGTCCAGAATCCTGTTTTGTAAATAACAAGAGGTAACATTTCAGTTCCGATGGTTTCCTATGCTGAGGTAGAGTATATTAACACCCTTAAACATATATTTAGTGTGTGTGTGTGTGT